>NW_006777145.1:660455-720852 GCF_000442215.2 Lipotes vexillifer
CTTTCCCTATCTCACTTTTCCAGCTCTCTTATTCCTGCTCCCTGGGGTCACCTCACCAGTCAACCACAGGCACCCAATTTCCCTGTATCAGATTTTGCTGTCACAGGAAAGGCAAACAAATACAAACCTTTTGTATTAATCTGTGCAAGGACAGATGAAAAATCTTAAGCTCTTTGGGTGAGGAAAGTGACAGGACTTCGAGACTGTGTTAATGGGGAGAAAATATAGGAGGGAGAATTCAAGGATATTCCCAGGTATATATTGGTGTAATCCATGCTGGTGGAAAAGAGGGGGAGGGCAAAAAATGAATAGTTCAGTTTTCTAGTATGACAGCCAAGGGCAGAAATCCAGAAGATATTTGAATGTGAAAGTGTAGAGCTCAGAAAAAATTCTTGAAAGCAACTAATGTTTCTTGGAGTCAGCTTCAGCTTGGTGTGGGAAATAGTTGAAGCAAAAGCAAAGAGAAGATCCCACAGGGGTGATGGGTAGAATGAGAAAACAAGAGGAAAAAAAGAACAGATTCTTGCACTAATGACCCCTCCAAGTCCTGAAATAAAGAGAACAAATGGCCATACCTGGATGGTTTCAACTATTCAGTGGTATAATAGTTCCACTGGTTTTTAATTGATATTTTACCCATAAAATGGTCTATGGTCAAATATAATTGAACACAGGCTTAGATATACATAAAATAATTTTCATTGCAGAAGAATTTTGACAGATGCTAACATGCTTTGAGAAGTTTCAAAAAGGGAGATATATGTGGCTTTTCTTAGCATTATTTGTAGTTTTCTTCTTGAACAACCCCAGCAAATATTATTTGGCAAACATTAGCTTAGTTGCACTTGAAGGTTCTTTCTAGTTATAGTATCCGATAATTACATTGTCTATAGTTTCAGTGATCTTTAAGAATAGTTTTCCTGACACCCTAAACAGTGAACCTCCAGAATTCAGGGATCCTATAAATTATAATAAATATAAAGAAAGCAGAATTTAATTTTGTCAGAACAAGCCATTACATTAAAACATTTTTAGCAAAGTGTAAAGCCTATGAGGAACATGAGAAAATATTCAGGAGTTCAAAGATGTGGTAGATAAATTTAATAACAAATTGTCACATCCTGGATATCCCTTCAGATTGTGTGGTAAAAACATGGCAGTGGTCTTATCCAGACTCTTACAAGGCGGCAAATGCCAATCCCTGATTATCCCAGTTCCAGGGAGATTCAGCTCCTGCAGGTGCCCAGGCATGCAGACTTGATCCCATTCAGTGCTTAAATCTAGTGGTCAGATGAAATCTTAAAGTGGTGATCTGAGTCCAGCAGGCAGTGTTCAAACCCCTCTTGAGGATATACTTGACGAGATGTAGCCTGACTCCCTGGTCCTGGCTCTGATTGCTCTCTCTGGCTGGTTGTGCCATTCTCTGATTGACATTTCCATTCTTATCTAGGTGAGGAGCCTTGCCCTGCATTCTATCCTGTTTTCTTGTGGCTCTAACAACCTGAAAAACTCCTGTTAGTCTCTGTAGAGGGTAAGAATAGAGTATGTGAAAACTGTTCCTATACTTTAGCTTCTGAAGTGGCTAAAGCCAGATGGATTCTCCTGTACCCAAGACATTCTATTCCATTGAGTGTAACTATACTACTGCTCTGCTCATCAGCTTGAATAGTTACTCCAAAAGAAGTATGAGACAAGACTGATTACCAGTTCTTTCAAGGACATTGTGATGTGGATGCTATTACGTAGGAGGCATAAAAGCTATATAAATATATAAACATATATACTGCTGTAGTGTATTCTCATTATAGCTGAATCTCCTATCCAGATTTTACTAATTGAAACAGAGAGAAAGAGGCAGAGGGAGAGGGGAAAAAACTTGAGAGCATATTGTTCAAAACTTAAGACTGAAAGAGGGTAAGCAAACCAAAGACACATGTTCACTCATTGATTCATTCAACAGATATTCTCTGAGAACAACTATGTGTCAGACACTACTCTATATTATATTTCACTGGAAATATAGTTATAAAAATAGACATAAAATTATCTCCCTTCATGGATGTTAAGTCAGTACATTCACAGCACATCTGCTCTTAAAGTAAATTCAGCTTATTTGGAAAGACCCAATTAAGGATAGTCCATTTGTTCAAGTACCAGATTTGAAACTTGTCTTTCTATAGTAGGTAAGGAGGATAAATAAGCCAAGGGTAGTTTTTTTAGGCATAAGAGCTATGATCACATGATCAGTTTTATTTACCTCTATTCATATTTAATAAACAAAAATTGAATAGAGTTTTTAATGTAGGAATTCCAGAGACAAAGAAAAACAATGAAAAAACTGTAAAGTATTACACTTTCTAAAGAATTAGTTTGTTCACAAGCATGATTAATTATCATATAAATAATCACAAATAGCTTTTATTAATCACCAATTTCAGTCTACCAGAAATTGAAATAAAGAGAGAATAGTCAACTCAGGTGGGTGCAGGAAATGTTTTAAGCACAAATTTGGGGCTTGTCTATATTTTCTTATCCTTTTCTCTGCTATTTCACTTTTTTCCTTTTCAGATACTCCTCAGTATCTGGAAGGCTTTCTCATTCTATTAAAATTTACTCTCTGCAAAACTCTCAGATTCCTGTGGCACAAACCTCACTCTAACTGCTTAGAGAGAAAATTCACCCATGACCTGATTCTGTTAATGGTCATCTAACCTAATTGATATGTCTCTGGTACTTGATGATGTTTACCACTTTCTCTTTCATAAAATTATTATCTTATTTTGCTTTAACAACACCATTATTTCCTGTTCTCCCTTTACTCATTTCTTCTCAACTTATTCTTTAATTCTTTATTTAACCACATCTTAAGTATTTATATTACCGTGCTCTTTAATTTAGTCCCTTTGTTACTCATCAATGAAACATGATTTCAAGATGTGTAGCTGCATAAGGGAATATATAGTCTATAACTATGGAATCCACTCTGTCATTAATTAATTAACTCATTAATTGACTAAATCTTTAATGAAATTGTCCTTTTCTATACATGATAATTTCTGGTCCAACATGTGACCTCATTATTCTACCATTACATCTGGAAAGATAATTATGATTAAAGTATCTCAGCAGAATTTTAAGCCTAATAAATTTCAATGGGCAGCAAATAACAGAAACTACTCTATTTTGCTTAAGAAAAAAAAAGAAAAGAAAAAAGGACTAATTGCAGTAATATTGTGGCAGCTCAGAGAATCAACGGTAAGGAGATAGTTGGGCATTGGAAACACACTGGAAGTAGATATTTAAACAACGCTGTTTCTGGCTATTTGTATTAGGGGACTATTGCCATAATAATGCCGAGTAAAAAAAAAAAGTATTTCAAGAATTTATTTTTCTTGCTTTAGGTCTATTACATGTTAAGTTGGAAAGCTTGCTTCAGACTGAGGCTTGGCTGGGTTTGGCTAGGATTTTCTCCAGGTTGTGGATTGGGTATAGGTATTTTCCATGAGCTTTGTCATTCTCCTTGGAGCCAGAGCTACCTGGAACGTCTACTTCTCCTAGTGCATCCTTGGAAAACACAAGTCTGAGCAGAAATGTTATTCTTATTAAAGCCTCAGCCTACAACTGGCATATTGACACTTCGATCCAAATTTCATTAGCCACAGCAGTTCATTTGGCCAAGCCCAACATCAATGAGACAAGGAAAAATACTCCATCTCCAGTTGGAGGTACTACAAAGTCACCTGGCAAAGGTCTTGGATAGATGCAGAATGACGATAAAGAATTAGAGATTAATGATCCAATACACCATGCTCCTTCATTCTGTCTATTCATTGTGAATTATGTATAATGATTAAGGGGATCACAAATCACTCAGTCTCCCAGGGTAAAATCCTCAGAAATGTCTTTGACATATCCAGATTCATAATTCCCTACATCCAGTCAATCATAAAGTTTCCTCTAATCTTCTCTCTCACTTCTAACCCTTCTTTCATTTTTATTACCACTGTTTGACTTTAGGTTTTATTGCTTTTATATTATTATATAAGTATAGGTTTTGTTGTATTTATATTATCACATAAATTTAAATTATCACATGGCCATCTAAACATAATTTAAGCATATAGGAATATAACCTAAATATAAATATTATATATAAATAATTGTTATATCCTCTGAACTGGTTTTCCTGTCTCGTCTCTTCTTACTGTTATCCACCATCTACATACCACCTAGAATTCCACGTTTCACTTTTTAAAGTACAATTCTGAGATTTTGTTTCTCTTCTGATAAATTTGTAACTATTTCTTATTTTCAGAGACTAAAATTCCTTAGTGTGGAATAGAAGTCCATTCACAGTCTTCTCCTAACTCATTTTTCACATCTCATTTTCTTCTTTCACTCAGCATGAACCCGCACTCCAATCACAAATAATTACTTGTCATTCTTGTATAGTTCTGTGTACTTAATGGATTTCACTTTAGGACTTCCTGTTACCTACCCCTTAAACCTCTGTCTGTGACTTCCTTTTTAGACCTTACCTCAAATTTCACAACTTCTGGGGAGCCTTAGCTGAGTTAGTGCTTCCTTCCTATGTCTCACCACAATACTTCATTTATCTAACACATTTTTTGCACATTACTGGAATGTTTACTATTATGCGTTTTATATACCATATTTATTCTTATCACTGCTTTGACTCCTTTGATGTGAGCATTTTCTCCACCTTAGTGATGAAGAAGTAATGGTTCAGAAAACTTAAGTAACTTAACCAAGGTCAGTGTACTTAGTAAGTGAAAAGGATAGTGTCCAAAGCCAGGTGCATCTCATCTCTCATGGAACCTGTATTCTTCTCTCTCATTTCCATTCCTTCTTTCATTTTTATTATCAATATTTGACTTTAGATTTTATTGCTTTAATATTTATATAAATATAGTTTTTATTGCTTTTATATTTATAATGTTTCCAAATGCTACATTATAATGCTACACAGTATATAATTGCAGATTGTATGTCAAGGGGCCTAGTTGTCTTGTTTTTTGTGTAGCTACCAGCCCCCAGATTTTGTCCCCAGGTATCTGTTGGACAAATTTATAGCAAGGACAAATAAACACCAAAGTGTAGTAAAACAACTGATTGCCCATCAGCAGGTACCTAGGAACTGTGGTAGAAAAGCAAGGGAGAAATATACAGAAAAGACCTGGAATTGATTAGAGTTGAGAGAGAACTTGGACGGGGTAAGAATTGTAAGTTTTTTACTATCCAATACCAAAGGAAATTGCCTTATGGCTCCGTACATATGCCTTTCAGAATTTCCCACAGGCTAAACAAGGCAATCTCCATGTATTATAGTGCATGTTTTATTTCATTTTCTTCCTGTTATAAAAATGAGTCAGTTCTGCTTGGAGAAGGAAAGTGTTTACTTTTGCTTTTTGAATAATTTCCTGGGGAGAACTGTTCTGTTTATGGGGGAGGGGGATGGGAAACTTCAAAATTGGTTTTCTTATGCAGAGCATTTTGAAAGCTCTGTAAAGATATCATAAAATAACTTTCTTTATAGAGGTCTCATTCTTACCCCTCAGACTGTAATTATTAACATAACCCTCTAGGCACTCTTGTCATCTCCACCTGAATGTCCTATCTTGTTTTATCTGTGATCTTTCTCCTGATTTATTAGTTTAAAGAGCCCTTGGCTACTCTCTAATGAGAAGAAACTGAATTTCTGTAGCTTAGGTCACCCTCTATTGCTTGAAGGGAGAAAGAAGAAAGTTCACTGGAAGGTAAAGAGGGAAAAAAAAACCTACAGGCAGACCTAATCTCCTTAACATCCTTTTGTAACTACTAAGAACAACCGGCCTGATAACTGAATTTTTGTTTTTGCTTGACCAAAGTTAAAAAAAAAGAAAAGAAAAGAAATTACATCACAGGCCTACAATATTTCCCCTTGGGGGAATTAGCCTTATCTTGCTGTTCTCTATCTCTCCTGTGATCTCTAAATGCTGACAAATCTGCTGAACAAAAAGCACTGGTGTTTCCTTCTGGACCCCCAAGTCCTCTCTTACAGCAGTTGGCCCTGGGTGAGGTTTTTCAATCAGTGTCAGCTTCAAGCTAGCAGCTTGCATCCTACTGCAAAATTTATGAAGCATGCTGATGAGAACAACGTGGCTCCCTGGGAAGATGACTGGGAATTGGCAGAGGAGTTTTTGTAAGTCTGAGCACTGCAGCTGGGCCATCGATTGTTCCTTCATCTGGTTGGACTTCAAAAGGTTACATGCCTTGTTATGTTTTGCACCCCTAACCAGAAGCTACTTTGGGAGCATGAGGTGCTTCTTAGAATACATTAAAGCCCTATCCACAACCTCATCTCCTGTTTAGCTGAGACCACTCATCCAATCTTCAAGTTTCTAGGGTGGTAGGGGAGAGAAGAAGGGAGTTATGCGTTTGGTTGGTCAGTTACCTAATCTATCTCAAACACAGGTGTTCAGGAGGGAAAACAAAACAAAAAAAGAATGGGTTGTATTAAATGGTGGTGAAATCATCTGCCATAGAGCCTGCTATATAGTATGCACCAAGTGGAGAGGAAATTAGGGATAGACTCTGAAGCCAGACTGCCTGGATTTAAACCCTGGTTCTGTTCCTTATCAGCTACATGAACACAGGAAGTTACTTACCCTTTTAATGCCTCAGTTTTCTCATCTACAGCATGGGGACAATATTAGTGTCTCCTAAGGTTGGTCTAAGGAAAGTGTGACAAAATACATGCATATTCTTGTAAGTATATTTGGCTTATGGCACATGCTTAATTAATGTTAGTTATTTTTTTAAATTGGAGCAATAAATAACAATAAATAGAGAAAATGGATCTCAACCACTTTCAAGGTCTACTGTCTCTCATTCTTCAAATAATATCTGAGCTATGACTGAAAACATTCATACTTTTCCATAGCTATTTCATTTCTGAAAGTGACCTAAGGAGGAGAAAGCTCTGTCTGATATAAAATGTATACAGTATACAGTATAGTATATGGTATATATACTATATATATGTGTGTTTATACATAAATTATATAGTTATGTGTTTATACATAAATCTTTCTATTTTTATATAAAGTACATGCAAGTCTTATTTATATATGTATAGGTGTATCACATTATATCATATTATATTATATATAATCTTATTTTTGAGCTCATTTTTGATATTACTGCTAAATTTCAAATCAGTATGTTTGTAAAGAGGAGAATGACTATTTTGAAATCTGAGTGTCTAAATTGTGACTATATTTGTATTTGCTGCCTAAGAACTGATGTGATGATATTATTTGGTTTAGAGAGTATTTGTTTTATCAGCTTTTGGGGGTACTATTTCACTTGGGCCAAAATAGTCTCTTTGAGAAGCACTTTTTTTTTTTTTTTGGCTCTGCTGCTCGGCGTGTGGGATCTTAGTTCCTCGACCAGGGATTGAACCTGGGCCCCGGCAGTGAGAGCACAGAGTCCTAACCACTGGCCCACCAGGGAATTCCCCAGGAGAAGCACATTTTGATCTGCTAATATAACATGGGGAAGCAAATACCATTGGATTCTAAATGTAAAATAGATGGGATGATGTTGGAGGAGATTTACTTTGTATTTGTCCTGGCTTATACTGTTATTCAGTGTGAACTTCATTTCATTTTCTCGATGGTTTTCTTAAATGCAGTTCTTCCCCAAAAGAAGCTGATGAAAAGCCATGAGAATTTTTGATCATCCACAGTAATATATACAAGAAAGCAGACCAAAGAACTCTTAGATATGTCTAGATGCACTCAGTTCCTATTAGGGACAGGATTTGGCCAAATTATACATCAAAAGAGGCACCCAGATGTGGTAGAAAGGACATAGGGTGGGGAATCTGATAGAGATGGGTTCGATTCTTAACTCCATCACTTGCTAGTTCATAACTCCGAAGGTTTAGATTTCAGAGTTTCCTCATTTATGCTTAGAGACTTCCATATTATCCCTCTGAGCCTCACTTTCTATACAGGGGTAATTATACCTCCTTATTGTTGAGTATTATATGAAGTACTGCTGGAGAATTCAGTCAACCAACTTGGCTGAGATTTTTTATAAAAAATTCATATTTTTGAGTGGTATGGATTCTTTCCCTAATATAGTGTCAATTAGAATTGTCAAATCTTAACCCAAGTTTTGATGAAGTCAAAATAGTATATATTTTAGAGATAAGATTAAGTGGACCTGAGTTTTAGACTTTTTTAAAATTCAAGTTTATTATTTTTTTAGAGCAATTTTAGGTTCACGACAAAATTGAGGGGAAGGTACAGAGAATTCCCATGTAGCCCCTGCCCCCATGCAGGCAAAGCCTTCCGCATTATTAACAGCTCCTATGGAGTCGTATATTTGTTACAGTTGATGAACCCACATTGACACATCATAATCATCCGAAGTCCATATGTTACATTTCACTCTTGATACTGTACATTCTATGGGTTTGAACAAATGTATAACATGCAACCATCATAATGGTATCATAGAGAGTATTTTCACTGCCCTAAAAATCCTCTGTGCTCTGCCTATTCATACCCCACCCCTACCAAACTCTGGAAACCACTGATCTTTTTACTGTCTCCACAGTTTTGCCTTTTTTAGAAAGTAATAGTTGGAATCATATAGTATATAGTCTTTTTCAGATTGGCTTCTTTCGCCTAGTAATATGCATTTAAGGCTCCTCCATATCTTTTCATGGCTTGACAGATCATTTCTTTTTAGCACTGAATACCATTCCATTATCTGGATATACAATAGCTCACTTATTTATTCACCTACTGCAGGACATCTTGGTTGCTTCCAAGTTTTGGTAACTATGAATAAAGCAGCTATAAACCCGTGTGTGGACTCTTTGGAGTGGACGTTAAGTTTCTAACTCATCTGGATAAATACTAAGGAGTACAAGTGTTGGATTATAAGCGTGTGTTTAGTTGAGTATGAAACCACCAAACTGTATTCCAAAGTGATTGTACCATTTTGCATTCCCACGATCAATGAATGAGAGTTTCAACAGAAATTCCACATCCTCACTGGCATTTGGTATCATCAATATCCTGTAGGCTTTATTTTTCAGTCTCATAATCCAGAGCAAATTAATTCATATAATAGCATCTCAGCTTCTTCATTGGTAAAATAGGATGTACTGAACCTGAGGATTTACTAAGTTATCTAGATGGTGTTCAATGTGCATTAGTTATTTTTTTTTCATTTTCTTCTTAAAATGTAAATAAATAGAAATTTGCTGTTTTTTTTTTTCTTGAAGTAAAGAAAATGGAACTCTAAGTCAATGATCTTGTGGTGTCACAGCTTTGTGCTTTTGCATCTTTTTCTTCTGCCCTATAATATTCTTATTCCCTTTCTTTTTACCTAGTAAACATTTATTTATTTTTTTAAGGCCCGTCAAAAATATCATAGGTCTGGAATATTACCCATATCCTCTAATATTAATATAGTAAAGAACTAACATCTTGGGGAATATGCTCTACCAGATGTCATTTCAGACACATGCATGGATTGTTCTTTTTAATTCTCACAACACCTTGTATTTTGATTATCTCCATGAGATTGGAGAAGTAAAGTGATGAACTCAAGATCACATCATTCATAGGTAGAGAAGTGGAGGGTCTGGGATTACTGATTTACTTGCATAACCCTAAACTTCCAAGTAAATTTCTTTTTTTCTCTTATCTTCCTCTGCTCCCAGAGGACTTTGTACTCATCTTTCTTCTAATTATGCAAATTCAGTAGAATCTTTTTCACATACTCATTTTCCTATTGAGATATGAATATCTCAAAGTCAAGGGCCTTAGTCTGTTGATCATTGCATCCCAGCTCGCAGTACTCTGTGGCAGATATTAGAAATATAGTCAGTGCTTGGGTTAACATATGTGTGAATATTGACATCCAGTTTCCAGATAATCAATTAGTCTTGCAATGGAATTATTAGCAAAATGATGCTTAGAACAATGCAATCCTTCCTGTGTCATTCAGAAAATTCTACAGACCAAAGGAGAACGTTAGGAGAAATACATCATTATGAATACCACTATCAACATCCAGTAAGAATAAACAGGTTTGTTTAAGGTAATACCTTTTCTGTAACTATCTGTAAATTTCCAAGTAATCTAGTGTTAGTCACATTTCTTGACAGCTGTCAGTATTTAAAATCTCAGTCTGGACAACATAGACTTATACACCTTATTCATGAGTCTCCCCAGTGCAGTATTTGTAGAGAGATGAATGAAAAGGTGGTTTGTGGGATTTACATAAATAAGTTTTAAAAGATTCTACATGTTTTAGTATCTTATTACTATACAGAAAATTAATTCAATCAAATTAATAAGAAGCCATACTTTTTCCATTAATGTTAGCAACTTAAAACTTTAAAAATAACACCTCTTCAACCAAATACAGAAGAAGCAAAAATTACTGATCTTGTTTGATTGGTTATCTATTTTCATAAGTCCCTGAAGTAGCAAACAATTACTCTTGTCAGTTTTTGTTATAGTCTTGGGAAGATCTAGGGCAACCACCCTTTTTCATTCTTTCTTCATCATGATTAAATGCAAACAACAAGGACACTTCACAAGCATATGCCAAAGACATCAATAGTTTTTTAATGAGGCTATAACCCTGAGTAGGTCATGGAATATTAAAAATAAATGAACATATTGCTGTCACTGGGGATTGAACTCTGTCAGCTGAAGGGTATCGATGAGGAAGCACAATACCAGGACACAATACACTGCACTGCCTACATTTCAAAAGGCAGTTGATTATAGAAGCTATATGAATGACCCTTGCCCATGTCCTTGGTGCACTCAAGTTACGTGTGTATCAATGAGAGAACTGTGCACTGCCCTTCTCAATAGAGAGCCAATTGGCTGAGACACATGACCAGGCTTTATCTACACAGTCAATTGTGAGAATTAAAAGGTCATTCAATAGGAAAGATTTCCCTTTTAGTGACCCTGTCTAACAAGGAGATTATCCTCTTGAACGAGCAAGGAAGAGAACAATAATTTGTGAAGACCTAGACCCAATCAATGAAAATTCTGAGGAGAAGAGGAAATGAATGAGAAGATAGGGTGTTGCTATAATGACATTTAGGCTCTTCATCTTCAGCTCTTCATCTGTCCTTCTAAACTCATCCTCCACTACTCACTACCACACAATTAGTGCAGAAGCGAAATGGGACTCCCTTGTCCTGTTTACATCTGCTCTATCTAACCTACAAACATTGCACATGTTTTCACTTCACCTGGGACATCCTTTTTGCCTGTCCTTCTGGATAATGCCTATTCTAGTCTCAGATCATGTGGCATCACTTCTCCGTAGGCCTCTAGACTCTTTTATGATTTTCTGGAAAAAAATAGATATTAATACTTATAATACAGTTGTAGAGTAAAGGAGATAAATGACATACGTTATTTTGCAGAGAAGGTGCTCATTAAAGAGTACTTTTGAGATTATTATTCATTCATCTTATTTTATGGTGTTCCTGTTATTGTGTGGCCAGTTTACTCAGCAGCAAAGCTAGAAAGGTGACAAGACATTTTTCCAAAGTCCACTTGTAAAGGAGATGTGCAAACAAACAGTGATTACATCCTATGATAATTAGAGTTTTAAAATGTAAGTTCTACAGTACAGTGTCAACATATTAAACTATTCCTGGATAAGTCATTATTAAGGGAAATCTTAGTTGGTAAAATTAATGAATTCCAAATTTCAATGCAGCTGTTCTATATGGCCCATTGTGGGCATCTGTGGCACAAATGGTTATAACAGTCCATGAAATTTCCCTAGCAAGAAGCTGTCTCTGAGAAGCACCTTCTCAGGCAGGGGTTCCATTTTCCAGATTCCCTATCATCTAGGTAAAATCCTTTATCTAGCTTTTGCTGTGGTCTATGGACAGAATGGTATGGATCACTTTCAAGTTAAGATGTTTAAGAAGTGGTTGTGTCCTCTTCTTGCTCTCTTCCCACATCCTGAAGATGAATACAGAGATTTAAAGACCCTAGAGGATGGCTGAGGAAAAAGGTGGCTGAATAACATATGGAATAAAACCACTTTCTGCCATATAGAACAGCTGCATTGAAATTTGGAATTCATTAATTTTACCAACTAAGATTTCCCTTAATAATGACTTATCCAGGAATAGTTTAATATGTTGACACTGTACTGTAGAACTTACATTTTAAAACTCTAATTATTATAGGATGTAATCACTGTTTGTTTGCACATCTCCTTTACAAGTGGACTTTGGAAAAATGTCTTGTCACCTTTCTAGCTTTGCTGCTGAGTAAACTGGTCATACAATAACAGGAACACAATAAAATAAGATGAATGAATAATAATCTCAAAAGTACTCTTTAATGAGCACCTTCTCTGCAAAGTAATGTATGTCATTTATCTCCTTTACTCTACAACTGTATTATAAGTATTAATATCTATTTTTTTCCAGAAAATCATAAGCTTTTATTCATTCAATGAGTATATGTTGATCCGTGATTCTGTACCATAAATTTTGCAAGGAACTAGAGACAGTACTGCAAAAATAGAGACTTGTTTTTTGTTCTTTAAAGACTATAGCTAGTGTAGTGTATTTATTTCCAAATGTTTTATCTTTAATGTCACTGAGGATGCTTTTAAGAAACACAGATCCCTATTGGTCTGAAGGTTTAAAGTCACACGGTTAAACACACAACAGAGTAGTGCTGGATTGTGGGTCAGGTTTTTCTACCCCCAAACAAGCACTCTTTCTGAATTAAAAGAATTATCAGATTGGTTTTTTTCCCATCAAGAATATGGATAGTGAGATCAGTGGACTTGGCTTGCTGACCATCATAATTTAGTTAACTGTTAAGAGAAGATAGTATTACCTTTCAGTCCACTGAGATTTGACAAGAAATTGAATCGCAATGTTGTTAGCTGTTTGGCTACTTTAGAAGAAGAACCAGATGCTCTTTACCTCTCTCCACAGTCACTGTTGGAGATAATTTACGGTCCTAGATAAAGAGGTTAAATAATTTCTCCAAGAACAGATCAGCGATTTGAACCCTGGACTCTTTAGTTCTAGTTCACTATACAATAAAATAAACCACATCTACTCCTTTTAAATGAAGGAAAAGCTATCTTTTCCTATTGCTTTACACTGAGGATTTTTTATTCTTCAGAATATATTAAGCTTTTATGGTAAAGAACAGTCTAAAAAACACAATCTCTTTACAATTAATTTAAAAAATTAACTTTCCCAGTTCATTATTAAGAATGCCAAATTGCCAGATGTCTTATTAATAGGGAGAAATTTCTGGCCAATGTGACAGGGTAAGTAGAGGATAGTTGCTGTATTAGTTTGTTAGTGCTACCATAACAGAATGCTACAGACTGGATGGCTTAAACTATAACATTTTATTTTCTCACATTTTTGGAAGCTAGCCATGCATGATCAAAGTGTTGGCAGGTTTAGTTTCTTCTGAGGCCTGAGCTCTTCTTGGTTTGCAGATCACTGACCCTCTTTTCACTATGTCCTCAAATAGCCTTTTTTCTCTATGTGTGCATCTGTGGTGTCTTTTTGTGAGTCCAAATTTCCTCTTTTTATATGGCACTGGTCATGTTGGATTAAGATATGCCCTAATCTTCTCATTTTAACTTAATCACCCTTTTAAATGTCCTATCTCCAAATACAGTCACATATAGAGTTAGGGTTCAACATATGAATTTGGGAGAGGGTCGCAATCATTGCATAACAGTTTCTGAGTAGTATTGAATAACATCAATAAAGATGTCATAATAAAAGCCATACCTAACAAACCTACAGCTAACATCATACTCAATGGTGAAAAGCTAAAAGCATTTCCTCTAAGATCAGGAGTAAGACAAGGATGTCCACTCTCACCACTTTTATTCAACATAGATTTGGAAGACCTATCTATGGCAATCAGAGAAGAGAAAGAAATAAAAGGAATCCAAATGGGACAAGAAGAAGTTAAATTGTCACTGTTTGCCGATGACATGATACTATACATACAAGATCCTAAAGACACTACCAGAAAACTACTAGAGCTCATCAGTGAATTTGGTAAAGTTGCAGGTTACAAAATTAATACACAGAAATGTGTTGGTGCTTCTAAACACTAACAATGAAAGATCAGAAAGAGAAATTCAGGAAACAGTTCCACTTACCATTGCATCAAAAAGAATAAAATATCTGGGAATAAACCTACCTAAGGAGACAAAAGACCTGTACTCCAAAAAATTTAAGATGCTGATGAAAGAAATCGACAATGACACAAACAGATGGAAAGATATACCATGTACTTGAATTGGAAGAATCAATATTGTCAAAATGACTATACTACTCAATGCACTATATAGATTCCATGCAACCCCTATCAAATCACCAATGGCATTTTTCACAGAACTAGAACAAAAAAATCTTAAAATTTGTATGGAGACACAAAAGACCACAAATAGCCAAAGCAGTCTTGAGGAATCAAAACAGAGTTGGAAGAATCAGGCTCCCTGACTTCAGACTGTACTATAAAGCTATAATCATTGAAACAGTATGGTACTGGCACAAAAATAGAAATATAGATCAATGGAACAGGATAGAAAGCCCAGAAATAAACTCAAACACCTATGGTCAATAAATCTATGACAAAGGAGGCAAGAATATACAATGGAGGAGACATGGTCTCTTTAATAAATGGTGCTGGGAAAACTGGACAACTACATGTAAAAAAATGAAATTAGAACATTCTTTAACTCCAAACACAAAAATAAACACAAAATGGATTAAAGACCTAAAAGTAAGAGAAGACACCATACAAATTTTAGAGGAAAACACAGGCAGAACAATCTATGACATAAATCGCAGCAATATCTTTTTCAATCCATCTCCTAGAGTAATGGAAATAAAAACAAAAATAACAAATGGAAGCTAATTAAACTCAAAATCTTTTGCATAGCAAAGGAAACCATAAACAAAATGAAAAGACAACCCACAGAATGGGAGAAAATATTTGAAAATGATATGACTGACAAGAAATTAGTCTCCAAAATTTACAAACAGCTCATGTGGCTTAATATCATCAAAACAATGACCCAATCAAAAATTCAGCCAAACACCTAAATAGACATTCTCCAGATAAGACATACAGATGGCCAAGAGGCACATGAAAAGATGTTCAACATTGCCAATTATTAGAGAAATGCAAATTAAAATTACAATAAGATATCACCTCACACCAGTGAGAATGGCTATCATAAAAAATCCACAAAAAATAAATGCTGGAGAGGGTGTGGAGAAAAGGGAACACTTGTACACTGTTGGTGAGAACATAAATTGGTGCAGTCACTATGGAGAAGAGTATGGAGGTTCCTTAAGAAACTAAAAATAAGGCTACCATATGATCCTGCAATCCCACTCCTGGACATATACCTGGAGAAAAACATCTTCTGAAAGGACACCTGCACCCCAATGTTCATTGCAGTGCTGTTTACAATAGCAAAGACATGGAAGAATGAATAAAAAAAATGTGGTACATATATACAATGGAATATTACTCAGCCATTAAAAGAAGTGAAATATTGCCATTTGCAGCAACATGGATCGACCTAGAGATTGTCATAATGAGTGAAGTAAGTCAGACAGAGAAAGAGAAATATTGTATGATATCACTTATATGTGGAAACTAAAAAAAAGATACAAATGAACTTATTTACGAAACAGAAACAGACTCACAGACTTAGAGAAAGAAATTAAGTTTACCGGGATGGAGGGGTGGGGGAGAGGGATAGTTTGGGAGATTGGGATTGACATGTACACACTGCTATATTTAAAATTGATAACCGGGGAGGAGCTTCAAGATGGAGAAAGACTAAGATGCGGAGATCACCTTCCTCCCCACAAATACATCAGAAATACATCTAGATGTGGAACAACTCCTACAGAAAACCTACTGAACGCTGGCAGAAGACCTCAGACCTCCCAAAAGGCAAGAAACTCCCCACATACCTGGGTAGGGTAAAAGAAAAAAGAAAAAACAGAGACAAAAGAATAGGGACGGGACCTGCAACAGTGGGAGGGAGCTGTGAAGAAGGAAAGGTTTCCACACACTAGGAAGCCCCTTCGCGGGCGGAGACTGCGGGTGGTAGAGGGGGGAAACTTCAGAGCCACAGAAGAGACAGCAGCAGCAGTGGTGCGGAGGGCAAAGCGGAGAGATTCCCGCACAGAGGAGTGGTACTGACCTGTGCTCACCAGCCCGAGAGGCTTGTCTGCTCACCCGCCAGGACGGGTGGGGGCTGGGAGCTGAAGCTCGGGCTTTGGAGGTTAGATCGCAGGGAGAGGACTGGGGTTGGTTGCGTGAACACAGCCTGAAGGGGGCTACTGAGCCACAGCTAGCCCAGAGGGAGTCCGGGAAAAAGTGTGGAACTGCCGAAGAGGCAAGAGACTTTTTCTTGCCTCTGTTTCCTGGTGGTTGAGGAGAGGGGATTAAGAGAACCGCTTAAAGGAGCTCCAGAGATAACCCACGGCTATCATCGCGGACCCCAGAGATGGGCATGAGATGCTAAGTCGGCTGCTGCCGCCACCAAGAAGCCTGTGTGCAAGCACAGGTCACTCTCCACACCTCCCCTCCTGGGAGCCTGTGCAGCCCACCACTGCTAGTGTCCCGTGATCCAGGGACAACTTCCCCAGGAGAACGCATTGGCGTACCTCAGGTTCATGTAACATCACACTGGCTTCTGCCGCCGCAGGCTCACTCCACATCCATACTCCTCCCTCCCCCCGACCTGAGTGAGCCAGAGACCCCGAATCAGCGGCTCCTTTAACCCCGTCCTGTCTGAGCAAAGAACAGATGCCCTCAGGCGACCTACACGCAGAGGCGGGGCCAAATACAAAGCTGAATCCCAGGAGCTGTGCAAACAAAGAAGAGAGGGAAATCACACCCAGCAGCCACAGGAGCAGAGGATTAAATCTCCACAATCAACTTGATTTACCCTGCATTGGTGGAATACCTGAATAGACAACATATCATACCAAATTGAGGAGGTGGACTTGGGAGCAACGATATATATACTTTTTTCCCTTTTTCTCTTTTTCTGAGTGTGTATGTGTATGCTTCTGTGTGTGATTATGTCTGTATAACTTTGCTTTTACCATTTGTCCTAGGGTTCCTTCTGTCCATTTTTTATTTTTTATAGTATCAGTGCTTATTACCATTGATGGATTTTTTTTTCATTTGGTTGTTCTCTTCATTCTTTCCTTCTTTCTTTTTTAATTGCATAAACTTTTTAAAATTATTTTTTGCTTTTTATTTTAATAACTTTTAAAAATCTTATTTTATTTTATATTTTTATTTCTTCCTTTCTTTCTCCCTTTTATTCTGAGCCATGTGGATGACAGGTTCTTGGTGCTCCAGCCAGGCATCAGGGCTGTGCCTCTGAGATGGGAGAGCCAAGTTCAGGACATTGGTCTACCAGAAACCTCTCAGCTCCACGTAATATCAAACGGTGAAAATCTCCCAGAAATTTCCATCTCAACACCAAGACCCAGTTCCACTCAACGCCCAGCAAGCTACAGTGCTGGACACACTATGCCAAACAACTAGCAAGACAGGAACACAATCCCACCCATTAGTGGAGAGGCTGCCTAAAATCATAATAAGGTCACAAACACCCCAAAACATACCACCAGACCTGGACCTGCCCACCAGAAAGGCAAGATCCAGCCTCATCCACCAGAACACAGGCATGAGTCCCCTCCACCAGGAAGCCTACACAACCCACTGAACAAACGTTAGCCACTGGGGGCAGACACCAAAAAGAATGGGAACAATGAACCTTCAGCCTGTGAAAAGGAGACGCCAAACACAGTAAGTTAAGCAAAATGAGAAGTCAAAGAAACACAGCTGATGAAGGAGCAAGGTAAAAAACAAACAGACCTAAAAAATGAAGAGAAAATAGGCAGTCTACCTGGAAAAGAATTCAGAATAATGTTAGTAAAGATGATCCAAAATCTTGGAAATAGAATGGAGAAAATACAAGAAACTTTTAACAAGGACCTAGAAGAACTAACAAGCAAACAAACAATGATGAACAACACAATAAATGAACTTAAAAATTCTCTAGACTGAATCAATAGAAGAATAACTGGCAGAAGGACGGATAAGTGACCTGGAACATAAAATAGTGGAAATAACCACCACAGAGCACAATAAGAAAGAAGAATGAAAAGAAATGAAGACAGTCTCAGAGACCTCTGGGACAACATTAAACACACCAATATTTGAATTATAGGGGTCCCAGAAGAAGAAGAGAAAAAGAAAGTGACTGAGAAAATATTTGAACATATTATAGTTGAAAAGTTCCCTAATATGGGAAAGGAAATAGTTAATCAAGTCCAGGAAGCACAAAGAGTCCCATACAGGTTAAATCCAAGGAGAAACATGCCAAGACACATATTAAACTATCAAAAACTAAATACAAAGAAAAAATATTAAAAGCAACAAGGGAAAAACAACAAACTACATACAAGGGAATCCCCATAAGGTTAAAAGCTGATATTTCAGCAGAAAAACTGCAAGCCAGAAGGGAGTGGCAGGACATATTTAAACTGATGAAAGAGAAAAACCTACAGCCAAGAATACTCTATCCAGCAAGGATCTCATTCAGCTTTGACGGAGAAATTAAAAACTTTACAGACAAGCAAAAGCTAAGAGAATTCAGCCCACCAAACCAGCTTTACAACAAATGATAAAGGAACTTCTCTAGGCAGGAAACACAAGAGAAGGAAAAGACATACAATAACAAACCCAAAACAATTAAGAAAATGGTAATAGAAACATACATATCAATAACTACCTTAAATATAAATGGATTAAATGCTTCAACCAAAAGACATAGACTGGCTGAATGGATACAAGAGCAACACCCATCTATATGCTGTCTACAAGAGACCCACTTCAGACCTAGGGACACATACAGACTGAAAGTAAGGGGATGGATAAAGATATTCCATGCAAATGGAAATCAAAAGAAAGCTGGAGTAGCAATTCTCATATCAGACAAACTAGACTTAAAAACAAAGATTATTACAAGAGACAAAGAATGACACTACATAATGATCAAGGGCTCAATCCAAGAAGAAGATATAACAACTGTGAATATTTATGCACCCAACATAGGAGCACCACAATACATAAGGCAAATACTAACAGCCATAAAAGGGGAAATTGACAGTAACACAATCAGAGTAGGGGACTTTAACACCCCACATTCAACAATGGGCAGATCATCCAAAATGGAAATAAATAAGGAAACACAAGCTTTACATGATACATTAAGTAAGGTGGACTTAATTGATATTTATAGGACATTCCAGCCAAAAACAACAGAATACACATTCTTCGCAAGTGCTCATGGAGAATTCTCCAGGATAGATCATATCTTGGGCCACAAGTCAAGCCTTGGTAAATTTAAGAAAATTGAAATCATATCAAGTATCCTTTCTGACGACAACGCTATGAGACTAGATAGCAATTACAGGAAAAGATCTGTAAAAAATACTAACACATGGAGGCTAAACAATACACTACTTAATAACAAGATATCACTGAAGAAATCAAAGAAGAAATAAAAAAATACCTAGAAACAAATGACAATGAAAACACGACGACCCAAAACTGCTTTTTGAGCAAAAGCAGTTCTGAAAAGGAAGATTACAGCAAAAAAATCCTACCTTAATATACAAGAAACGTCTCAAACAAACAACCTAACCTTGGAGGCTTCCCTGGTGGCACAGTGGTTGAGAATCTGCCCGCTAATGCAGGGGACACGGGTTCGAGCCCTGGTCTGGGAAGATCCCACATGCCACAGAGCAGCTGGGCCCGTGAGCCACAACTGCTGAGCCTGCGCATCTGGAGCCTGTGCTCCGCAACAAGAGAGGCCGCGATACTGAGAGGTCCACGCACCACTACGAAGAGTGGCCCCTGCTTGCTGCAACTAGAGAGAGCCCTCGCACAGAGACAAAGACCCAATGCAGCCAAAAATAAATAAATTAATTAATTAATTTAAAAATACCTATCAAAAAAACCAACCTAAGCTTACACCTAAAAGCAATTAGGGAAGAAGAACAAAAAAACCCCCAAAGTTAGCAGAAGGAAAGAAATCACAAAGATCAGATCACAAATAAATGAAAAAGAAATGAAGGAAACGATAGCAATGATCAACAAAACTAAAAGCTGGTTCTTTGAGAAGATAAACAAAATTGATAAACCATTAGCCAGACTCATCAAGAAAAAAAGGGAGAAGACTCAAATCAGTAAAATAAAAATGAAAAAGGAGAAGTAACAACTGACACTGCAGAAATACAAAGAATCATGAGAGATTACTACAAGCAGCAATATGCCACTAAAATAGACAGCCAAGAAAAAATGGACAAATTCTTAGAAATGCACAACCTTCCAAGACTGAACCAGGAATAAATAGAAAATATAAACCGACCAATCACAAGGACTGAAATTGAGACTGTGATTAAAAATCTTCCAACAAACAAAAGGCCAGGACCAGATGGCTTCACAGGTGAATTCTGTCATGCATTTAGAGAAGAGCTGACATCTATCCTTCTCAAACTCTTCCAAAATATAGCAGAGGGAAGAACACTCCCAAACTCATTCTACAAGGCCACCTTCATCCTGATAGCAAAACCAGACAAAGATGTCACAAAGAAAGAAAACTACAGGCTAATACCACTGATGAACAGAGATGCAAAAATCCTCAAAAAAATACTAGCAAACAGAATCCAACAGCACATTAAAAATATCAGACACCATGATCAACTGGGGTTTATCCCAGGAATGCAAGGATACTTCAATATACGCAAATTAACCAATGTGATGTACCATGTTAACAAATTGAAAGAGAAAAAGCATATGATCATCCCAATAAATCCAGAGAAAGGTTTGGACAAAATTCAACACCGATTTATAATAAAAACCCTCCAGGAAGTAGGCATAGAGGGAAATTTCCTCAACATAGTAAAGGCCATATATGACAACCCACAGCCAACATCGTCCTCAATGGTGAAAAACTGAAACCATTTCCATTAAGATCAGGAACAAGACAAGGTTGCCCACTCTCACCACTCTTATTCAACATAGTTTTGGAAGTTTTAGCCACAGCAATCAAAGATGAAAAATAAATGAAAGGAATCCAAATCAGAAAAGAAGAAGTAAAGCTGTCACTATTTGCAGATGACATGATACTATACATAGAGAATCCTAAAGATGCTACCAGAAAACTACTAGAGCTAATCAATGAATTCGGTAAATTAGCAGGATACAAAGTTAATGCACAGAAATCTCTTGCATTCTTATACACTAATGATGATAAATCTGAAAGTGTAATTAAAAAAACACTCCCATTTACCATTACAACAAAGAGAATAAAACACCTAAGAATAAACCTGCCTAAGGAGACAGACCTGTATGCAGAAAATTATGACACTGATGAAAGAAATTAAAGATGATACAAACAGATGGAGAGATATACCATGTTCTTGGATTGGAAGTATCAGCTTTGTGAAAATGATTCTACTACCCAAAGCAATCTACAGATTCAATGCAATCCCTATCAAACTACCACTGGCATTTTTCACAGAACTAGAACAAAAAAATTTACAATTTGTATGGAAACACAAAAGACCCCGAATAGCCAAAGCAATCTTGAGAAAGAAAAACGGAGCTGGAGGAGTAACGCTCCTGGACACCAGACTATACTACAAAGTCACAGCAATCAAGAGTGTATGGCACTGGCTCAAAAACAGAAATATAGATCAATGGAACAGGAGAGAAAGAACAGAGATAAACCCATGCACATACGGTCACCTTATCTTTGATAAAGGAGGCAAGAATATACAATGGAGAAAAGACAGCCTCTTCAATAAGTGGTGCTGGGAAAACTGGACAGCTACATGTAAAAGAATGAAATTAGAACACTTTCTAACACCATACACAAAAATAAGCTCAAAATGGATTAAAGACCTAAATGTAAGACCAGACACTATCAAACTCTTAGAGGAAAACATAGGCAGAACACTCTATGACATAAATCATAGCAAGATCCTTTTTGACCCACCTCCTAGAGAAATGGAAATAAAAACAAAAATAAATAAATTGGACCTAATGAAACTTAAAATGTTTCACAGCAAAGGAAACCATAAACAAGATGAAAAGACAACCCTTAGAATGGGAGAAAATATTTGCAAACGAAGCAACTGACAGAGGATTAATCTCCAAAATTTACAAGCAGCTTATTCAGCTCAATATCAAAAAAACAAAAAGCCCAATCCATAAATGAGCAGAAGCCCTAAATAGACATTTCTACAAAGAAGATATACAGATTGCCAACAAACACATCAAAGAATGCTCAACATCATTAATCATTAGAGCAATACAAATCAAAACTACAATGTGATATCATCTCACACTGGTGAGAATGGCCATCAATATATCTACAAACAATAAATGCTGGAGAGGGTGTGGAGAAAAAGGAATCCTCATACACTGTTGGTGGAAATGTAAATTGATACAGCCACTATGGACAACAGTATGGAGGTTCCTTAAAAAACTAAAAATAGAGCTACCATATGACCAGCATTCCCACTAATGAGCATATACCCTGAGAAAACCATAATTCAAAAAGAGTCATGTACCACAATGTTCATTGCAGCTCTATTTATAATAGCCAGGGCATGGAAGCAACCTAAGTGTCCACTGACAGATGAATGGATAAAGAAGATGTGGCACATATATATAATCAAATATTACTCAGCCATAAAAAGGAACAAAATTGAGTTATTTGTAGTTAGGTGGATGGACCTATAGTCTGTTGTACAGAGTGAAGTATGTCAGAATGAGGAAAAACAAATACCGTATGCTAACACATGTATATGCAATCCAAAAAAAAAAAAATGGTCATGAAGAACGTGGGGTAAGATAAGAATAAAGATGCAGACCTACTAAAGAATGGACTTGAGGACACGGGGAGGGGGAAGGGTAAGCTGGGACAAAGTGAGAGAGTGGTAGTGTATATATGGACATATATACACTACCAAATGTAAAATAGATAGCTAGTGGGAAGCAGTCGCATAGCACAGGGAGACCAGCTCGGTGCTTTGTGACCAGCTAGAAGGGTGGGAGGGAGGGAGAAGCAAGAGAGAAGAGATATGGGGATATATGTATATGTATAACTGATTCACTTCGTTATAAAGCAGAAACTAACACACCATTGTAAAGCAATTATACTCCAATAAAAACGTTCAAAAAATAAATAAATAAAATTGATAACCAAGAAGGACCTACTATACAGCACGGGGAACTCTACTCAATACTCTGTAATAATCAAAATGGGAAAAGAATTTGAAAAAGAATAGTACATGTATATGTATAACTGAATCATTTTGTTGTGCACCTAAAACTAACACAACATTGTTAATCAACTGTACTCCAATATAAAATAAAAAGTGAAAAGAAAGATATCATAAAGTCTTTCATGTGACATCTACTAAATTAACATGACATTTTTTTCTGAAAAAGAAAGAAAAGGGAACACTCTTGCACTGTTGGTGGGAATGAAAATTGATATAGCCACTATGGAGAACAGTATGGAGTTTCCTTAAAAAACTAAAATTAGAACTACCATACGACCCAGCATTCCCACTACTGGGCATATACCCTGAGAAAACCATAATTCAAAAAGAATCATGTACCACAATATTCATTGCAGCTTTATTTACAATAGCTAGGACATGCAAGCAACCTAAGTGTGCATCAACAGATGAATGGATAAAGAAGATGTGGCACATATATACAATGGAATATTACTCAGCCATAAAGAGAAATGAAATTGAGTTATTTGTAGTGAGGTGGATGGACCTAGAGTCTGTCATACAGAGTTAAGTAAGTCAGAAAGAGAAAAACAAATACCGTATGCTAACACATTTATATGGAATCTAAGGGGAAAAAAAATGGTCATGAAGAACCTAGGGGCAAGACAGGAATAAAGACACAGACCTACTAGAGAATGGACTTGAGGATATGGGGGGGTGGGAAGAGTAAGCTGGGAGAAAGTGAGAGAGTGGCATGGACATATATACACTACCAAACGTAAAATAGCTAGGGGGAAGCAGCCGCATAGCACAGGGAGATCAGCTCAGTGCTGTGTGACCACCTAGAAGGGTGGGATAGAGAGGGTGGGAGGGAGGGAGATGCAAGAGGGAAGAGATATGGGAACATATGTATATGTATAACTGATTCAGTTTGCTATAAAGCAGAAACTAACACACCATTGTAAAGCAATTATACTCCAATAAAGAGCTAAACAAAAAAGAAATTGATGTGAAGTTTCAGACTTTATTTAGCTCCCCCACACAAAAATATGTAATATTCTCGATGATGCCGTAGCATTATTATCTTTGAAAGGAATGATATTTTTATGCTAGAGGCTCCAAAATGTATGAAGTCATTGCTGTATATTGATATATTGAAATGAGTCCTTGGTGCTTTTGTCTTGGTGTCTGTTGAAACAGTTTATTATCTGAGTTCTAATTGCATTCTTTCTGGGTAAATGAACTTTTGCAGATGACCTACATGCCTAGAAAAGTAATGATGGTATGAAGTCGGATTTCTTTCTTGCCCAGGTATATGTAGCCTCATAACACTATACTTATACCCATGTAACAATCTTACTCTTGCTTGGAATCTGAAATTCCGTTGCTCAACAGTTAAAATTCACAGTATAAGGTCAATCATTATGGATGATACTAGCTTGGAGCTAAGCCTCCTCCTTGTCTTTGTTTGTATGTCAGTGGGATTTCTCTGTGAGCGTAAACCCCATCAATATCCATCCAAGGAAACTAGCTTGAAGAATAATTGAGCGTGCATGCAGGCAATGATCAAACAAAGGTTTTTGTACTCTCAGAATAAATTTCAGGGAATGCAAAGTAAATATCCCATTTCAGCAACTAAATGCAAATGTTTATATTGTAGGGTAGACTACAAATATGGACTCTTTCATCAAATGTCAGTAACGGTGGTTATAATAGCTGTCGTTCCCCAGGAGAAGCAATATAGTATAGTTGTTATAAGCATAGGTAGCTCAGTGGTTTCTCTCACAATCCTGCTTCTGCTATTTTTTTTGTGGGGGGGCAAGTTTTCTTAACCTCTTTCTGACTCAGTTTACTTTCCTAATGAATGCAGATGATGAAAATCATGCATGATCGTAATGAGACTTAAATATGAAAATGGATTTAAATGTCTTAGCCACAGTGAACAGCATATATTGAGTTCTCAGTAAATATTAAGTTTAAATCTTATCCTGTAATGCATTGTAAAATGCAGTTTTCTAGCAAATCTGAAATATATCATAGAGGTCAAGTAATATTCAGGACTCTTTGTATTGAACACCACATTTCACATTATCCTGAGTGTTATTACAAGAGTCCTAAGTTTTACTTCATTCATATGTTATTGCCATGAATGGAAATTTCCCCCAGGGGCATTAGGGTTGAGCAATACTTGAGCATCCACAGCACAGAAAAGCAGGGGAGATATGCTTTTCCACAGATTTCATTCCATTTATCATTTTCATTAATTTACAAGAAACAATGGTTCCATTTATCATTTTCATTAATTTACAAGAAAAATTATTTGGCATATTTTCTATTTGCTCTTTTCTCCTTCACCAATCTTACATATAGATAGCTGCTTGACAAGGAAACAAAAAAATTAGTTCTTGTTAATTATTGTCAAATTATTCACAGATGTGCTCAATACTATTGATGACATCTTATTGGTATCTAAGTGAGATGTGCTTTTGGCTTAAAACATGGTGCCCAACAATTTATTATAATAATAATAATCATAATGAGAGAGAGAAGCAGATAGAGAGTGGAAGAAGAGGAGAAAGGGGAGGAAAAGAAGAAGATGAAAACGAGGGAGAAGAGGTGGAGGAGGAGGGGAAGAAGAACAATAAGAAAGAGGAAGAGAAACGGAGGGGAAGAGAGATAAGAGAAGAGAAATGCCCCGAGTCTGATATTTGGAAGTTCAAAGTAAGAATATGTTTAAATATCTTTTCCTCTCACCTGGAATCATCATCTTCTTCAGGAAGCTATTATGTTAAAAATGCTTATATAAGTAGAAAAGATTCAATTAAATTCCATTCTACAGATAATTGATGAAACATATGTATTCAATTTCCTGTGAGATTTAAAGAAAAATTATATTTTTGTTTATTGTAAAATTAAAGTGGGTTTTGAGTCACATTTAGGTTCAAATCCCAGCTCCAACATATGTGACTTTCCCTTGGGAAAGTGTCTGTTTCTTCTTGTACATAATGGAGGTAAAGTATTCTATTTTAAAAACTTGTTTTAAAGAAAAGTCCAACAATGTATTTGAAGTACTGAGAAGACCAAATACACACCAGATTTGTAATATATTTTAGTTTTCTGTCTGCCTGCCTTCAAGAAACTTGGATTTTCCTTGATGTGACACAGCATGAGTATCTGATACTTTTAATCCACTACCAGGTTGTATGGGGTTATGGAGCGAGATAAGCCACTCAGTAAGGCATGCAGAGAATTTAGGAAAAGGACCAGGCTGGAGCCTCAGGGACCAGAAGGGACTGGGGTTGGTAGCTGAAAGGAAAAGAAAGGGAGTCTTTGCAGAAAGGGAGATTGGTGTTTAAGCAGGGCAATGAAATCAGAGGCAGCTAGGAAAGATGAAGAAGAGGCTAACATTTCTTAATCTCCTGTGGTTGAAAAGCATCATACACAGCTTCTTTGGCAGAATTGTTGGTTCAGATGATGACAAGAAGACAATGCTCCTCTGATGCAGTAAAATCACCAAATATGAACCTAGGAAAACAATGCCATTGTTGATAGCTCCTGCAGGAGGCTTTCTTCCTGGGACCAGATCATGACATCTATAATTGGGGAATCTGGAAAAAGGGCAAAGGAAGCTATGTTAATTTTCCTTTTAAGACAATGAACAGTATTCATAATGATTTATTGTTTCTATTTTTCAGCCATGGTACTGAGCACCTCACAGAATTTACCATTAATTCTTACATTTTTAATTAATTGTTAATTAAAGAGAGAAAACTGAAGCTATAAGAGTTTAAGCAACTTGACCAAGGATCCACAGTTGTAAGTGGAGTGACCAAGTCTTGAATCATGACTCGTTTTTCCCCCCACGAGTACTAAGATTTTATTTTTTAAGTATGATAGTACAGTAAAATTGACTTTTTCACTTTTATAAAATTAATTGACTATACATTTTTAAAGATGTACTGATTTGTGTGACTACCACTATAATCAAGATTCAGAACAATTCCATCACCTCAAAAATTCACTTGACCTACATCCTTATAGTAATCCACTAGTCCTACACTTAACCTCTGGTACAAAATCATACAGTAAATAACTGTTTGATACTGGTTTCTTTTACTACATACAGTTCCTTTGTGACTCATACAAATTGTTGTGTGTATCAATAGTTTGTCCTTTTTTGTTACTGAATGGTATTCCAAAGTATGGATATACTACTGTTTTGTTGTTGTTGTTGTTTTTTAACCCAGTCACTCACTGAGCAGCATGAATTCAGATTTATTTGATATTTTCTATCACAAATCTAAGGGGACTTTTCTATAAGCCCTTAGGAAAGTTTTATATCTCATTAATAATTCAGAATGTTGATTTTTCTTAATCTTACTTCCTTTGATAACACTCTATCTCTTCTTTCTCATCTTACATACATAAGTCAGTAATAGCGTAATGGTTGGAAGTATATATTCTCTAGCCAGAATTCTCAGGTTTAAATATGTGCTCTGCAATTTACTTGCTATGCAACATTGGTAAGTTAATTAATCTTTATGGGCCTCAGTTTCTCTATCTGTAATTTAGGAATAATAATGCCTACGTCATCAGTGTCTTGTTAAGATTAAAAGAAATGATACACACAAAATTCTTTGAAAACTGCCTGCCACAAAGTTATTACTGTAAAATCTCAGCTGTCTCCAGACACCTATACTTGGGTGTAGTGAAAATATTACACCCACAAACTTTAAAAGTTTTTTTATATGTGTATGCATATAGGGAATTAATAGGTTTAAGTTGAATTTCCAATGTTAAGTACTACATGAGGCTAAAAAAATTAGACATGATACCATATAACAAGCTTTTAGAGTAGATAGAGTATATGAAAATTCATCAACACTACCTATGTCTTTTGGAGAACAGCTCTGAAAATTGACAGTGAGAAATGGATCAGATTTTATGATGGAATTATGTTTCTAAATTCAATTGCATTTCAAGCAGCAAAATAAATGTGCTGTTCTTTGCTGCAGGTTGACAAAATGGCATTGACTCTACTTCCATTTCTTATGTTATCCCCATTCCTTAATTTCTTAAAAGAGAATAGCAAAGAGAGAAGATTGTAAAAGCAAAGACCTCCTTTTTCTTTGTTCTTTGTTGTAAAAAAAAAATTTTTTGGCATCGATCTTTTAAAAGTGTTTATATTTCCTTTCTTCCTAATTCAGAAAGCTAAAGGTGGGCTTGTGCTCTGTATACAAAGAATATTCACTTTTTGTATTTAACTAAAGCTTATATAAATCTATTTTGATCACTAATATGTCATAATTACATTGAAAATATGTTAAAATGTGGGTTTTCCTTGAATGTTCAAGTGCCTCTGGCTTACAAATAAAGCCAAAACATTTAACCTGAATACTTTTGGACTAGGACAGAACATGACATATTTACTTTCCTCCTGAAAACAAACAAAACAAAAACTATCTTTCATCATATCCATAAAGAAAGAAAATAAATACAGACAAAAAATAGAGTGACAGGGGTTTACAACACAAAAATAATAATCCATGCTGGTTCTTCCCCATAAAGGGAAATGTATATATGTTCTTTTCTCCTTTATCCATTAATTACTAAAACCATTTACAAAGTATTTTTCATATACTTTCACAAATTCCTCATTTCTGAAAAAATCTCCACTTATCTGTCCCTGACTATAGAACACTTGACATTGTCTTTATGCCTAACTTCATAAACTATAACCATGTTTTCCAAATAATATGACTCTTTGACATTTGACTTTTGTCTTCTTTGAAGTTTTCTTTGATTTACACATTTTATTTTTCTGCCATCCATTCTGGAACTACTCTTAAGAAGGCCAGATTTATCTTATAAATGGATTCTAATCATAATCTTTCAGTAATCTTCCTGTTTTTAATGTCTCCTGTTTGCTTATCCTACTTACAGTCCCAAATACATTCCTAAATCTCTCCTTTCTCACCTCTCTGTTCAAAAGCTTATTCCTTCCCCATGCTTCCTCAAACTATAGTCATCCAACAATTCATTTGATAGCAATTCTCACCCACCTCTTTATTGTTTGGGTCAAACATTATGTAGTCATACTTAATATTTGCTTTTTCTCAAGTTCACTTGCACATCAATCACTGAGATGATCCATTATGCTCTATGTCAATTGTATTGAGACTCCAAACTATTCTCTCTCCTCTACTGCTACTTCCCTATGGATTAAGCAATAGTTTATACTTTATTTATCTATAGCTTCATAGATTGCTCCAAATTACTTCAAAACTTTTTTTGTGATTTAAAGCAATATTTTACTTTTCTCCATTGTTCTCTGGGTTGAGTGGGCTCAGCAGAGTGATTCTCACTTGAGGTCTTTCATGCATTCACAGCCTGATAACACATGAAGACTGGATGCCCAAGACGGCTTATTCATTTGCCAGGCCGTTGATCCTGGCTATTGACTAGAGCTCATCTGGGTCTGTCAACTGGATGACCTACATATGGATTTCCCATGTAGTTTGTGTTTCTCACAGCATGGAGACTAAGTTCTAAGCTGGAGCTTCTCGACAGTGAGATTTAAGAAAATTATTTCAAAGCTGTGGGACTTATGAAGACCTTCTATTACTCCCATATCATTTAATTACTCAGACAAGTCCTTAAGTCTGCCCCAGATTCAAGAGAAGGGGGATGAGTGAGCCCCCAGCTCTTAAAGTTGAGAAGCAGCAAGTGCATAAATCAGGGAGTTAAGGAATTAATCTAGATTACCTTGGGGACTCCTGATCATAGCTTCTTACTTGTCTTTGTTTCCATCTTTGCCCCCCTTCATTTAATGGTTGTTGACTCATCAAGAGTAGTTCTAAATGTTTGTCAGAATATATTAGTCCTCTGCTCAAAACCCTGTAATGGTTCCCAATATAAGTCAGAGTAAAAGCCAAAGTCCTTACAATGACCAACAAAACCCTACACATTGGCTCTCTGTTACCTCTTTAAACTTAGATTCTACAACCATTCTATTTCTACTTTTCTTTAGTCACACTGGTTTCCTTATAGTTTTTCTTAAACACTCCAGGCATTTTCCTGACTTAGGGCATTTGCACTGGCTATTCCCACTGCCTAAAATATTCTTCACTCACATACCTACATGGTTACATCCCTCATGTGTTTCCAATCTTTGTTTAAACCTCAGTTTCTCAGTGAGGTCAAAGTGAATATTTAATTTAGAATTACAACTCCATCCCAGCTTAGGGCTCCTCAGTAAGGTAAGTGTCTTCATAATTTCTGTTTTGATAGGGATCTTGATTTGTTAAACAGTTTGGTGCACTCTTACTTCTATACAATCTATAAGAAATGAGTTTTGGAGAACATTTTTCTTATTTGGAAGTATATATACCTGGTATGTATCCTCAAGTATCTATACATATCTTAGACGTGCTGCATCAGCATTACCACACTTGAAGAGGCCTGGGTCTTCTAGAACAAGTATTTTAGTCAGGTACTTTCTTTTCTACCTTAGTCAAGTACTTTCTTTTCTCCATTCATTTTCTCTTTCTTTTCCTGGTATAAGAAATGTCTTTGACCATTTTCATCAATTTACCCATTTTCAAATATCAGCTTCTAACCCCGCTTTAACTCTTCCATATATATCCATGCTCCAAACTCTTATTGTAAACATAGTTAGTTTCAGGAGAATATCTTTTAATTCGATGGTTTTCAAAGCATGGTCCCTGGTGGTTTCTGAAGCTCTTTCAAGAGGTCTTTTGGATCAAAACACTTCAAAATAAAACTAAAGTCTTATTTGTCTGTTTCACCCTCTTGCTCTATAATAAGGCAGCATTAAACCCATACCTATTGATGAATTAGGTTCTGCAATACAGCTCAGAATATCATATCCTGTGGCTTTAAATGGGGTAGAAAAAAGAGAAAAAACACACATCCATGTTTTCCAAATAGAATGAGCAGAAGAAGAAAAAGTGTAATTGTAAAACTGGGTTTAAAAAGTGTAATTTCAAAGTCAGATAAAAATGTAAATTGATACAGCCACTATGGAGAACAATATGGAGGTTCCTTAAAAAACTAAAAATAGAACTACCATATGACCCAGCAATCCCACTACTGGGCATATACCCTGAGAAAACCATAATTCAAAAAGAATCATGTACCACAATGTTCATTGCAGCTTTATTTATAATAGCCAGGACATGGAAGCAACCTAAGTGTGCATCAACAGATGAATGGATAAAGAAGATGTGACATATATATACAATGGAATATTACTCAGCCATAAAAAGAAATGAAACTGAGTTATCTGTAGTGAGGTGGATGGACCTAGAGTCTGTCATACAGAGTAAAGTAAGTCAGAAAGAGAAAAACAAATACCGTATGCTAACACATATATATGAAATCTAAAAAAAAAAAAATGGTCATGAAGAACCTAGGGGCAAGACAGGAATAAAGACACAGACCTACTAGAGAATGGACTTGAGGATACAAGGAGGGGGAAGGGTAAGCTGGGAGAAAGTGAGAGAGTGGCATGGACATATATACACTACCAAATGTAAAATAGATAGCTAGTGGGAAGCAGCCACATAGCACAGGGAGATCAGCTTGGTGCTTTGTGACCAGCTAGAGCAGTGGGAGGGAGGGAGATGCAAGAGGGAAGAGACATGGGGACATATGTATATGTAAAACTGATTCACTTTGTTATAAAGCAGAAACTAACACACCATTGTAAAGCAATTATACTCCAATAAGGATGTTTTAAAAAAAATTCAGATAAAAAAAGATCTAGTGTAAAACTTTGAGAAATAGATTAACAAAATGTTTGTTTCAGTCAGAGGAGTTCCTGTCCTAATTATTAACACCTAATCATGATACTTCAGTCTTTGACTATGTTTCCTGATTGCCCCATTGTCAATGATACATGGGGTGTTAGAATGAGAACAAAGTTAAGACAAGGTGTCAACTACCACATCTGGAATGGATTGAACCCACCTTCTACCCCTATTGTTAACACCCTCTTTACACCTTTCTTTTGATACTGCCTAGGCCAGGAAGGGGTAAATTGGTGGACAGGTAAGACTGTACAGCTGGAAGTACTTATCTACTGTATTTATAACCTTCTTGATGGGAAGAATTATTCTATACTATGGATAGAATTGATTTCTGCTTCTGTGGACAGTTTCATCTACTTAATTGTCAGCCCACTCTCCTTTGCTGCATGTATCCCCAAATAATTCAATGGGACAACTGAATCAAATAAAATAAATTGAATCCCTGTTTTATAGATAAAATGAGAGATCTTAATCAGAAAACATATTGAGAGATTAAACAAACACAGGGAGTAGATTTTGAACAGCTTTCCAGAAAGATAATGGGATTATACTGAGTCACATTTTCTTTTAAAGTTCTCCTTATACATCACCTGTTCATACTTGCAAGGCAGCTTGAGTGCTGTAAGAGGGAGACTGTAATCTAAAAAGAAAAAAATCCTCTACTCATACCAAGGATGTACCTAAGATTCCAACTGTCCTGGTCCAGAGCTGTAGAAAATGTAACATTAAGGGACTGTGGAGAGAGCCTTGTTTCTATGGGTAATGAGAGCCAGCAGATATAAGTTGTCCAAGTCATGACACTTACCAGGCAAAAGTGCCCCTTCATTTCTGTAGGTGCCATTTTCTTTGAGTGTAAAGTAAGAAGGATTCTAAGCTCCTATGCAGATCTGAAAATCCTATAACTTTAAGTAAATATGTACTTTTAAGCCCATGGATATGGTGGAAATGCCAGCTACAGGCACTTGTCCTCTGAAGCACATCAGTCTGTGATGATGTGTCTGTTTTGAGCTAAGCTGTCACTCTGATTTCTGTCTCCCAGTCCCTGTCCCTGCAGCCACTCAAAGGACAGACCCACTCAACTGTGCAACATAAACCAAAGAGAAGTGACAGTCATTCAGAGGTCTCAGCCACCAACACGTGTCTTGCAGGGTGTTGCCATAAGCATTCAACCCTTGGAGCCACAAGGGCAATAAACTAAGTCAAAGGAGGCAAATGCATCTACTTAAAAATATGGCTGGCTGACACTTCATAGTGTATCTTGAAAGAAAAAGAGAAATTCAGTGATCTAAAATGATGGCAAAATGGATACCTAAAAGATCATATATTCTTTGGATACTTTTGGTTTCACTGTAGGACACTAATATTTCCAAATAAGAGGAATATAATTGGTATTTACTTCCTTTGTCATTCAGCGGATTCATATTAATCAAATAAATTCATCAGAACGCATTTTGATATAACTTGACTCCATAGAAACTTTATTGCAACTTAGCCTTCCTTTAAATGTTTGCATGCAATATGTGACTGATATTTTTAATCAAAACCACATTCATTTGTGTACCCTAAATCCCCTACAGCCCTCATTAAAAATGAAAAGTCTTCTGTCTTATAACTCCTGAGGTCATTGAATTTCCCAAACTCACCCTTACCCCTTCCTGAATTTTATTCTACTACTTGGTCAACAGGAACTGTTTGCTGTGTTTGGAGATTTTAGGTCTTATTTGTCCAGTGTAAAAGTTGGCACTGAATCTTAAACTAGATTTGCCACATGGGCTTTATGGGGAGATTCTAGGTGAAATGAATTATTTTGCAAAGATAATAATACTCTCATAGTCCCCATGTAGTAAATTGTCAAGTGTAGTGACAGTCTTTAATAGCATTTGCTCCTTTTATTTTTTTAGCAGTGAGCAATAAATTTTTTCTCCTATGCCCAACACACACATAAGTTGACCATTATTTTCTGATGAGAGGGATTTGTTTTGCTTAGACACATAAAGCCTTTTAAAAATAAATATATATATATACACACACACACACACAAGGCATATGAAAAAGCATATCTCTACGTGATGGTATAAATTAGCTGACTGCTTTAATCATCTGTATTTTCCAATTTTCTCTTATTATACATTATTTACAAAGTTTCTCTAGAGAAGATTCTTCAGAAGTTGTACACATTTATACACGTCTATTGCTGAAAATTTCTCCAAATAGCAGTGGACGATGCTAGGATATTTTTGATTGTTGGCATAGATCTTCACAAGAAGCTGGGAGGGGATGGAAGCATTTGGGATTCAGAGGTAAAAGAATTGGCATCTAAAAGCAACACAGAGGATGTTTTCTTAGATGCCCATGATTAGGAACATTTTCTCCCTTCCTTTACCTTCCAAATCATAGCAGGTTAATGACATTGCCTGCATAGGGAAGCATGAGCCTGCCATCTCAACAGTTGGAAGAATTAACTTGACTTCCAAGGGAAGCTGCACAGTAGTACCAAGCAATAAAGAGCCTGAAGCCCAGGAATGAGAAACAATTAGACATCACTTTATTAATGCTTAATGATGCAGAGCAGGCATACAGCAGAGCTGATTTGTGTTCTGTCTTGGCCAATGATTCTCGCATAATGCCAGTGTGCTATTATAAATGTCTCTGTTCTGTTGGCTATGGATCAAAGAAGCCAGGAGATGAAATTATCTGGGGAACCTTAGTATGACATATTGGAGAAAAACCAGAAAATGGGCAGTGTGGATACCACTGTAGATCTCAGTGCAGGTTGGGGAAATGTTATATACTTTTTATATTTGGTTTCCTAAGCCTAATTCTTAATAGGCATGGTTAAATCCCACTGAGAATTTCTGTTCCTAATAATGCATTAAGCATCTCAGTTGGAAGTTTCCATAAAACATTTTCCCCTCCTTTTTTCCCTATCATACTGCAGTGAAAAAGGATTAAGAATATACTGCACAGGTGCAAGTTGCAGCTGTTGAGGGTAAACTCTGTTCTACTATATTAATTCATATCCCACCAAGGGAATTGGAGAATAGTTTAGTTCCCATAAAAAGAAAAAAAGTTGTCTTCATCAAGGAAGAAAGAAATTTCTTATCCAGAGTGTAACACTGTTTGTGGACAGAGGGGTCTTTATAAATACAATTTCCTAACCCAGTCAAACAATCATAGAAATAAAAACTCCTTGGTTTTGGTTAAAAATTATTTATTTAAAGTTATACATATGTGTGTGTGTGTATGTGTGTGTGTATGGGTGTATGTGTACACATATACAGTATGCTGTACATATATGGTATACTGACACATATACACAAGACCTCAAGAAGCTACATTTTAATAAAATGTTTAGTGATCAAGGCCAAATAAGCAGAATCACATAGTCAGAGCCTTTTATTGTTCTTAATTCCTGGGACAAAAAAAATCAATGACGGACTTCCCTGGTGGCGCAATGGTTAGGAATCTGCCTGCCAATGCAGGGGACATGGGTTCGAACCCTGGTCTGGGAGGATCCCACACGCCGTGGAGCAAATAAGCCCATGTGCCACAACTGCTGAGCCTGTGCTCTAGAACCCGTGAGCCACAACTACTGAAGCCCTCGTGCCTAGAGCCCGTGCTCCACAACAGGAGAAGCCACCGCAATGAGAGGCCTGCACACCGCAACGAAGAGTAGCCCCTGCTCGCCGCAACTAGAGAAAGCCCGTGCGCAGCAACGAAGACCCAATACAGACAAAAATAAATAAATAAAATTTAAAAATAAATTGAAAAAAAGGAAGGATTCACTTTCCCCTTTAAAAAAATATGTCACAGGTTACAGACAAAAAAAAAAAAAAAAATCAATGACAAAATGTACATTTATATTACATATTCATTTCAAAAGTAGATTATATATCAAGGCAACCTTGCCTTAAAAATATGGTTCCATCTTCTTTATTTCCTGTAGTCTCATGTATAACTGTGTATGTTTATTGCTTGTGTTCACAGCCATGACCTCCAATGTACAAGCTTTGAACTATTAAATGAAGGTTCACATATGCTCAGTCTGGTAAGAAAGAAAGAAAGACAAAGAGGGAGGGAGGGAGGAGAGAGAGGAAGGAAGGAAGGAAGGAAGGAAGGAAGGAAGGAAGGAAGGAAAGGAAAGGAAATAAAAGGAAAAAGAGAAGAGGAAGAGGAGAAGGGAGGGGGAGGGAAATGGAAACGGAGAGGTCTTGCTGCACTTTCTCCTTCCCAGACTCGCTGGCTCCAGGGTGATTTTTAACTTCTAGGAGCCTCAGTTACTTCAGAATGAATAATAGTTCCTGACCTGCTTGTCTTCCAGAATAGTCATAAGAATCCAACAAAATCAATATCAAAGATCTACTGTAATCTATAAAGATGTATATAATCATATCATGCTCTTTGTAACCCATATCACCCTGTGCTGTGATATTTTCATAAAGTCTTCTTGGCTTTCCTATCATGTTTCAGAAGAATCCATTGCCTCTCCAAGAATTGTGTAACTTTTACATTTTTATGGTCACTTTCAGCTCTGTTTTCCTCACAACTATACTAAGCTGTCTAACCTACGGGAGCCATTTTATCTTGTGGCCATTCTCTTCTCGCACCTGACTCAGATTTTAGTTGAAATCCCTTGAGTTCATGAAACAGCAGTCACACAAGGCAGGTTTGCCACAGAAGTTGACATTCAGTGTCTGTACATCATTTGACCTTCTCTGTCAGGGACAGTTCTCACACTTCATATTTTTTGTCCATCTCCACTAAGTCATCTTCCATTCCTCCTCTCTTACCCTTTTCACTGTTCTCATCTTTCAACAACTCCTAAGTTCATGTTTATTTTTATAGAGCCATATATCTGCCACTGATTTCTTATCTCATCTAAATAAGGACATGTGAGAAGATGACGGGCATCTCAATTTTAGCACCCAACATAGCGAATAGAAAAACGACCATGCGTTCTAGAAGGAAAGGGTGACAGTCCATTTTAGATAGGAAAACTGATTTAAAGAACTGTTTGATATAATGTTTTATTTTATTTTCATATTTTATATTCCCAAGTCTAAAAATCACAAGTATGTGGTGCATATGCCCTCATTTCCTCTCTACTAAACCCATGGCAGACATTCCTAAACAAACATGACCTTCTGTCTAGAATTCAGAAACGACGTTAGAATTCTTGTGAATAGAGAGCTTCTGACCAACTCTGGTACTCTATAGATTGTACCTCTTTTCCATCCATACCTTAGAACATCTGTACCAAGGCAGGAATGAGAAGCACTGCATTCTTTCAAAAAGTATATACTTATATGTTGGATACTTTGATAATTGCTCAGAATACACAGGTAATGTTTTCACAAAGATGATAGTCTAGTGGAGGACACACCAATGCCAATAAATAAGTGGCAGGAAATTTAACAGATGATATGACTGAAGTGTGGTTGAGGCTTTGTAAAGGCACGTAAGAAGGGGTGATCAGTGTACAACTGAGATTAGAAAAAAACTCACAATGGAAGAAGTACTTTATATCTGCCTTGAGAGTAAATGGAAGTTTAATAGATGAATAAGTTAAGAGACCAGGAAAGGCATTCTGAGAAAGAGAAATAATATGAAAAGTGTACAGACACACACACACATACACAAACACACACACATATATGAATATTACCTCTACATATATAAACAAATGCAATGATAGTGATTTTAAAAAATAGGTATTTTACAAATAAAACTCGAACAGTATTTTTTTTTTTTTTTTTTTCACGGTACGCGGGCCTCTCACTGTTGTGGCCTCTCCCGTTGCGGAGCACAGGCTCCGGACGCGCAGGCTCAGCGGTCATGGCTCATGCACCCAGCCGCTCCGCGGCATGTGGGATCTTCCCGGACCGGGGCACAAACCCGTGTCCCCTGCATTGGCAGGCGGACTCTCAACCACTGCGCCACCAGGGAAGCCCTTGAACAGTATTTTTGCTATTCAATATTTTAATTAAATTATATGGTAGGTATGCTCACACCATATTCTTCTCAATGATAGTGATTTTTTTTAATTGTGTACCAATGCATCTTTAATGTCCAAAAGAGTAATTGGCACAGAGAGGGTGCTTAATAAATATCTGATTAATTTAATTGAGAGATATATGAAGAAATGTCTTCTTTCTTTGTAGGTTCTATTTACCTAGTTCTTATACCATTCCAGTGGGAAACTATTTTGGGTTCTTTGTGTATCCTCACAGAACTTTTAGGTAGCCAAATGAGAAGTATAATGCTTTTTTATCTGTTTGGTTTTTTTTTGCGGTACGCGGGCCTCTCACTGTTGTGGCCTCTCCCATTGCGGAGCACAGGCTCCGGACGCGCAGGCTCAGCGGCCATGGGTCATGGGCCCAGCCGCTCCGCGGCATGTGGGCTCTTCCTGGACCGGGGCACGAACCCGTGTCCCTTGCATCGGCAGGTGGACTCTCAACCACTGCGCCACCAGGGAAGCCCTATCTGTTTGATTTTTTTGCCAGCTTTATTAAGGTATAATTGGCATATAGTAAATGACAAGTGTTTAACATGCATAATTTCATAACTTATAAACACATCCACGAAACCATCTTCAAATCAAGGGAGAGAAAATATTTATCACCTTCAAAAGCTTCCTTGCAGCCCTCTGTTATTTCTCTTTCCCGCAATCCCTGCCACCCCTACCTCTATCCCCAGGAAATCACTGATCTGCTTTCACTATAGATTAGTTTGTATTTTCCAGAGTTTTATATAAATGAACATACAACATATATTCTTTTTTTTTTTTTCTGGCTTCTTCCATTCAGCATAATTATTTGAGCTTCATCCATGGTGGTACATGTTCCTTTCTTTTAACTGCTGAGTAGTGTTCTGTAGTACTGTAGACCCATTTGTGAGTTTTAAGCAATTGGATGAAATTGTCATTTTACATGCATTAAATTCAAAATGAGCTAAATCTAATCCTATTGCTAGGCTAGTTTTCTACTACTCTCTGCTCTTCTTTGTAGGAATACTATATTATTTTTTTCCCATGAACTGACTATTTTGGTTAAAGGCCTTTAATCTTTCCATATGCTAATCACTAGCTTAGAAAAACATCCCCTTGACTGTTCATGTAGTGAATGCCTATTTATCATTAGGAGCTCTGCATTTGAACATCTCTAAAATACACTCTATCTGATGGGAGTGTTCAACTTTTGTTCTTTGTTATTTCAGAAACTTGTGAAGATGCTGGATTTACCAAGTTATCCAATTCTGTGGGTATCCCACTTAGGAATTTCTGTGCATTTCTTCCTTACAGAGCTGCAGCAATGCTAAGGTTTTATAACGCTCCAGAGATTTTGGCAAGAAAGAGAACTACTGAATTTTCTTAATTTTAAGATATATTTTAAATATATATTTTAAAATATTTCTTTCAGTATTTTGTATTTACACTTATGGAGTAGTATTTCTTTCCCTTGCCAAAATATTTTAAAAAGCTATCACTAAATTTATATTTGTCATAAAATGGGTTGCATTTGAGAATTAGAGAACCTCACTACATCAGGATCGAGTACTGCTTATAAGAACATTCCTTTTAACCTTAGGACTTCGGATGTAGTGCCTTGAATGTCATCTATAGCAGATATGATTCAAAACTGTGCACTTGGGCTTCCCTGGTGGTGCAGTGGTTGAGAGTCCGCCTGCCGATGCAGGGGACACGGGTTCGTGCCCCGGTCCGGGAAGATCCCACATGCTGAGGAGCGGCTGGGCCCGTGAGCCATGGTCGCTGAGCCTGCGTGTCCAGAGCCTGTGCTCCGCAATGGGAGAGGGCACAACAGTGAGAGGCCCACATACCACAAAAATAGAAAAAAAGAAAAAACTTAGTATTTGCAGAGACTTTGCTGTTTTAAATATTTTTGAGTGTAAACACCACGTGATAATTTTATGAGCATGGATTTTGTAGACAGACAGACTTAGGTTCTAATTTCCAGCTCCAAGATTTACCAGTCGTGTGTCACCACATATCTGACATGTATGTATATATGCAAGTATGTACATGTGTATGTATGTACCATATGTATGTGTGTGTCCAAGGGTTAGCTCAGTACCTGCTATATATTAAGTACTCCATACTTGGTAACTATTATTAAGTGTATCCGGGTTTCGGCCTCGCATCCTCCTTCTGTCAAGCATACTTATGTATGTAAGCAGAGGGTTTAGACCAATTGACATTTTGGAGAGCTTCCCCAGTTCTGTGTCTTTCTGCTCCTCTCCTAGCTCTGACTCTACCTATTCTCTTGGACCATTCAGCACCATGGGGAACTCAGACAAATATATCTAATGCATGCAATGACAGCAGAGTCTCCACAGAAACCACCAGGAGACAAAGCTGGAAATGTCTTCCTTCCCCCTGACATCTTTTTCCTTCCTTCTCCCCAAGCCAAAACACCAGCTGTACAAAGCATAGACAGAATTACATACTGAAAGTTCGGACTATGGTATTCAAAAAACCCGAAACCAAAACAAAAAACAGTGAAGGATTTTGTGTACAGTGGAGATGGAATTCAGGAAAACTTCCAGCTTAGGAATCCACTATGATTTTTTGTTCACTGGTCCTCGAATGGACTGGTTCCATTATTACAGATGTCATAACAAGAGATTTGTAGTCCAAATCCAGTCTGAAAAATAAAGAGCTTGAACAAAAATTAAATTACTGATAACTATTCTTTTTAAGATTAGAAGAGCTGACATAAAAGTCTGAAATTCTAGTCTATGTTTAGATATCAGGAGACCTGGCACTCATGAGCTTTATTGTTGCTTTACAACAATCACCTATAGCTTAGTAGGGACTGCTGTGTTTTAATTAGATACATTCCTCATCAGTGCCTATGGTTTTATATCAGGTATGTTTCATTTGTTTACATCATCATTTATCTGCTTGCTCCTCTCAATAGAAGGTGACAGTGAATAGTCCAGACTAAAACCTGTTTTTGGAAAGGAAATATTTCTTAATTAGTTAGGTAACTCAGCTTTCTTCACATTCAGTGCTCCCATTATCCATCTTTTTTTATATTTTTATTTAATATTGGAGTATGGTAGATTAACAATGTGTTACATTGTTATAGTGTACAGTAAAGTGATTCAGTTATACATATACATGTACCCATTCTTTTTCAAATTCTTTTCCCATTTAGATTATAACAATGTTGAGCAGAGTTCCTGCTATATTACCCATTCTTAAGTGCAGTATTTCCCAAGAGGCAGCACATAACTGCATCAAAAGTACCTGGAGTGCTTATTAAAATGCTATTTCCTTGGCTCCTAACTGGGCCTACTAAATCAAAATAACTGAGATTAACGCCCAGGAATATGAATGTTCAATAAATTCCTAAGATAATCGTACATAAATTTAAAGACTGCTGTCATCCCCAAAACTTTAGAAAATTGATTCTTCTGGGCTGACATTAGGCATGAGAAGTCTGTTATGTTGGAAAGACTCTGGAATTAACATATTTCTGGGCTCTCTGGTGTAAGACCATTTCAACGTCTTTTAGATAAATTATTATAAATCATTTTATTTGCATCATGATTACCATTATCAATTTCATCATCATCTTTATCATAACATGTACTCTGAGTTGGCACACTCAGTACTTTAGAAGAATTCCCTATACAACCTGAGCACCAAGGACATAGGTAAGAACAACCCCAGGAATCAAATGACAACCAAAGTATATATTTTAGTTTAGAAATATTTTAGTATAGTGGTTCTCAACCAGGGCAATGTTGTCCCTCAGAAAACATTTGGCAATGTCTGGAGATATTTTTGATTGTCTTACATTATGTAAGTGATGTTAGTGGCATTTGGTGAGTAGAGAGGCCAGGGATACTGTTGAATATCCTACAGGGATGCTGTTAAACATCCGAACACACAGAGGAAAGCTTCCCAAAGCAAAGAATTATCAAGCCTCGAAATGTCAAAATTGTTGCGCTTGAGACATCCTGCTTTAGAATTTTCTCTCATATTGAAATGCACTAAATGCCAAGAGTATTTACTTTGGATCATAGTTTCACTTTGGCTCATAATTCCATTTCTAAGTGACAGCAGCAGAAATTTATCCTGGCTTCTGGGGCACAGGAGCACGGGAACTCAAGGGGGGGTTAGGATTGGAAAATACCTACAGTGGTACTTAATTACATAGAGTGTATAATCCAAACTGTTTGGCCTTGTGGTTCAAAATCATTAGCACACATCAGAACTGCCTAGAGGATCATTAAAACCCAGATTTCTGAGCCTCATCCCCAGAGGTTCCAATTGAGTAGGTCTGCAGTGTTGCCAGTAATTTGCATTTCTTACATGCTCCCTGGAAGTGCTGATGCTTCTGGTCCAGGGACCACCCTTTGAGTACCACTGTGTGTCACTCTCTGTCTGTCTGGTCCCAGTCTGTCTTTGGAACCTTATTAACTGTCTCCAGTCAAGCATTTGCAGCAAAATGAGGTGGAAATCCTCTTTGATTCCTCTTACATATGTCGTTTATTTCTTTATTTGCTCATTTTTACATAGGTACTTTAATTCTGTTTTTATTTTTCTCAGAATGGCCTTTATTGTCATGTTTCACAGCATCTCCTTTTAAGAAAATAGTGCCAGGAAAAAAACAAAGCACAAATCAATAAGCAGCTAACAAAACAATCCTTTTCCTTCCCCTTTAGCAGACTTAGTAATTATTGATATAATAACTGACAGTATTTTTCTCTTCATTTGGTTAGAGGCAAATTTACATCCAACCTCCTAAACAAAAATTAACTGAATACTCTGAATTACAATTTGCTAATGTTATGCCTTTCTTACTTCCTTTTTCTTTTTCACTCATTATTTTCCCCTAACTCCTGTTTTCTGCTCCTTGCTATTTTTAAATTTTGTTTTATAACATGTTTATAAGAATTTTATATCTTTTGAAAAACAGGGCAAGGTATAAATTATGAATAATACAGCCTTCAGGGTGCCTTAAAATGCTACCACACGCAAGAATTTCCCTGCTTTCACGATCTTAAAATAATATTGTAATGATGCTCTCTTCTGAATGCTCGTAGAATGTTATTTATACCCCTTGTATGCCATGTTTTTTAATGTTTTAATGTGTTATATTATTCAGTATTTGATAACTTAGTAGAAAATATGTAACATAAACATAAGTCAAGATATAGCAATAGGACAGAAGCCCCTGAACTCACCTTCTAACTTAGGTAATCTAGTAGTACAAACACTTCTGGGATCAACCTTGACATGTGACCTTGTCCTGTAAGCAGGTGCTTCTCTAGGACTGATTTTAACTTTATAGCTGAATAGAACTGCCAGATTGCAGTGTATGTGTATGATCAATTTTGTGACATACTCTGGATTGTTTTCCAAAATGGTTGTGCCACTTTCCACATCTCACAGCACCAGATGAGAGTTATTCTTTCTTTAAGGCTTTAGCAATACATTAGTAGGGTCATATTTCTTAAATTTTGCCAATTCATTCAGAAGGAGTAAAATATCAATAGTATTTCATTATGGTCTTGAGTTGTCTTTCTGTGATTGAAATTGGAAATTAATTTATCTTTATTTTATTTTTATTTTTTGCCTATCTCATTTCTTTCTTTTAAAGAGATTATAAAACAGTTTATTATTTTTTTGTGATAACTTAAGTACAACAAATACAACATTTGTTTCACAAGACATTAAATGATGTCACCAACACACTCTCTTTTGCTCTGGTCCAGGCTACTGGTTTCAGAGAAAATAAGCAACACTTACTGCACAAATATTTTATTGCAGGGGAATGATTTTAAAAATGGCAGAATTAGAAGGGCAAGGTCTTCCTTTAAGCCCTGGTTTCCCAATCTCAGTTGCTCATCTCCTACATTCTCTTAAGATTATAAACACCAGATACAATTCTAATTGTCAAGGACATAAAATGAAAATAATTTTATTTCCAAGGCCAATTTGTGTTAAAATTATCTTCTAATTAAGAAGGATCTGCCAAGGCCATTTCTTCTTTCTTAACCCTGTTTTGTAAGAGATCTTGGGTCTCACAACCATGTTTCTACTACAGGAGCCTGTTTAATCTGTTTCTAAATCTGATTGTATCTGAATGCCCCAAGATTTATAATCAGACTATCTCTTCCTGATATTTGGGAGTGGGCTTGAGGGACACTGAAGAGTCTGTACTGGTTGCATGAACAGAGGACACAGAAGCTCAAGAGAGACAGGGCAGCAAAGTAAGACATGCATTCAGAAGGAGGGCAAACTATTCTGCAAAGACAGGGGGAAGATTAAAATAGACACACAGAGAAAAGCTGATAGGAAGACAGGGAGCAGTTGCCTGGGTTCATAATGGTTTTCCTTGGGTTGAAAATAATCACTATTGGGCTTCCCTGGTGGTGCAGTGGTTGAGAGTCTGCCTGCTGATGCAGGGGACACAGGTTCGTCCCCCAGTCCGGGAGGATCCCACATGCCGCGGAGCGGCTGGGCCCGTGAACCATGGCCACTGAGCCTGCGCATGCGGAGCCTGTGCTCCGCAACGGGAGAGGCCACAACAATGAGAGGCCTGCGTACAGAAAAAAAAAAAAAGAAAAAGAAAATAATCACTATTAGTAATGATACTTTTTGAGAATTCACTATATGCTGGCAACTGTTCCAACCATTTTACCCATGATATACTGACTCTTTCAATGCTTACAGCAGTAAGATGACTAAATACTCTTAGCAACCCTAAAAATGGAAGGAGAGTTTATCTACCTATGGTCTCAGAGCTTGCGATAAGAAGAGCAACAATCTGAACTTAGGCTGAATGACTCCATAGCCTAAGTGTGCTCTCTCTTTCCCTCTCTCTTTTAACTTTTATTTTAACTCTGTTTCTTTTTTCCCAACAAGTTTTATTTTGAAAAGTCCTTCTTGGTCTCTAATATTTTTTTTTTCTTTTTACATCTTTATTGGAGTATATTTGCTTTACAATGATGTGTTATTTTCTGCTTTATAACAAAGTAAACCAGCCATACATAATACATATATCCCCATATACCCTCCCTATTGAGCCTCCCTCCCACACTCCCTATCCCACCCCTCTGGGTGGACACAAAGCACTGAGCTGATCTCCCTGTGCTATGTGGCTACTTCCCACTAGCTATCTATTTTACATTAGGTAGTGTATATATGTCCATGCCACTCTCTCACTTCGTCCCAGCTTCCCCTTCCCCTCCCATGTCCTCAGTCCCTCCTCTACATCTACATCTTTATTCCTGTCCTGCCCCTAGGCTCATTAGAACCATTTTTTTTTTTTTTTTTAAGATTCCATATATATGTGTTAGCATACGGTACTTGTTTTTCTCTTTCTGACTTACTTCACTCTGTTTGAAACTCTCTAGGTCAATCCACCTCACTACAAATAACTCAATTTCTTTTTATGGCTGAGTAATATTCTAATGCATATATGTGCACATCTTTATCCATTCATCTGTCGATGGACACTTAGGTTGATTCTAAGTCTGGCTATTGTAAATAGTGCTGCAATGAACATTGTGGTACATGACTCTTTTAGAATTATGGTTTTATCAGGGTATATGCCCAGTAGTGGGATTGCTGGTTCATATGGTAGTTCTATTTTTAGTTTTTTAAGGAACCTCTATAATGTTCTCCATAGTGGCTGTATCAACTTACATTTCCACCAACAGTGCAAGAGGGTTCCCTTTTCTCAACACCCTCCCCAGAATTTTTCGCCTGTAGATTTTTTGATGATGGCCATTCTGACTGGTGTGAGGTGATACCTCATTGTGGTTTTGATTTGCATTTCTCCAATAATTAGTGATATTGAGCATCCTTTCATGTGTTTGTTGGCAATCTGTATATTTTCCTTGGAGAAATGTCTACTTAGATCGTCCGCCCATTTTTAGATGGGTTGTTTGCTTTTTTGATGTTGAGCTGAATGAGCTGCTTGTATATTTTGGAGATTAATCCTTTGTCAGTTGGTTCGTTGGCAAATATTTTCTACCATTTTCTTTTCATTTTGTTTATGTTCTCCTTTGCTGTGCAAAAGCTTTTAAGTTTCATTAGGTCCCATTTCTTTATTTTTGTTTTTATTTCCATTTCTCTAGGAGGTGGGTCAAAATGGATCTGGCTGTGATTTATATCAGAGAGTTCTGCCTATGTTTTGCTCTAACAGTTTTATAGTGTCTGGCCTTGCATTTAGGCCTTTAATTCATTTTGAGTTTATTTTTGTGTATGGTGTAAGGAAGTGTTCTAATTTCATTCTTTTACAAGTAGCTGTACAGTTTTCCCAACACCGCTTACTGAAGAGACTGTCTTTACTCCATTGTATATTCTTGCCTCCTTTATCAAAGATAAGGTGGCCATATGTGCGTAGGTTTATCTCTAGGCTTTCTATCCTGTTCCATTGATCTATATTTCTGTTTTTGTGCCAGCACCATACCGTCTTGATTACTGTAGCTTTGCAGGATAGTCTGAAGTCAGGGAGCGTGATTCCTCCAGCTCCGTTTTTCTTTCTCAATACTGCTTTGGTTATTTGGGGTATTTTGTGTTTCCACACAAATTGTAAAAATTTTTGTTCTAGTTCTGTGAAAAATGTCATTGGTAGTTTGATAGGGATTACACTTAATCTGTAGATTGCTTTCGGTATTATAGTCATTTTCACAAAGTTGATTCTTCCAATCCAAGAACATGGTATATCTCTCCATCTGTTTGTATCATCTTTAATTTCTTTCATCAGTGTCTTATAGTTTTCTGCATACAGGTCTTTTGTCTTCTTAGGTACATTTATTCCTAGATATTTTATTCTTTTTGTTGCAATGGTAAATGGGAGTGTTTTCTTAATTTCACTTTCAGATTTTTCATCATTAGTGTATAGGAATGCAAGAGATTTCTGTGCATTCATTTTATATCCTGCTACTTTGCCAAATTCATTGATTAGCTCTGGTATTTTCCTGGTAACATCTCTAGGATTCTCTATGTATAGTATCATGTCATCTGCAAACAGTGACAGTTTTACTTCTTCTTTTCCAATTTAGATTCCTTTTATTTATTTATTTTTCTCTGATTGCCGTGGCTAAAACTTCCAAAATTATGTTGGATAATAGTGGTGAGAGTGGACCTTGTTCCTGATCTTAGAGGAAATGGTTTCAGTTTTTCACCACTGGCAATGTTGTTGGCTGTGGGTTTATCATATATGGCCTTTACTAGGTTGAGGTAGTTTCCCTCTATGCCTACTTTCTGGAGGGTTTTTATCATAAATGGGTGTTGAATTTTGTTGAAAGCTTTTTCTGCATCTATTGAGATGATCTTATGGTTTTTATCCTTCAAATTGTTACTCTGATATATCACATTGATTGATTTGCATATATTGAAGAATCCTTGCATTCCTGGGATAAACCCCACTTGGTCATGGTGTATGATCCTTTTAATGTGCTGTTGGATTGTGTCTGCTAGTATTTTGTTGAGGATTTTTGCACTTATGTTCATCAGGGAAATTGGTCTGCAGCTTTCTTTTTTTGTGACATCGTTGTCTGCTTTTGGTATAGGGGTGATGGTGACCTCATAGGATGAGTTTGGGAGTGTTCCTCCCTCTGTTATATTTTGGAAGAGTTTGAGAAGGATAGGTGTCAGGTCTTTTCTAAGTGTTTGATAGAATTCACCTGTGAAGCCATCTGGTCCTGGGCTTTTGTTTGCTGGAAGATTTTTAATCACAGCTTCAATTTCAGTGCTTGTGATTGGTCTGTTTATATTTTCTATTTCTTCCTGGTTCAGTCTTGGAAGGTTGTGCTTTTTTAAGAACTTGTCCATTTCTTCCAGGTTGTCCATTTTACTGGCATAGAGTTGCTTGTAGTAGTCTCTCATAATCCTTTGTATTTCTGCTGTGTCAGCTGTTACTTCTCCTTTTTCATTTCTAATTCTGTTGATTTGAGTCTTCTCCCTCTTTTTTTCTGATGACTCTGACTAATGGTTTATCCATTTTGTTTATCTTCTCAAACAACCAGCTTTTAGTTTTTTTGTTTTGGTTTTCAATACGTGGGCTTCTCACTGTTGTGGCCTCTCCCATTGTGGAGCACAGGCTCGCACACGCAGGCTCAGCGGCCATGGCTCATGGGAACAGCCACTCTGTGGCATGTGGGATCTTCCCAGACCGGGGCATGAACCCATGTCCCCTGCATTGGCAGGTGGACTCTCAACCACTGCACCACCAGGGAAGCCCCCAGCTTTTAGTTTTATTGATCTTTGCCATTGTTTCCTTCATTTCTTATTCATTTATTTCTGATCTGATCTTTATGATTTCTTTCCTTCTGCTAACTTTGTGGTTTTTTTGTTCTTCTTTCTCTAATTTCTTTAGGTGTAAGTTTAGGTTGTTTATTTGAGACTTTTCTTGTTTCTTGAGGTAGGATTGTATTGCTATTAACTTCCCTCTTAGAACTGCTTTTGCTGCATCCCATAGGTTTTGGGTCATTGTGTTTTCATTGTCATTTGTTTCTAGGTTTTTTTTGATTTCCTGTTTGATTTCTTCAGTGATATCTTGGTTACCTAGTAGCATATTGTTTAGCCTCCATGTGTTTGTGTTTTTTACAGTTTATTTTCCCCTATAATTGATATCTAGTCTCATAGCATTATGGTCAGAAAAAATATTTGATACGATATCAATTTTATTATATTTACCAAGGCTTGATTTGTGACACATGATATGATCTATCCTGGAGAATGTTCCATGTGCACTTCAGATGAAAGTATATTCTGTTGTTTTGGGGTGGATTGTCCTATAAATATCAATTAAGTCCATCTGCTCTAATGTGTCATTTAAAGTTTGTGTTTCCTTATTTATTTGCATTTTGAATAATCTGTCCATTGGTGTAAGTGTGGTGTTAAAGTCCCTTACTATGATTGTGTTACTGTTGATTTCCCCTTTTACAGCTGTTATGGCTATTAAAATTTGCCTTATGTATTGAGGTGCTCCTATGTTGGGTGCATAAATATTTACAATTGTTATAGCTTCTTCTTGGATTGATCCCTTTATATTTTTGTAGTGTCCCTCTTTGTCTCTTGTAATAGTCTCTATTTTAGAGTCTATTTTGTCTGATATGAGAATTGCTACTCCAGCTCTCTTTGATTTCCATTTGCATGGAATATCTTTTTCCATTCCCTCACTTTCAGTCTGTATGTGTCCCTAGGTCTGCAGTGGGTCTCTGATAGACAGCATATATATGGGTCTTGTTTTTGTGTCCATTCTGCCAGTCTGTGTCTTTTGGTTGGAGAATTTAATCCATTTTCCTTTAAGATAATTATCGATATGTAAGTTTCTATTACCATTTTCTTAATTTTGGGGGTTTGTTATTGTAGGTCTTTTCCTTCTCTTGTGTTTCCTGCCTAGAGAAGTTCCTTTAGCATTTGTTGTAAAGTTGCTTTGGTGGTGCTGCATTCTCTTAGCTTTTGCTTGCCTGTAAAAGTTTTAATTTCTCTGTCAAATCTGAATGAGATCCTTGCTGTGAAGAGTAATCTTGGTTGTAGATTTTTCTCCTTCATTGCTTTAAATATGTCCTGCCACTCCCTTCTGGCTTGCAGAGTTTCTGCTGAAAGTTCAGCTGTTAACCTTATGGGGATTCCCTTGTGTGTTATTTGTTGTTTTTCCCTTGTTGCTTTTAATATTTTTTCTTTGTATTTAATTTTTATGGTTTGATTAATATGTGTGTTGGCATGTTTCTCCTTGGATTTAACCTGGACGGACTCTCTGTGCTCCTGGACTTGCTTGACTATTTCCTTTCCCATGTTAAGGGAGTTTTTGTCTATAATCTCTTCAAATATTTTCTCAGTCCTGTCCTTTTTCTCTTCGTCTTCTTGGAACCTATAATTCAAATATTGGTGCTTTAATATTGTCCCATAGGTCTCTGAGACTGTCCTCAATTGTTTTCATCTTTTTTCTTTATTCTGCTCTGTGGCAGTTATTTCCAGTTTTCTCTCTTCCAGGTCACTTATCCGTTCTTCTGCTATTGATTCCTTCTAGAGAATTTTTAATTTCATTTATTGTGTTGTTCATCACTGCTTGTTTGCTTTAGTTCTTCTAGGTCGTTGTTAAATGTTTCTTGTATTTTCTCCATTCTATTTCCAAGATTTGGATCATCTTTACTATCATTACTCTGAATTCCTTTTCAGGTAGACTGCCTATTTCCTCTTCATTTGTTTGGTCTGATGGGTTTTTACCTTGCTCCTTCATCTGCTGCATATTTCTCTCTCTTCTCATTTTGTTTAACTTACTGTGTTTGGGGTCTCCTTTTCGCAGGCTACAGGTTCGTAGTTCCTCTTATTTCTGGTTTCTTCCCCCAGTGGGTGAGTTTGGTTTAGTGAGTTGTTAAAGCTTCCTGGTGTGGGGGGACTGGTGCCTGTGTTGTGGTGGATGGGGCTGGACATTGTCCCTGTGTTGGGCAGGGTGCATCCAGTGGTTTGTTTGGAGGAGTCTGTGAACTTAGTATGACTTTAGGCCACCCATCTGCTAATGAGTGGGGTTGTGTTCCTGTCTTGCTAGTTGTTTGGCATGGGGCATCCAGCACTGGTGTTTGGTGGACTTTGGGTGGAGCTGGTTCTTAGTGTTGAGACGGAGATCTCTGGGAGAGCTCCCAGCAATTAATATTACATAGGGCTGGGAGGTTTCTGGTGGTCCAGCGTCCTGGACTCAGATCTTCCACCTCAGGGGCTCAGGCTTGACACCCGGTCAGAGCACCTAAAGCCTACCAGCCACATGGCTAAGAAGAAAAGGAAGAGAAAATAATGAACAGACAGAACCCAAGACAAATGGTAAAAGCAACACTAAGCAGACAAAATCACAAAAAGAAAAATATACACACACAGTCACAAAAAGAGGAAAAAAAGAAAGAGAGCAACGAAACCAATAAACAAACCACAAATGAAAACAATCACTAAAAAACTAAACTAATATAAACATGAATCCAAAACCAAATCAAACACAGAAGGCAAACCCCAAGTCTACAGTTACTCCCAAAGTCCACTGACTCAATTTTGGGAACACTCATTGTATTCAGGTATTCCACACTTGCAGGGTTTATTAAGCAAATTGTGGGATTTAGTCCACTGCTCCTGAGGCTGCACAGAGAAATTTCCCTTTTTCTTCTTTGTTCACAGGGCTCCTGGAGTTCAGCTTTGGTTTTGCCCCCACCTCTGCCTGTAGGTAACCCTCAGGCGTCTGTTACCCACCCAGACAGGAGCGGGTTAAAGCAGCAGCTGATTAGGGCTCTCTTGCTCACTCAGCCCAGGGAGAAGGAGGGGTAGGGTAGTCATAATTGTGATGCGGGGACAGCCTGCGGTGACAGATGTCAGCGTGTAGTTGCAACAGCCTGAGCTATGCCATGTGTTCTCCCAGGGAATTTGGCCTTAGATCATGAGACCCTGGCAGTGGCATGCTGCACAGGCTCTTGGTAGGGTGTGGGTAGTGACCTGCGTTTGCACACAAGACTCTTGGTGGCAGCGGCAGCAGTAGTAGCTCTCCTTTGCCCACCTCTGGGTCCAAGATGATAGCTGCAGCTCACGCCCATCTCTGGAGCTCACTTAGGCAGTGCTCTGCCATTTGTGAGCACATGGAGCAGGAAGCCCCTCTCCTTGTGCACCTGAAACGATGGTCTCTTGCCTCTCGGCAGGTTCAGACATTTTCCCGGACTCCCTCCCGTCTAGCTGTGGCACACTAGCCCCCTTCAGGCTCTCTTCATGCAGCCAACACCAGTCCCCTTCCTGGGGTCTGACCTCTGAAACCGAGCCTCAGCTCGCAGCCCCGCCCGCCTCGGCGGGCGCGCACACAAGCCTCTCGGGCTGGTGAGTGCCGGTCGGCACCGATCCTCTGTGCGGGAATCTCTCCGCTTTGCTCCCCGCACCCCTGTTGCTGCGCTTTCCTCCGTGGCTCTGAAGTTCCCTACTTGGCTGACTCCAAATCTAATAAATTTTTCTGGCTTTCTGCTGGCTGTGTTCAATTTTCTGCTTATGGCATACTTTGATCCTGACTTTTATGCTTCAGTACCATGTCACAAGCATGTGCCTGATTGGATTTGGATTGTAGTGGGCATCCTCAACTTCGTAGCCTGCACTTAGATGGTGTGGATGGAAAGCAAGCCTGTAGAACCAATTCCAGCACCCCATTAGGGGAGCTTTTTGACCATGGCCTGGATAGTTGGTCATGTGTTTACTTTGTTGTAACTGTGTATTCCATTTTTGGACGAGGATCATTTGGTGTCAGTGTTTTTGTTCTTTATCTCCTGCTCTGGGTAGTTTTATTTTCTTTCATCCTGTCCCACTGGGAAAAGTATAACACAGGGATTCTTTTCCTGCCATGGGCATATGACGTTAGCCAGGTGACTATTTCTTTTGCCTACATAGTGACTGCGATTGTGGGAGTTGAGGCCTGGTATGAACCTTTCCTGTTTAATTTCTTTTATAGAGACTAATTCACTGCAATGATCATTGATTGTGCATTATGCGTGACTCTTCCAATGAGTTTATTAAACTTTTTCAGAAGCTATAAAAATAACACCTTGAAACACAGTTCAGTCTATGAAGCTGATGCTAGTGACCCAAGCCTAGCTGATAAAAAAGGACCATGTTGGTTTTGTTTTTGTTGTTAAAAGGAATATGTATGTAATCTAAGTTGGCCAAATGAAGTTCAATTTTATGATTTTCTTAGCACTATTAAGATATAAAACTCTCCTTGTAAATTTGAAGGTAATTTGAAAGGAGTTTCTGGAGTTCAGCATAAGAAATCTGAAAACTCTAACCAACCTACTTGAAAGCATAACTGAGAAAAGTAGAGAGAAAAAGGAAGGAAGGAAGGAAGGAAGGAAGGAAGGGAGGGAGGGAGGGGGGCAGGGAGGGAGGGAAAGAAAGGGCTAGATGGGATGATATTGAGTAATACATGATGATATACTTTTGGCACCTAGATACACCCATTCCCAAAGGAAGCTATATCTCCTAGGCTTTTCATTTATAAGTGTCATTGAGTTTCCTGTTTTATTAAGGCTGTTTGATATTCTTTAATTTGCATTTTAAGGAATCTCAATTTCTTGGAAAAGACTGGAAAACTGAGATGAAACTGGAATGCATTTGTTTGAGACAGGGAAATATTCCAAAGTGAAACAGATAATAACTGATATGAAGAGATTTTACCAACAATGTTCTCATGCTGAAACCCATTACACTTTGGAATTTGGGGTCAAATAAAACTGTGTGCAAATCTTAAATCCATTACTTACAGGCTATGCATTCCAGCTCAGAGTCTAGCAGCACATAGAAGGTGCTTAACTAATTATATTGAATAAACTAATAAATAAGTGGGTGAATAAACTTGGCAAGGTTACCTAACTCTCTTGTAGAAAAAAGGCTATGGGACTATAATGTTGCATTGTAATCTAAATTTTAAGTCTGTGCAATTCCTGAGCACAATACAAAATCTACAATAGCTTCCCTTCGCTACTTCTTAGTGATAAAATTGAATGAAAATGAACATATCCAGGACAAACTTAAAGAAAAAAAGAGAGAGAACGAAAGAGAAAGAGAGAAGGGGAGAAATAGAAAAAGAAAGAAAGAAGAGAGGGAGGAAGGGAGGGTGGAGAGAGAGAGAGAGGAGAGAGAGAGAGAAGTAAATCCTTTGCAATTTAACTAAATTTCTGAAAGAGGTTTGCATATAACCCTTACATTGGGTTTAACAACCTTCTAGAAATGCCCTTTACCCACTTTATCTTCAGTCACTGACTACCTCTGGGCATTGGTTTCTATAGGTAGTATTCAGAAAAGAAACCATTTTATGATATGAGTAGGATTCATATCCTTTGCCATAAGGGAAGTTGATATGATATTTTGTCAAAAGAATTCATCTGTATGCACCATCACTATTCTCCAAGGGAGTGATTGCTGTGCCACACAGCAAATTATACAGGCTACAGACTGACAAGATCAGAAGGAAAGTGCCAAAATGGAAAAGGTTACCATAGGTATCAAATAAGATGTCACCTTGATTAACATATACACAGGTTTGTGAAACATTTATAGAAAATATTGCACTTGGGGAGTTGCTTTGTGTGAAAATTTCTGCAAAAACCTGGTTTCATCATTTTCTGCTGGCAACCCATATTTATAAATTATTTTTCACCGAACAGTTGTAATATTGCAAAGTATACATATCTCAATTGTGCTTTTAAAATAACTAGTCTTGGAATTGGAAATATACAATTAAAAATAAAACTAGGATTTTAATAGAGTGGAGTTAATTTAGAAGATTTTAACCAGCAGCCTGGGATAGGCAAGAATTGGCCACATTTCACTTCTTATAATTGACATAAAGGAAGAATAAAGAGCTTCCTTCTTGAAGTGGCAGGCCAAGTCTTGATGCATTCCTTTGCTTTCTGGAAGTTTATGTATGCATGTGTGTGTGTGTATGTGTATATGCTTTTTGAAGAGCTGGGAGTAGTCCAGGGGCTTTGTAGGACCCCAGGTTCAGCACTTACATATATACATGTGATTCTCCCTGCAACAGCAATGTGTCACTAAAACTCATCACAGTAGCTTTGCATTCCCACAAGTGGCCAGTTTATGCTTTAGCAGAGTGTTTCTTCAAGTATAATCCCAGGACAGCCCTCTTCACTATCACTTGGAGTGTTTGTTTAAATTGTGTTTCCTGAGCCCCACCATAAACCCATGTCATTTCTGGTAGGGCACTGGAAGAATGTGGAGTGGGAAATTTGCAGTTTGAAAATCCCTACCATAAACAACACAAAATAGTATACTGCAGTGACTAAAGGGAAGATATTAGAACCTAATTGCCTGGTTTCAAATTTATTTTCCACCAGCTAGTTATCAGTTGTGAAACACTGAGCAAGTTACTTATCTTCCTTGTACCTCAATTTCTTCATCTTTAAAATAGGCACAGATACATATTATATAACAATACCTAAATTACATATACATTGTTAAAATTAAATAAATTGATAGTGTAAACAGCTTAGAGAAATGCTAAGCTCCACTGTTAATCAATATTATTTTAGAGGTTACCAGGTATAGAAATGATCTTAACTCATAAGGGTTTTCCCAAATTTCCCCACTATTTCATAGTATCGCCTTTGTTTTGATTTCTCAGCTCCATGAATGTGAAGATTATGTCAATTTGCTCACCTCTTTGCCCAGTGCCTACGATATTGTACTCTGAATAATTTTTAAAATTTGAGTTAATTTAACACTGCCCTCTGTTTCCTTATTAGAACCAATGGCAAAGGAATAGTGGTTAACAGCTTACTGTCTCATAGGAAATTAAATTTAATATTTTAGGATTGAGAAAAGTGTGTGGACTCTTCAAACCCAGAAAGTTTCTGGACTTTAGCAAAACTTTCCTCATAAAAGACTGGCTTGCACCCCTTTATCTTGTTGCTTTTGTTTTTTCCTTCTCCTTTTCTCATAAAAGGCCCTCCATAGTCTTCTGCTTGACTCCCACCTTCATCTACTCTTATTTCCCCCCATCTCTTGCTCAGCTCTGGGTCCGGACACATGATTTACCTGTGTTACCAAGGACCAAAACTCTTAGCTATGAGTTACCACACCTGCTGCACTTTCTGCCTAAAAAGTTTCTTGAAACCTTCGCCATCTCTATTCAAAGTTTGTCAATGGATCTCTGTCTCCCTCTGTTCAGTGAGTATCTAGTAGTGAGGAACGTTGTTTCATTCATCCTTACATCATCAGGGCCTGACACTGGGCATCAAACACACTCCCACTGAAAAAAGGAAGGAACCCAGAACACGACAGCGTAAGATTCTTCCATTTGCTTATGTTCTCCTCTCAATCATCTTCATGGACGTCAATCTAGGTTATGATTATCTTAGGAGAAACTTGGCATTGAACCTGTTAGGGGCCAGACTGACCAGCTAGAAAGAGAAAGATCAGGCTGAAGAACACTCAGAGGAACCATTCCATAAAGCCCTTTTGATGCTTCAAGCCTTCTCCTAAGCTGGTCTCAGAAGTCACTCAACCCAATTCTGTGGTGCTTTCTTAGTCACAGGCTAATGGTAGGGGTCTTCTCAGATTCGAGGAAAGAGGACTAACAAGAACATGCATTTCTATGGGGGACTTGATTCATCAGTTGGAAGGCTGAAGTTCTTTCAAGGCAAGCCTGATCTTTTTCTGCCTCCTCAGATAAATTATGAATAAGTATGTTATCATGAACACTGCAGAAACGTTTAGATCTGCTACACTTGGTTTCAAAGCCCAAATCCATCATTTACCAGGCACCTGATATTATCTATGAAAGGGACCTAAAAAATATTATACCTATATTATAGGGTTATTGTGAGAAGTAAGAAAATATGGGCACAACATCTGTAAAGTAGGCACTTAGTAAGTGGTAGCTGTTGTTAATATTATTTTGATAATTTAATAAATATGTATTTGTTAAACATTTGAAAGAGATAACATACAAGATTTACGTTTTTTCCTCTAAAAAATATCTCTAAATCAACCCCATTCTGAATGTCATTAAACAATATAAGATTATATATTTTCAGCTCAGTTTCAGTGTATTTTATATACAGGTCACCCTTAAATTTGAAATGAAATCAGTAACATTTAAATGCTCTATTGATTTAAATCTACCAACGACAGTGTGTAGTCCAAAGCTTGTAAATATTATTTTACCCAGAAGAATTGGTGATAACACAATGTTCCAAAATACTTGGCCTATTATTAAATTAAATATCTTTTTCTAACTAATGAAAGTAACCTGCATATCAAGAACATGCAAACCTATCAGTTTTCACAATTTCCTTATGAGAAAATATTGCTATTCCAACTTCTTCCTTTATTTTTTTAGGAAAGTTAGGCAGAAGGGTTAAGTGACATGACCAAATCCATTCCATAAGTTCATGATGGAGAGAGGATTGGTGTTGTGTCTCTAACTCTGAGTCTGTGGCATTGTTACCAAGTACAAACTGCTGTACTGGCTCCCTACCAGATGCTACCAAAAGTAAAAAAAGACTGCCTTGCAAAGCATTATTCTAGTTTGACTGTCAAGGTGTTATATTTTGATTAGAGAAACAAAAGTAAAAACCTTGATAAAACAAATGGCAAGAATGTGTTCTGATTAAAATCAGAAACACTGACCCCTGAAGATGATTCGTTTTTAGAATTATAGCAAAATGAATTTCCAATAATTCAGTGTTCCTTATGACTTCAAGGCTGCCCAAGATTTTTAGAGGTCAATGAATTCAACCCCCTATTGCTAAGCAAGACCCAAATACACTTAAATGCCACAAGAATGGACCTTTCCCTTCTTAAAATTGCCAGCCCCAAATTTCTCTTAGCTCTGTTCACAACATAGATAATAAAGCATCTGATCTTTTATCCAGAAAACACTTTCTCATCCATCTTTTCCACTTTTCTTATTCTGAAAATGAAGGAATAGAAGTTCAGAGTCCCTGTCAACTCCTCTTGTCCAGTGCCAAGTTTGTCACTTCACCACACCTCCTGACTGTGCTACGGACAACATCTAACACTTCCTACATCTGCAATTTAAGCAATTTAAATTAATAACAGAAATTTAGGATTTAAATTATCAATATGAAATATCAATTTCAAAAATAGCTGAGAGTTTCATAAGGACAAGGACCATCTTTTCTTTTCTTTTCTTTTCTTTTTTGTGCGGTATGCGGTCCTCTCACTGTTGTGGCCTCTCCTGTTGCAGAGCACAGGCTCCGGACGTGCAGGCTCAGCGGCCATGGCTCACAGGCCCAGCCGCTCCGCGGCATGTGGGATCTTCCCAGACCGGGGCACGAACCCGTGTCCCCTTCATCGGCAGGCAGACCCTCAACCACCATGCCACCAGGGAAGCCCCATCTTTTAATTTTTAATTCCCAGTTTTCCTTATATTGTTTGAGAGATAGAAGGCTTTCAAAATATACATGGTAAATGAAAGAATGGAGGGATATATGAATTAATTACCTCAATCTTACTACTATTCAGATAGGCAGATAGTACTATCTGTACTTCTCTAATTTTTGCATATTAAGTCATCACCTGACGAACTGACTAGAATCTCAGACAGAATAAAGAAACCTTTTGGCAAAATAGGTCATCACTATCAAGCAATTTCTCCTTTTATTCCAGCATTGTTTTTTCTGGAGTATGTCAACCTAGTGGTCTCTTCCATAACTCAGCTACTTTTTACTGCATGTACAATGTGTGTCAAGGACTATGCAAAAACCCTTATATATTACTTAATTTAATCTTTACAACAACCTCATTGAACAGACTTTCAGAATAAGGCTTTCAGAACTGAGTCTTATTGACTTGTCTAACATGACGGGAAAGGTAATGATGGGATTAGCTAGCGATTCTACATTTTCTGGCTCCAAAGCCCATGTCTTTATACATGATACTCTTCTGTCTTAAAGTAGTATTGAAAGATGCTTTTCCCTATTTCTGAACTGGATCTGTATCTACTTTCTTACCAAGTCTTCTTAAGGGAGACAGTATTGCCAAACTGGTTGATCTAAACCAGAGACATCTGTGGGAACATATTGAATAAGTGGGCTGAGTTCCTGTGTCTTAAAGGTAGTAGAGCAGTGAGCTTTCCTCCACTCTTCACCTTTGTGGTCATAGATCAGTGAGAGGCCTAGATTCATTTCTGTAAGAAAGGAAGAACCACATCTTCCCTCTGCTTTCTCCTGAGGCATGCTCAGGGCTTAGTGGTCTGTCAAGGGTAATGCTTCACTTGGGTTTGCTCCACCTTACTCCTTTCCCTGTGGTACTGGTGAGTATGTTCTTATCACATTACCATAGGAAGATTGTACCCTGAGGTCAGAGAGAAGAGAGAAAGCAAGAAAGAAAGAACTTCCCTTTTGTCTTCTAATTTAAACCAGTGAGAAAGTGGAAAACAACCCTGTTAACAATCTGAGTGCAGTATTCCTAATAGAATATAAATAATGCTCAAACAAGGACAACACTTAGGCCACTCTGCCCATGTTTGGATAGATGTAGACAAGACTCCTTATGACCAAAGAAATGACTAACCATCCTCATCTCCTGATATACACCACCTTTCTTTGAGTGATTGCTGATTCTTTACTATGGCAATTCTAACTCTATTCTACTTGCCTCCAAATTTAAATTTATTATAATATCTAGTTGCCCTCACATTTTAAATTTTGTTTTTTAATTGCTATTTACTATACTTTATTTATTTATTTATGTTTTTAATTTTTGCCCACACTGCACAGCACGTGGGATCTTAGTTCCCTGACCAGGGACTGAACCCATACCCCCTGCATTGGAAGGCAGACTTTTAACCACTGGACCACTGGGGAAGTCCCTGCCCTCACTTTTTGATAACATCGGTTCCAAACTGGTTCCGCCTTAGAATTCTCTAACACAAACACAAATCCTATAGTAAGCTACTCCTGATTCACTCTTCCCACCTAGTTTCCCCTTGGGTAAACCATTTCTCTCTGCAGCAAGCTAAATAATCCAACCATTCTTTTGACTGGAGAGATGTTCCTGGTGGGCTTTCACTATGTGTTCCTCAAGCCACACCACATTCTCCAAATGTTATAGTGCTCTGTATTTGGGGATTCTGGGTCCTTGCCTACCTATAAATCAAAGTTATAAATGGTTTTCTATGAGATTACTGTGCTCCATGGTAAAGCTCCCTCAGTGAAGAAGTTGATCAGGAAAAAAAAATGTGAATAATTTTCAAGAACAGAACAGCATTCTGAATCATACAAGTTGGTAGTTTCTTTCCATCTGCCTTGCCCTTTTTTGTCTGTCTTTGGTGGGCAGGACCAGATTAAGATCTTTAGAGCTGGAAAGCTTTTAAAAATATTACTGTTTCCTTTTGTTTATTTTTGCCACTACTCAGTTCTTCCCATAAGCATTTACTTAGTCTGAGTATTAGTTAATTAGCCCATTCTGCTTTGTGCAGTTGTGGAGGACCTTTGTTAGGACTGCTGTCATAAAGTCACACCCTCCAAACTAAGGGAAAAATCAACAGGAAGGAGAAAAAAGGCTCCACTTACCTTAAGCCTAAACTACTGTTTCTTTTTATCTGAAAAACACTGTTTGGGGTGAGATGTGTGTGTGTGTGTGTGT
>NW_006777146.1:0-345 GCF_000442215.2 Lipotes vexillifer
TCCGGGAGGATCCCACATGCTGCAGAGCGGCTGGGCCCGTGAGCCATGGCCGCTGGGCCTGCATGTCCGGACCCTGTGCTCCGCAGTGGGAGGGGCCGCAACGGTGAGAGGCCCACGTACCAGAAAAAAAAAAAAAATCAATTAGTCGATACAATTTCAAAAATAACTGTAAAACAGAGAAAATCATATCTCAATGGATACAAAAAAGGTATTGGACAAAATTCAGCACCATTCATGATTTTAAAAAATATAAATAAATTGGGAAAATAGAGAACTTAATGTTATAAAATGCATCTACAAAAATCTAGAGCTGACATTTTTAATGGTGTAACGTTGAACTCTTTC
>NW_006777148.1:0-201 GCF_000442215.2 Lipotes vexillifer
CAGGACAGGCCAGGGAGAACAGGGAGCGTTGTTATGCTGATGGGCGGGATGTCAATTGCCAACCGACACCCTGGAGAGACGTATGGTATTGCCTGAAACATCGAAAAAACAAGGTACATAGCCTCGGGCACTAGACTGAGGGAAAAAGAAATCAAAAAGACAGAGCCACCCCAAAGTTTGGGGCTGCCCTCTCTACAGGAA
>NW_006777149.1:0-1471 GCF_000442215.2 Lipotes vexillifer
CTGCGCATCCGGAGCCTGTGCTCTGCAACGGGAGAGGCCGCAGCAGTGAGAGGCCCGCGTACCACAAAAAATAAATAAATAAATAAAATAAAATGCCCTTCCCACCTCTCCCCGCAAAACACAGTCTCATTACTTTGCACTCATATTCACTTACCTGTGGGAAGGGAGGACTTTTACTCTGGGAACTCTGGGTGTATTTCTGTGAATTCATTTATATGCCATTAAATTATCTGAATCTTGTAGAGCCCCAGAGATTTTAGGAACTACATACTTTCTGATGGCTTTTCTTCCACTGTGGGTGCAATCAGTCCACATTCCAAAGAGACACATGGGAAATAGCACATAGTCTTCATTGTAGACCCCCAAGATCCCTCATTAAAATGAAGCATTACTCACGCTCTCTGTGCCAAGGGCAGCCTGCCAGCTCTGCACCCTCCCTGAGCAAACCAGTGCTTGTTTGGACACGTATCTGCATTAACCAGCAAATTCTCCCAGCTATGTTCTGAGAAAGCTTTCAAAGTAGACTTTTTCCTTTGGTGTTCTGCCCTAGGCATTCATAGCTATGCCAAGAGCTAAACAATGCCCTTCACACCATGTCACATTATACAAACCCAGGGATTTTAATTGTTATCAAAAAAGAGCTGGGTTTTACTCCCTTCCGGACTATCTCAGATGCGACGTACCAATGACACAACAGCAAAAGGTTCAGGATGTGAAATCTTTACCATACCACATACCAGGGTTGTTCTGGACATTCCAGAACCTTATGCCAAAATGTAAGAAAGCATTCCTCTTGTCACAGGCTAATTATAAAGTAGATCTCCCTTAAAATCCTCTGTGTGGTTGAGCTGAATCTATACCTCTGAGGTTGCTGGCCAGCCTGCCTGTCTGCTTGGCTCTGATTCTATTTTCACAAGTCTCCCTACCCGTCTGAATCTGCTGTCTTCCTAGGTTTGGGTCACGAGAGTTGAGAAAGCGAGGGACACCGGAGCTTTCCCTCATGGACTGGAGCCCACTGAGCTCCCACGCTCGGTGGCTCCACTTCCCAGCCCCCATCTCAGTCCGACCCAAGCTCAGCATCTGAAGTCATCCCAGACCCTTCCCTTGCCCACCTACACCTGTCTTTCCACTTACCCAGGGGTCTGGGACACAAATACCCCCTGACCATTGATGGTGGGCTCTTAACTCCCTTTCTGTACACCTCTCCTCTACCAACACTCCTCCGTGCATTTCTCTGCACCTTATTTGTGACATTTCCCCCTAATGAGTGAGATGATCCATATTCTCCTATGCAGGACACAACACAGAAGTCCCCTTGGTTTCTAATGCAACAGTAATTATCAGGAATTGTACTGAGTACCAGTTTTTCGACTTCTGTGCCAAAAGTGATTTTAAATATTACCGTATTTAGGGGCTTCCCTGGTGGCGCACTGGTTGAGAGTCCGCCTGCCGATGCAGGGGACACGGGTTC
>NW_006777151.1:0-1859 GCF_000442215.2 Lipotes vexillifer
TATATTTATTTTTTTTTTTTTTTTTGGATATATGTGTGTATGTATGTGTGTGTGTTTATTTATTTTTTCCTGAAGGCCAGAATATCTCTGCTACAGGCCTACTAATAAGCTCAAAAAATCAGTTTTTTAAAAAAAAATTTTTAAGACCTCTTTCCCAAAGCCTTCTGTTTTTGCAGTAGAATTTGAGGTATTTCTTTTTAGGGTAGTTACACAGCTACCTTCCTTATATTTCTTTTCATTTCTTTTCCTACACGGGACCTCCTGTTTCATGGATCCCACATCTTTCTTTCCCTGTAGTCATGTAAACTTCTATTAGAGTGTATCCTCAAGTAGCTTTTTCTAGAAATAGATGTACAAAGAGTAAAATTTTTGAGATTTTGCATACGTGAGATATCTTGCATATCTTTACTTTTCCCCCATTGAGGGATTTATTCAATCCCTCTATTGAATTTGAATGTCTCCATTATAGATTTTTTTAAAACTTAGAATTTTGATTATTTCTCTGCCATCTTCTATTTCATAGTATAGCTATTGAAAAATTCAATGCCATTCTAACTCTTGATGTTCTTATCTGACCTGCCTTTTTTTCTCTGGATTTTCATATTCTTCAGTTTTGGGAATTTTCTTGCATTTTAAAGAATTTCCTATGTACCATTTTTTTTTTTCTTCTTTCTTTTCAGAACTCATTTTCATGGAGTGTTGACCTTTCTCACTTCTATTTAAAAAAAATTTTTTCCCCCATTCTTTGTCCTTTTGTTCTACAGTCATGTAAATTCATTTGAATTTTATTTTACGACTCTTCCACTCAATTATTTATTTTGATGATGATGTTGTTAACTTCTAAGACTACTTAATTTTTCTGTGATGTTCCTTTTCCGAGGCGGGTTGTTCTTGTTTCAAGGAGCCAGTATGTTCTACAGTGTTCTCTCCAGATGTTCCACTAAAATCTCACAAGTCAGTATTTAGACTTTCATTTAACAATTTCATTTAAATCATCAGATCATCCTGGCTGTGTCTGATGGTCTTGAATCCAGAGTGATCCTTCTTGGGTTCAGTTATAAACCTCTGGCATAGAGAGGGGTCCTGTAGACCAGGACCAGCCTCTATTCTGTCTTTCCACCAGCATTGCTGTCTTTAGACCTGCACCCAACTCCTCAGGCCTTCCATCATTCCTGGTGCTTCTAAATGCCAACACTCAGGGATTCTGCAGGCCAGTTTGGCTCACTTCTTGGTAGTATTTTCATCTATAGACAGTTAGGTTGGAACTTTCGCAAATCTGCTAAGTCAGATACCAACTTTCTAACTGCTTTTACTTTTCCAGAATGTAACTGAAATCACTGATACACTGATGTTTCCTCTCTTGATCAATTTGTCTTGTATTCCTTGTCATGCCTTTGCTTTCATTCTGGCTGGATTTTGTGTAGAATAGGTGATAGATGTCTGTGGCCTACTCACCATTTTTCACCTGAAGCCTCCCTCAGGAAAGTAACTTCTTTGGTTTACTTTGTAAGGCGAAGGAGATCATAAAAAACAATTTTTGATGGTTAGGATATGCTTTAGATTCTTTAAGTCCTCATGAATTGCTGAATTTTACCTCTTAATCATCCTTTAGGAGACAACCGGCTTGGCCGAATCATCTTGAGTTAACAAGATATTCACACTGTGGACTCGGAAGCGAGGCCAGCTTCGTGGGCATGTGACCAGTGTGGTCACACAGGGCCCTGTTCTCAGATGGGTCCCGTGTTTGTTTTAATGCTCTGCTGTCCCTGTCTTGAAAATCCTAATATATATATATATATTTTGCGGTACACGGGCCTCTCACTGTTGTGGCCTCTCCCGTTGCGGAGCACAGGCTCTGG
>NW_006777152.1:0-1999 GCF_000442215.2 Lipotes vexillifer
AATGCCGAGAAAGGAAATTAAGTGCCTTTAGAACCTCAGTTAAAAGATGGGAAGGATAAGGGATGCAGAGATGGCAGTAGGCAGCCCGAGGAAGGAGGGTGAAATCTCAGCTCTGAGTTCAAGATCTTCCAAGTACCTGCTGTGATAAACAGTCTATTTAAACCATGGCCTATAGGACCTCGGGGGCAGATCTCTAAGGAGCAGCCAGATGGGAGAGGTGGGAGTAAAAGCCCAGGAGAGGAAGGGAATCTTGGTGATTTAGGCAGGGGTGTGACCTCAGCGCCTGCCTGCCCAGCACGTCTGGGTGGGGAACTGAAGCAGGAAGGGGAAGGGAGGGAGGAGCTGTCCGTGCTTGCATGTTGCCCAATCACCGCCCCTGTGTGACAGGCTGGGAGAGCCCCTTGGGCTTGGAGAGAGGCGGAGCCTGACTTCCAGCTGCCCCAGAAGGGCCCAGTAGACCACTCCTACTCTTCCTCTCAGCCCTCCCCTTCGCCAAACAGAAGCTTCAGCTTGGCTCCGGCCTCCTGCTCCCTCTGCCAACCCTCGGTCTGTACTCCTCCTGCTATGTTGTTGTCTTTGTATTAAGTCTGCAGATTCTGAACCCTGCACATCTGGAGAAAGAACCTCAGAATCCCATTGTCCACATTCAGGGATGCCCTTCCTACCCTATCCATGCCCACCCTCACATAAACATAAGGCACATGCAGCTGAGCCCCTCTCCTGCCCCTCCGCAAACGTGGAGAGAGCTCTGGACTCTGGACTGGCCCCACTGCATTCATTCATTCATTCTTCATTCATGCATTGTTTTTAGAGAGGGCCATGGTGCATCGAGTTGGGCACAGATAGTGGTGACCTGCTCCCAGTCACTGCCTGTTTTGAAGTAGTCTGGCTATCTTTCTGCTTCCCTTCGTGGCCAGATTTCTCTCCTGAATTGTCTACAACTGCTGTGTTAATTTCTTCATTTCCATTCATCTTTCCATCACTCTGACCTGACTTCTGCCCCTCCCATTCCACCACAGCCAAATCTGGTGGACGCTCTCCTGTCTTCATCTTACTTCACCGCTCCTGCTTTCTTGAATGCCCCTCCTCCCCTGACTCCCTTGATCCCACACACTCTTGGTCTTCCTCCCATCTCTCTGAGTTCTCCTTCACTCTTCACTCTCTATCCCTAGATGGTCCCATCCATTATCATTGCCTTGTGTCGTTAATATGCCAATGCTTCCAAGTCAAAAACCTGCCTAGACCTCTCCCTGGAGCTCCTGTATTCTATTTCTTACTTGACATCTCTACCTGGGTATCACACAGGCACCTCTCAGACGTCTCATGGTGAAAATGGAATGGCCCAAATCAGCTCCTTAGCTTTCACTGTCTCTAGGCATAGCCCATCATCCTCAGGGGAGAAACCTGGGAGGCCTTGTTGTCATTCCTTTCCCCTCCCACATCCAGTCCATCATGGTGTCCTTTTGACTCAACCTCATGGTTATTTCTCAAATCAGTCCACTTTTTTGCCTATAGCTCTGCTAATACCCAACATCAGCCTACCTGAAGAACTGGGGTAGCCTCCCAAGCGGTCTCCCTGCTTCCACCTTGGCTCCTCTTCAATCCTTATAGCTGCCAATGTAGCTTTTTAATTTATTTTTATTTTTTGTAAATTGCATCATTTCCCTCCCAATTTGGGATAGAGCCCAGATTCTTAACATCAAGGTCCTTTGTGATCTCATTCCAGCCTACCTTCCCAAGCTCCCCTGTGGCCTTTTATTCCCTTTGCTCTGACCACATGAACCCTTTCGGGTTCTCAGTGAGTTTCTGCCTAAGGACTTTCCTTCATGCTGTTCCTTCAGCCTAGAATGATTTCCCTCCCTCACTCTCTGATGCCCACACCCTCATCCCTACTATTTTCCTTCTAGCCCTCAAAGCTCTACTTAAAAGTTACCTGCTTGGGCTTCCCTGGTGGCGCAGTGGTTGAGAGTCCGCCTGCCGATGCAGGGGGCACGGGTTC
>NW_006777153.1:0-1072 GCF_000442215.2 Lipotes vexillifer
GCCCTAACACGTACGCTAACCCTAAACCTCTGTCATACTCTAATCTGTACCCTAAACCGTCCCTGTTCCATAACCCTAACCCAAACACTAACCCTTACCCGAAGCCTTACCCTAACACATGCCCTAATCCGAACCCATACGCTCACACTAAACCGTGCCCTAAGACGTACGCTAACCCTCAACCGTGGTCGTACACTAAGCTATACCCTAAAGCGTCCCCGTTCCCTAACCCTAACCCTAACCATTACCCTAACCCTAACACTTATCCGAAGCCTAACCCTAACCCGTGCCCTAAACCTACGCCGTTCGCTCACACTAACCCGTGCCCTAACATGTACGCCAACCCTAAACCGTTATCGTACCCTAACCTCTACTCTAAGCCGTCCCCGTTCCCTAACACTAAGCTTAACCATAAGCCTAAACCTAACCCTTACCCGAAGCCTTACCCTAACCCGTGCCCTAATCCTAACCCGCACTCTTACACTAACACTTGCCCTAACACGTATGCTAACACTAAAACTTTGTCGCACACTAACCTGTACCCTAAACCGTCCCCGTTCCCTAACCCTAACCCTAACCCTAACCGTTCCCCGAAGCCTTACCCTAACTCGTGCCCTAATCCTAACTCGTACACTAAAAATAACCTGTGCCCTAACACATACGCTAACCCTAAACCGTAGTCGTACCTTAACCTGTACGCTAAACCCTCCCCGTTTCCTAACCCTAACCCTAACCCTCACCGTTACCCGAACCCTTACCCTAACCCGTGTCCTAATCCTAACCCGTATGCTAACACTAACCCATGCCTTAACACATACACTAACTTTCAACCGTTGACGTACCCTAAACCGTCCCCATTCCCTAACCCTAACCCAAACACTGACCCTTACCCAAAGCCTTACCCTAACACGTGCCGTAATCCTAACCCATACGCTCACACTAAACCATGCCCTAAACCTACGCTATCCCTCAACCGTGGTCATACACTAACCTATACCCTAAGCGTACACGTTCCCTAACCCTAACCCTAACCCTAACCCTTATCCGAAGCCTTACCCTAACCCGTGCCCTA
>NW_006777154.1:0-201 GCF_000442215.2 Lipotes vexillifer
GAAAGATATTTTTCCCCCCTCTACCTAACCGCATTTTGTGTGTGTGTGTGTGTGTGTGTGTGTACAAGTGTGAATTTTTCAGGGAAGATGGTCCAGTTTTCATCAGATTTTCGAAAGCCAAGAAATATGAAAAAGTAGAGAGCAGAATTCACATATTTAATAATGTGGCTACATTGATTTGTCAGTTGTATCAATTTGTGT
>NW_006777155.1:0-359 GCF_000442215.2 Lipotes vexillifer
AAGCCTTACCCTAACACGTGCCCTAATCCTAACGTACGCTAACACTAACCCGTGCCCTAACACATACGCTAACCATAAATCGTTGTCTTACCCTAAACTGTACCCTAAAACGTCCCCGTTTCCTAACACAAACCCTAACCCTAACTCGAACCCGAACCCTTACCCGAACCCTTACCCTAAGACGTATGCGAATCCTAAACTGTACGTACACACTAACCCGTGCCCTGACACGTACGCTAACGCTAAGCCGTTGTCGTACCCTAACCAGTATACTAAACCATCCCCGTTCCCTAACCCTAACCCTAACCCTAATCCGAACCCAAAACCTTACCTGAAGCCTTACCCGAACCGGTGCCCTA
>NW_006777157.1:0-2110 GCF_000442215.2 Lipotes vexillifer
AGGGCACGGGTTAGGTTTAGCGTAAATTTTAGGGTTAGGGCACGGGTTTGGGTAAGACTTCTGTTAAGGGTTCTGGTTCGGGTTTGGGTTAGGGTTAGGGTTAGGGAATGGGGATGGTTAAGGGTACTGGTTAGGTTACGACAACGGTTTAGGGTCAGCGTACGTGTTAGGGCATGGGTTAGTGTTATCGTACGGGTTAGGATTAGGGCACGGATTAGGCTAAGACTTCTGATAAGTGTTCTGATTCGGGTTAGGGTTAGGGTTAGGGAACGGGGACGGTTTAGGGTACAGGTTAGGGTATGACAACGATTTAGTGTTAGCATACGTGTTAGGGCACGTGTTAGTGTTAGCGTAACAGTTAGGATTAGGGTACGTGTTAGGGTAAGGCTTCTGGTAAGGGTTCGGTTTCGGGATTCGGTTAGGGTTAGGGTTAGGGAACACGGAGAGTTTAGGGTACAGGTTAGGGTACGACAACTGTTTAGGGTTAGCATACGTATTAGGGCACGGGTTAGTGTTAGCTTACGGGTTAGGATTAGGGCACAGGTTAGGGTAAGGCTTCAGGTAAGAGTTCTGGTTCGGGTTCGGGTTCGGGTTAGGGTTAGGGAATTGTAATTGTTTAGGGTACAGGTTAGGGTACGACAACGGTTTAGGGTTAGCGTCCTTGTTAGGGCACGGCTTAGTGTTAGCGTACGAGTCAGGATTCGGGTATGTGTTAGGGTAAGGCTTCTGGTAAGCGTTCGGGTTCGGGTTAGGGTTATGGAACAGTGATGGTTTTTGGCACATGTTAGTGTACTACAACGATTTAGGGTTAGCGTACGTGTTAGGGCAAGGGTTAGTGTTAGCGTACGGTTTAGGATTAGAGCACGGTTTAGGGTAATGCTTCAGTTAAGGGTTCTGGTTCTGGTTCGGGTTAGGGTTAGGGTTAGGGAACGGGGACGGTTAAGGGTACAGGTTAGGGTACGACAACGGTTTAGTGTTAGCGTACGTGTTAGGGCACGGTTTAGTGTTAGCGTACGAGTTAGGATTAGGGTATGTGTTCGGGTAAGGCTTCTGTTAAGGGTTCGGTTTCGGGTTTGGGTTAGGGTTAGGGAACGGAGACAGTTTTGCATGCAGTTTAGGGTACCACAATGGTTTAGGGTTAGCATACATGTTAGGGCACAGGTTAGTGTTAGCGTACGGGTAAGGATAAGGGCACAGGTTAAGGTAAGGCTTCGGGTAAGGTTTCTAGGTCGGGTTAGGTTTAGGGTTAGGGAACGGGGATGGTTTAGGGTACAGGTTAGGTTACGACAATGGTTTAGGTTTAGCGTACGTGTTACGGCATGGGATAATGTTAGCTTACAGGTTAGGATTAGCGCACAGGTTAGGGTAAGGCATCTGTTTAGGGATCGGGTTCGGGTTCGGGTTAGGGTTAGGGTTAGGGAATGCGGAGTGTTTAGGGTACAGGTTAGGTTACGACAACAATTTAGGGTTAGCGTACATATTAGGGCATGGTTTAGTGTTAGCTTAGAGGTTAGGATTAGGACACAGGTTAGGGTAAGACTTCTTATAAGGCTTCTGGATCAGGTTAGGGTTAGGGTTAGGGAACGGGGACATTTTAGGGTACAAGTTAGGGTACGACAACTGTTAAGGGTTAGCGTACGTGTTAGGGCAGGTTTTAGTGTTAGCGTAAGAGTTAGTATTAGGGTCCGTGTTACGGTAAGGCTTTGGGTAAGGATTCTGGTTCGGGTTAGGGTTAGGCTTAGGGTTAGGGAAAAGGGATGGTTTAGGGTACATGTTAGTGTACTACAACGATTTAGGTTTAGCGTACATGTTAGGGCATGGGTTAGTGTTAGCGTACGGGTTAGGATTAGAGCACGGTTTAGGGTAATGCTTCTGTTAAGGGTTCTGGTTCTGGTTCGGGTTAGGGTTAGGGTTAGGGAACGGGGATGGCTTAGGGTACTGGTTAGGTTACGACAACGGTTTAGGGTCAGCGTACGTGTTAGGGCATGCATTAGTGTTAGCGTACGGGTTAGTATTAGGGCACGGATTAGGCTAAGACTTCCGATAAGGGTTCTGGTTCTGGTTCGGGTTCGGGTTAGGGAATGGGGACGGTTTAGGGTACAGGTTAGGG
>NW_006777158.1:0-3490 GCF_000442215.2 Lipotes vexillifer
TACCGCAAAAAATAAATAAATAAATAAATAAATAAATAAATAAATAAATAAATAAATAAATAATTTAAAAAAGCAGACAGTAGCAAGTGTTGGTGAAGATGCGGAGAAATTAGAATCCTCGTACATTGCTGCTGGGAATGTAAAATGGTACCGCTCCTTTTCAGAATACTTTGGCAGTTCCTCAAAATGCTAAATGAGGAGCATATGATCCAGCAGTTCCACTCTTAGATACATACCCAAGTCGACATTTTCCCAAGAGAAAATATATGTCCACACAAAAACTTATACATTATTCTTAATAGCCAAAAGGTGGTCACAACCCAAGTATCCATAAGCTGATGAATGGAGAAATAAAATGTGGTCTCTCCATACAACGGAATATTATTCAGCCATTAAAAATCATGAAGTACCAATACACACTGTAACATGAATGAACCTTGAACACACGATGCTGAGTAAAAGAAGCCAGACACAAAAAGGTACATATTGTGTGATTCCATTTATATGAAATGTCCAGAATAGGCAAATCCATAGAGACAGAAAGTCCATTAGTGGTTACAGAGTCTGAAGAGAGCAGGGAGTGAGGAGTGACCCCCAGTGGGCACAGGGATCGTTTTGGGGGTGATGAAAATGTTCTAGAAATAGTGATGATGGTTGTACTACCTTGTGAATATATGGAAAACCACTGAACTGTACACTTTAAAAGGATGAATTTTATGGTATGTGAATTATATCTCAGTTTTTAGAAAGCAAATTCAATGTAAGATTAACCTGTATAATCTGTATAAAATAAAATTTGTGATTAATTTTGACTTTTGACTTGAAAGCATTGATTATCAGATCATTTTGAACACATTTGATACCCATTCAGTGCATAGGATTTTCGTTGTCAAAACTCTAGACCAGGAATATTTTTGCTGTAACTGTGAATAGATTTACCTGAGAGCCCTTGTCCTCTTGGTAAATTGATACTGGTCATCTTAGCACTCATTTTCTTTTTATAAAATTATTATTGTGGAAATTCCCTGGCGGTCCAGTGGTTGGGACTCGGTGGTCTCACTGGCGAGGCCCCGCATTCGATCCCTGGTCAGGGAATGAAGATCCCGCAATCCATATGGTGCAGCCAAAAAAAAAAAAAAAATTATTATTGTGGTAGAATATACGTAACATAAAATTTGCAATTTTAACCATTTTTAAATGCACAGGTCAGTGACATTAAGTACATTCACAGTGTTGTGTGACCATTACCACCATCTGTCTCCAGAACTTTTTCATCATCACAAACAGAAACTGTCCCCACTAAGCAATAACTCCCCATTCCCTTCCTCTCAGCCCCTGGCAACCCCCATTCTACTTTCTGTCTCTATGAATTTGCCTATTCTTGGTGCCTCATATAACTGGAATCAGACAGTATTTATCCTTTTGTGACTGGATTATTTCACTAGGTGTAATGTCTTCAAGTTTCTTCCATGTTGTAGCAGGTGTCAGAATTTCATTGCCATTCACTTATTTGTAATTTTGCCTTTTTTCTTTATGGAATGGCTATGAATCCATATCTCTAAACCAAATTTGATGATGAAATTTGTGCTCCAAAGCAGGTCCTTCAAAAAATTCCTCATTTGAAGAATTTCAAAGGTCTCTTCCTCCATGCCCACTTTCCAGAGCATGTCAGTATTTTAAGTTAATCTACACTGAATTGACTGTGTGTGATATTTAGTTCTGGGGTTTTTTGTTTGTTTGTTTCTTTTTTACTTTTTGGAATGGAAGAGGAGGAAAAGAAATGCATTGGCCTACTTGTAGGGCTTTCTTTTTTTTTTTTAATGTAATCTTGATCTTGCTTAGGCTTGAACCTAACACGAGGTGATTTGTTTTTGTTTTTGTTTTTTTAAATTACTTACCTCAACTTCTGTTTGGTAAAGTCATGTAATGAGATTCAACATGGGTGCGTGACTTGCTTTTATATGTAAGTGATTTGATCTTTGTCACATTTGTGACTGTGTGTTACACAGCCTGACCAGTTTGATGATGCAACGTTGAAGTTACATGGTTTTCTAGAAATGAACCAAAGATGGCCTCTGTATATTGGCCCCTAGGTGGTTTATTTTTTCACAGCAGGATGAGACCTATCAACTCAAAATCCCGCCAGCCCCAAATTCCAGGTGCCTGTGTATGTGATATGCTGAGAAGGACACACACCGTCATCTAGGCAGTGTTCTGGCTGAGAATGCAAGACCTGAGTCTTAACCATGAGGAAACGTCAGATAAACTCAAAATGAGGAACATTCTAGTGGGGAGGGGAAGAGGGGGAAGGAGGGGGCTCAAATCTTCAGAAATGGAATGCCATAAAAAACGAAGACAGACTACGGAACCATTCAAGATTAAAGGAGACGTGACAGCTAAAAACAAGACCTGACCCCCCAAACTGGATCCCGTACTGAAAGGGAAAGGCTATAATGAACATTTGGGCAACTGACAAAGTTGGAATACGAACGGTAGAATAAATAAAATTGTCTCACATGTTAAATTCTGTGAGTTTATACTGCGACCGTATAAGAGAATATCCCTATTCTAAGGAAATAGTCACGGAAGTGTTCAGAGATAAAGGTCCATAATGTATGTACCTTTCCCTCAAATGCTTCAGGAAAAAAAAGTGTGTGTATATACATCTATCTCTCTATATAGATTGGGGGTGGCGGGAGGGAGAGACAAAGATTACCAACAGGGTAAACTGTTAACATCGTGTTATCTGAGTAAAGGGTAGATGGATCTTCTTTGTACTATTTTATTTTTGCAACTTTTCTGTGTTTAAAACTATTTCCAAATATAAAGGTTTTTTTTAAGAGAAGACATTTATGAGACAATTGAGGAAATTTGAACAATGCCTAGCTATGAGATGTTGATACAGAATAATTGTTCATTTGGAGGGGTCATCGCAATATCATGGTAATGTTAAAGGAAGAGACTTTACTTATGTACTTGCCTGTAGTTATGCAATATTTGCACACTGAATTCTCGGATTTACTTTAAACTACCAGTGCTGGGTGGGGTGGGCACGGATGAAACGGGATGACGTGAGTTGATGACTGTTGCGCTGAGGGACGGGCACATGGTTTCATGATGCCATCTCTCTGCTTTTCTGTATTTGAAATTTTTCCAAAGCACAGATAAAAACAAAAACAAAGGAAAAAACGTAAAGAAAGGATCGTTTGTGTGAATTTGATATTAGGGAGTCGAAGTATTGCATGTATATTCCTGTGCGGGTCTTGAATTATTTGCATTGTTCTTAAATGATTTATTTTTTAAAATTTGTATTTCTGCCTTGTTTGCTTTCCTTTCAGAGAGCCATCATTCTTCTGCCAGCACTGAAGTAATAGAAATGGAATTACCAGTGGAAGGTTAGAAAAATAAGGCATTTTCTCTCTCTCTCTCTTTTTTAGTTTACAGTATTTTGAACAGAATATACCCTTTTTTTTTTTTTTTTTTTTTTTTT
>NW_006777159.1:0-401 GCF_000442215.2 Lipotes vexillifer
GGAAAAAATGCATACGCCCTTTTTGGCCAAGGGCATCCTGGTCCACGTTCTGCCTATTTTCATCAGGTTTAAATGCAATTCCGAACTGCCTCCTGAAATTGGTTTCCTGCAATTCTGCCTCACATTCAAGTCCTCTCCTCAGCCTTACATGAATATGTTTGTGGACGAAAGCTGTCATTTATAACTCTGCAGGTTTGTGAATTACAGTGCCCCTGAGCTCCTTTTCTCCACTCGCTTTCTTGTGAGCTGGCCACAATATCGCAGAATTGCTTCAGACCCTAGTCTGGTTCAGGCACGGCAGGCTAAGGGTTTGGTTAATTCTTCTTGCTGCTCGGAATTTGGAGTTAAATGTGCCCTTCCAAACACCTAGAGCTAGTCTCTCATTGGTTCTGCCCATTCCT
>NW_006777161.1:0-529 GCF_000442215.2 Lipotes vexillifer
GTCCCTAACTAAGTCCGTGATACTACTACCAACTCAGGCACTGACACTCTCCTTAACTAAAGCTGTGACACTACTCTTAACACAGGCATTGACCCTGTTCCTAATTAAGGGCCTGAAACTACTCACAACTCAGGCACTGACACTGTCCTTAATTAAGATCCTGACATTACTCCCATCTCAGGCACTCACACTCTGCCTAACTAAGGCCTTGACAATACTCTTAACTGAGGCACTGACACTGTCCCTAAGGCCCTCACACTAGTCTTAACTGAGGCCATAGCACTACACCTATCTCAAGCACTGACACTGTCCCTAACTAAGTCCCTGACACTACTAATAAGTAAGGCACTGACACTGTCCCTAACTAAGTCTGTGACACAACACACAACTCAGGCACTGACACAGTCCCTAACTAAGCAAAGGATGCTACTCCCAACTCCTGAACGGACACTGTCCCTAACTAAAACCGTGACACTAATCCTAACTCACGCACTGACACTCTGCATAACTAAGGCCCGGACACTATTCC
>NW_006777162.1:0-248 GCF_000442215.2 Lipotes vexillifer
AAAAGATTGTATTTGAGTCCTTCTGCTTAGGGCTATGTGTTTCAAGGCCAAACTAAAATGCAAATATTTGGAGGTCTAGGTAGAACACTGTGACTCAGAAATGATGAAAGTCCAGTAATCTCTTGAGGTCTGTTGTAGTATTTTCTGAAATGTCTCCCAATAGTTGCTGATTCTATTACCAGTAGCTTGAAAGAAACTTGTCTCCTATGTGTCCAATACACACGAAAGAAAACAATTTAAAATATACC
>NW_006777163.1:0-457 GCF_000442215.2 Lipotes vexillifer
AAATTCTGAAACAGGCTACAACGTGCATGCACCTTAAAAACGTGCTAAACAGAAACAGAATCATAGACATAGAAAACAAACTTACAGTTACCAGAGGGGAAATGGGGGCAGGGGGGTGGGATAAATTAGGAGCATGGGGTTAACAGGTACAAACTACTATATATAAAATAGGCAAACAACAAGGATTCACTGTATAGCACAGGGAACTAAATTGGATATCTTGTAGTAACCAATAATGGAAAAGAATCTGAAGCTGTTCACCTGAAACTAACACAATATTGTAAATCAACAATAAATAAAAATAAACAAATACTAATTAATAAATACCTTGTGCTAAGTGAAATAAGCCAGCCACAAAAGGACAAATACTGTATGACTCCACTGAGATGAGGTACCTAGACTAGTCAAATTCACAAAGACAGAAAGCAGAATAGAGGTTACCAAGGACTGAGGGGAG
>NW_006777164.1:0-1295 GCF_000442215.2 Lipotes vexillifer
CGGGGCACAAACCCGTATCCCCCGCATCGGCAGGCGGACTCCCAACCACTGCGCCACCAGGGAGGCCCGATGAAACTTTTAAGTCTTTGCTTTATGGCTGTTGTCCTGAAATACTAGTCATGAGTCTGTTATAAATCCTACTTTCATGGTCCACAGAGCTTTACCACATGCATACAGATAATTCATCCTTATAATTATCTACAATGGGTCCATGAACTTAAGATTGAATTTACCTATTTCTTTTCCTTGGCTTAGCATTTTTACCTGATAAAACAGAAGACATATCAACAGTCTACAATGTTTTTAAAAAGCCATTTCAAAGATCTCTTAGTTTCCTGTTCACCTTGGTCTCTCAAAGGTAAGGAATAATTCCATCCAGCAGCAACAAAGATGTCTGACAGGTCAGGCTTACCTGGGAAGAGTCAACCTACAAGAAGGTTTGAAATCAAACTAATTGGGAAAATTTCCCCCTTTTAAAGCGATGGATTTGTTAGTCCATTTCCAGAGAGATGAAATGGCCAGTCCCTTTATTCCATGAGGATTTTTTTTCTGGAGGTACTAAACTTTTTCTCAGAGGGAGCCACTTGATTTTCTCAAAGCCTTAGAATTGTTGGGGTCCGTTGGGTGTGTCTGTGCAAGTTATTGAGTCAGAGAATGAAGAGGGAGATGACTGTGTGTGTGGGGGTGGGGTGGGGGTGGGGAGGTGGTTATAGAAAAGTCTCTCTTTTGAATCCCAGAATATGTTTACTATATCATTTTTATTTTTACCTCCCTAAATAAACTCTTTTGGGATATGGGTCTATTTTCTCCTTTCCAGTTCTATATTCAAAAATTCATTGTTTCGACTTACTGGAATAGTCTTGAGATTTTCAGTTCTTAATGAATGGGGTTATTGACAAGAGATGGAAGGCCCAAAATTTGGGGGCAAGTTAAAGCAATCAGCTAATAGAAGTCATCTAAACTCTTCTTAAGACACTGTCATTTTGGAACAACTAAGCAAAGCTGTATAACCTAGAGTAAATTATTTGACTACTCTGTGCCTCAAATTCTTCATGCATAAAATGGAACTTAAAAATAGTACCAAGCACATAGGATTGTTGCAAAGATCAAATAAAATTATTATATGGGAAAATACTTAGAACAATGCCTAGCACATAACAAGTATTCTACAAATGTTACACATCATTATTATAATTGCATTTTCTTTAAAAAAAAAAAGAAATCTAGGGCTTCCCTGGTGGCGCAGTGGTTGAGAGTCCGCCTGCCAATGCGGGGGACGCGGGCTCGGGCCCCGG
>NW_006777165.1:0-531 GCF_000442215.2 Lipotes vexillifer
GGGAGAAATTTCCCTTTCTCTTCTTTGTTCGCACAGCTCCTGGGGTTCAGCTTTGGATTTGGCACTGCCTCTGCCTGTAGGTCGCCTGAGGGCGTCTTTTGGGAAGTCTGAGGTCTTCTGCCAGCGTTCAGTAGGTGTCCTGTATGAGTTGTTCCACATGTAGATGTATTTCTGCTGTATTTGTGGAGAGGAAGGTGATCTCCATGTCTTACTCCCCCACTACCTTGAAGGTCTCGCCTTGAATGTATTTTTTAATAGTTCCAAAATAACAACTAAAAGGCAATTAGTCATTTTGTTGTTACTCAGTGAATGTGAGCTCTAATCCAAGCTATCCTATTCCTTTCCAAAGGTCCTCTAGGATATTTTCCCAGTTTATAAATTCCCCATTCTAGGGTAAATTGTCCTTAGAGAATGGAATGTGCATGCTGGCAAATCCACTTAGCCTTCTCCATCTCACCTAAAGTATGTTAATAAGGAAATTCATTCTCTCCCTCTCTCTTTGTGTGTGTGTGTGTGTGTGTGTGTGTGTGT
>NW_006777166.1:0-1583 GCF_000442215.2 Lipotes vexillifer
TGGGAGAGGCCACAACAGTGAGAGGCCCGCATAACGCAAGGAAAAATAAATAAATAAATAAAAATAAATAAATCACAAAAAAGGGAAACTATAACAATCCTATGATGAAATAAAATGTAATCTTCATTGAATTCCACTTGCCCTGGGCTCTTTGTGCCTTCTTTAAGCACTTGCAGCAGCTGAAATTCTATTATGTTGAATCATTTTATAAAATAACCTACTTTACAGACAGCATGTTCATTTGAACAAAAGGACCATGTTTTTTCTTTTATTATTTCCCCAGTGTCTAGCTGAGTAACTCATTCATAGAAAGCATACAACACATGGTTGTTGAACTGAATTATGCTTAATAAATATTGCCAGTCATGCAGAGAGAAAATGTTCTGGCAAGTAGCTGCTTGGCCATTTGAACAAGTTCCAACATGGGAGATTCTGAAAGCTTTGGACAGTTGACTTTGGAAACTCAATTATTTTTAAGAGATTTTTCAATATTTATTTATTTATTTTTTACAGAATATAAATTATCCTCTCTCACATACAACAAAAGCAAAAGTAAGAACTTTGCTTTATAAAAGGGTGAGTTCAATTATACAAAGTGCAATTCTAAGTATCACCTTCCGCCTTTGCAAAAAAGTGTCAGCTCTAATCTATCAAAAAAAAAAAAAGAAGGTAAGGCAATTGAACAGCTTTTGAATGTAAAAAGAGATTTTCTAGTGACAGATATTCGAATTGGTAGGCATATTTAAAAGTCTAACATAAACTTCAAAGATCTAGGATTATCCTTCACATACAAAATTCCAACAGAAAAATAAATACATGATGATTAAAACAAGAATAATGTAAAAAAACTCACACATAGTCAATTAATTTACAACAAAGCAGCCAAGAATATACAATGGGGATAGGACAGTCTCTTCAATAAATGGTGTTAGGAAATTTGGACAGCCACAACAAAAGAATGAGACTGGACCACTATCTCATACCTTACACAAAAATTGACTCAAAATGAATTAAAGACTTAAATGTAAGACCTGAAACTATAAAACTCCAAGAAGAAAATATTGGCAGTAAAATCCTGCACTTATAGGTCTTGGTGAAGATTTTTTTTTAATCTGACACCAAGAGCAAAAGCAACAAAAGCAAAAATAAACAAGTTTGGCCACATCAAACTGAAAAGCTTCTGCACAGCAAAGGAAACCAACATCAAAATGAAAAAGCAGCCTACTGAATGGGAGAAGACATTTGCAAATCATATATATAATAAGGGGTTATCATTCAAAATATGTAAATAACTCATACAACTCAATGACAACAAAAAGACAAAAACCCTGATTAAAAATTAGCAGAGGATCTGAATAGACATTTTTCTGAAGACATACAGATGGCTAATAGGTACATGAAAAGCTGTTCAACATCATTAATTATTAGGGGAATGCAAATCAAAACCACAACGAGATACCACCTCATACCTGTCAGTATGCAAGTGTATACAAAACACTAAAACTCAACAATAAAAAACAGACCCTGGGCCTCCCTGGTGGTGTAGTGGTTGAGAGTCCACCTGCCGATGCAGGGGACACGGG
>NW_006777167.1:0-3731 GCF_000442215.2 Lipotes vexillifer
GAAGCCTGGTGAGAACATTTTAAATCTACTCTCGTAGCAACTTTCAAGTATACAATACAGTATTGTTAACTGTAGTCACCACGCTATACGTTAGATCTCTGGAACTTGTAACTGAAGGTTTGTACTCTTTGACCAACTTCTTTCTGTTTCCTGCACTCTACAGGTTTTGGTCTTATTCTTTTAAGGGTAATTGCATGCTGATCTCCCTTGGACATAACTGCATGCAAAACACCTGGAAGAAAATAATAAGCATCTTAAGCGTAATACAACATAGTGATGCTAGTCTAGTGCTCTTGGATTGGGTGTTTTAATACTTTTAATCTAATTGCCAAGTTTTCTTCTTTCTAAGTCTTTATGAAAAAAAGAAAACAACTCACTAAAGCACTGTCCTATGGTAGGAGCCTTCCATCATCATGATCATGAAGTTTGAAGGTAGAGGCAGAAATGAACACGTGTGCTTCTGACCTTGTTGATGCTTAATATTTTGTCCTCATGAAAAACTATACTTTAACAATTATTGTTAATATTATTATCTTAATGAAGAGTCTGAGCAGAAAGGGTCATTTGAAAAAGAAAAGGGTGTCCTCATCCCTCTCTAGCAAGTGGTACGAAGTCTGGTCCTCTGGCCCCTGCCTCTGATGGCCTCCTTTTCATTTTACCCTGCAGTTCAGCTCTGGACTGTTGGAAGCTATCACTGGTATCTCAAGCAAAGCCTGCCCTTCGGCACCTGTGGGAAGAGCGAGATTGTGTCCCTGATGTGGGGCCCAGTGACCGCATACCGGCTGCATGTTCTCTGTCAAGGCTGGCATTACCTCTGCTATGACTGGCAGTGGACAACTGACCAGAGCTCAGGAGATAATTTAAGTGACATGGCAAATGTGGCTGTTGTTGATGGAAGTAAGGAGCTGAGAAGTGTGTCCATGGGCCTGTAAGGGGCCTGAGCCAGGAGCCTGCAGATATGGTAGTTTGACTTAAACAGTGCAGGATTTTTATTTGATTGATTATTCTGGTTGTTTGGTTTGTTTTTACTTGTTTTGGTTTCGATTGGATGGGAACATCCTTAGGTGAGGCGTGTACTCCCCTGAGGACCATAGTCTCTCCTCTCTCCCCGCATCCCTCAACTCCCTTTTCTACTACAACCATGGCCTTTACATATTTACTTGTCTGGGCTTTGAAGACATTGACATTTCTGACCCTGGGTGGAGAGGAAGACAACAGTAGGCCTGTGGCATTGGTGTGTCAGCCTTGTCTTTGTGCCCTGACATAGCGTTCTGTTGACTCTCACACCACTCCATTGTGTTGCTTTGTTTTTTGAAATAATGCTTGCTAATTATGTACCTTTCCAGTATCTTCAGTTCAAGTCACAGACATCTGCCTAGTACTCGGATTGGATTGGTGTTTTTTAATTAGGTTGAGGGTTTTTGTTTAGTGAGGGGAAAGAAACTAGGGAAAGTCAGTCTTTCCTGAATAGACAGTTTATTTACTGCTGATGACATAAAGGAAAACTTGCTTCTAAGATTGTAATGTGAGTTGGGGTACTAATTTATGTTCTATGTAGTGATCATAATACTGATTTTACAATCATATGTTCTGTATAGAGGACTTAAGCACATATGCCTTATTACCAGATCCATGTACAGGGAAGTGCTTTAAGAATTTTGGTTTATTCTGGCTTGGTTTCAGGCCCAGGTTTAAAGCTAGAACTCTGACCTTTTGGCCTGCTTGCCGTAGTCCCTGGCACCTGAAACTCCAAGCCCCGTGATGGACTGCTATACTGGAGGTGACAGTAGCCAGATATAGACAGAGCTCTGACACTTACTTTCCTCCTCTACACTGTATTTAAGCTTATTCATGATAAAAACACCAACAATTACTTTGAAGAATCGCTGTATATTTTCTCCCACCATTATTAGTTAGTGGTACTGTGCTGTTCAGTTGCCTTGCTTTACAAATTGAACATCCATGTGTCTAATCCTCTTTCTCTCTCGCATGCAGCCAGGGTATTGGTGACAGCCTTCTGGCAGAGTGTGGTTCCACCTCCCATGTGCACCTACCGACTGCTGCTCCCACACCCTGTAAATCAAATTATGTTCTCCACACACCCTAAAAAGAGTAACGACCTCACTGTCCTAAATGCCAGCAACCAGATTTTTGTTTATAAATGTGGTATGTTCAAAAACTGTTATCAGGATGTTCTGAATCAAATCTCTCCTACACAAAAGCAAACTATAGTTTGGTGTTGCGTTAGCTCTAGGGCTTTGAAAAATTTTGAAGTTTATAATTAATATCATTATTACTGTGATGTTTAATTGACTTGTAGGGTTTTTTGTGTGTTTGTGTGGGGGTCTTCAATCCTACTCTGGCTAATAAGAACAATTCTTTTTGCTTTGTTGAACTTGAAGGGTTAGTTATTTAAGAATAATTCTCTATCCTAGAAAGAACGTAGTATCTCATTGCATCCTTAACATGTTTTACAGTTTTCATTGCCATTGCACATATTTTCAGTTGATCTCACAGCTTTCCTAGGAGCTGTGTCAGAGGTGGAGTTTTTCTGTTTTATAGATGAGGAAACAGAATGCCAGAGGGTTTGCAGTCTTCTTGAGCAAGAAAGGACAAGGACCTCTACTTAGGTGTTTTAGCGTCTAATCTAGTTGTCCTTCCACTGTCCCGTTGCTCGCAGTTTCTAGTTGCTTTCCTGATGTACTTGGAGAACCTGTAATTTGTGAATTCTATGGTTGTATCGTAAGTTATACTGGCACATGGCAGTGGTAGCCTTGTTTTCAAATAAGTTTTGAATTCTCAGCCTGAAAGGTAGGCAGAAATTTAAGAAAGAGGTTGAGATGTGGTTATTTTCTAGATTGCTTTATTTGTAAAGTGGATTACCTTCTAGAACCCATTAAATGCAGGACCCCATATCCGTGGTATCAGGAAAGATGTTTGTAGCTTACTATGATAGTATTTGCATTTTTTTCCCCCTAGGTGATAGTCCAAGTGTAGACTCTACGGTGAAACTGGGAGCTGTGGGTGGAAATGGATTTAACATTTCTCTTAGAACACCTCATCTGGACAAGAGATACACGTAGGTTGTTCTTAGTTGCCTTGGAACTCTGGGCACAGAAGCAGCCAGCATTTAGTCCTAAATTCAGCCAACTGTTATTATCTTATCCTGTGCCTGTTGCTCAGTGGAACAAGAAGTAGATACAACACCTGGGCCCTGGTTTTTCAGCCTGGTTGGGGAAGTCAGTTACCTATACATCTGAATGTCATATATTGCTGATGGGTGGCAATGGAGCATACGTCTCAAGCTGACTTAGAACCCATTCCCCCACCATCCCTGGGGGGATTTTCAACAGGGAATAGCCCATGGGAAAGATGGAGATGCAGATGATAGAGCACAGTGCATTTGCCTACACAGATGAGGATACGTACATTGTTAATGTGCGGCTGACCTAATGCAGTCTCTAGTTTGTCTCATCCTACAGTGTAGAACTTTTGGCTGCTGTGTTTTGAGGCTCTCAGGTTGGAAATCAGAATGCATTTTCCTATGGAAACGATAGTATGAACAGTTGGATATAATTGAATACCTCAGGTACATTATAGGTATTGTAAAATGATCCAGAAGCCAAACTATTAATTATAAGTCCATTTCTGTGAGAATCCAGAATTTGATTCTGTTCTGTTTAATGAGCCCGTGTTCTTTTTTTTTTTTTTTTTTTTTTTTTTTTTTTCCC
>NW_006777168.1:0-883 GCF_000442215.2 Lipotes vexillifer
CAATGAAGGCACTTCTGTAGGTAATAAGTTCCAGGAGGGCCCGAACTGAGTATGTCTTTTTCAACATTTAGCATGGTTTAGCATCTTAGAGACTGGTACATTATTGGCATATAGTAGACTTAAAAATGAATATTTGTGGATTGTCTGAATGAGTGGATGTGTGTGATTCATATCCTATTTGCAGGTCCTATGCCCTACAATGGATTTTCAGTGTCAGGTTATGAAAGTATTTATGACGGGGATTGGCATTGTTCCCTATCTAATGGATAAAGATTACACATGAAAGGACTTTACATTGACATCCCAAAAGCCTCACAGGAATTACTTAACAAAAAAATGAAGTTGGATTCTGTATAATTTTTAATTTGTAAGCTGGCCACAGCACTGGTATTTCAGCCAGTCCTCTGGTAGTTCCGATGATGTCCCTATGATCACCCGGGAATAATCAGAATGGCTTTAGGATTTGGGAGCCAAAATGTTCCTCAGTATTTACTGCTTTGCTAGCTCATTTAAGAAAATGGACAGTTGAAAAAATAGCTTCAGACACAATATGGCATTTTATGATTTAGCATGAAATCTGAGAAATACAGAGGTTATCTGAAGCCTACAATGGTAAAGTTCCCTCTGCTATTGAAGTTGTTGTCTTTAAGCAAAGATTCTACATCAGTAATGCTATATATATATATATATATATATATATAAATTTCCTATTCAAAGGAAGTAATTGGTTGGTTGGTATGAGAGATGGTGTGGCTTCCAAAGGTGAAAAGTATTATTTTGTTGTAATTTCCGGCTACCTAAAGGATGGGAGGGGCCCAGGACACTGCAGTCAGTATATTATGTGGAGCAGGTTATATTGTGGTTTCTTTATGAACTTTTACAT
>NW_006777169.1:0-554 GCF_000442215.2 Lipotes vexillifer
CCCATTTTTGGATTGGGTTGTTTATTTTTTTGTTATTGACCTGCATGAGCTGCCTGTAAATTTGGAGATTAATCCTTTGTCAGTTGATCCATTTGCAAATATTTTCTCCCATTCTGAGGGTTGTCTTTTGGTCTTGTTTATGGTTTCCTTTGCTGTGCAAAAGCTTTGAAGTTTCATTAGGTCCCATTTGTTTATTTTTGTTTTTATCTCCATTACTCTAGGAGATGGGTCAAGAAGGATCTTGCTGTGATTTATGTCATAGAGTGTTCTGCCTATGTTTTCCTCTAAGACTTTGATAGTTTCAGGCCTTACATTTAGGTCTTTAATCCATTTTGAGCTTATTTTTGTGTATGGTGTTAGGGAGTGATCTAATCTCATACTTTTACATGTACCTGTCCAGTTTTCCCAGCACCACTTATTGAAGAGGCTGTCCTTTCTCCACTGTATATTCCTGCCACTTTTATAAAAGATAAGGTGTCCATATGTGCACAGGTTTATCTCTGGGCTTTCTATCCTATTCCATTGATCTTTCTGTTTTTGTGCCAGTACCATAC
>NW_006777170.1:0-291 GCF_000442215.2 Lipotes vexillifer
GCAAACAGAATCCAACAACACATTAAAAGGATCATATACCATGATCAAGTGAGATTTATCCCAAGTATGCAAGGATTCTTCAATATAAGCAAATCAATCAGTGTGATACACCACCTTAACAAATTAAGGAATAAAAACCATATGATCATCTCAATAGATGCAAAAAAAGCTCTTGACAAAAATTCTCCAGAAAATGGGCATAGAGAGAACCTACCTCAACATAATAAAACCATATATGACAAACCCACAGCAAGCATCATACTCAATGGTGAAAAACTGAAAGCATTTCCA
>NW_006777171.1:0-3691 GCF_000442215.2 Lipotes vexillifer
ACCCCAGCGCCACTCTCGCCCTCAGCTGATCACCTTTGTACATCATGCAAACCGCACAACCAAGCACATCAACTCTGCTCCTCCTCCGGGGCAGCATAGTCCAGGTGAGGGCTGGCAGTTCCATTGAGGACCTGGGTCTACAGATCCACAGAGTGCCAGACACCATCAAGGGAGAGGTAGAGCCACATTCTAACAATGGGGTCACGAGCTGAAGGATAAGGCGCGACACGCTCTAGTTTGCTGCTGAGCAAGCAAGCACATAATGAAAAGATATACCTTTGGGCTGTGTTCTTTACATGTCTCGTCTCACTTTCATCCTGTTTTCTCTAAAACAGTGGTTCTGGGCACCAGCAGTATCAGCATCATCTGGGAAATTTTTAGAAATGGACATTTTAGCCCCACTCCAGATTTACTGTAAGAGAATCTCTGAAAGTGGGGCACAGCCATCTGCATTTTAGCAAACAATCCAGGTGATCAGGTAATTGTGATGATGCAGAGTAGAGTTTGAAACACATTGCACTAAAGTTTGTTTTTTAATTATATTTTTAACAAATGCTATGTCAACATATCTCCTTACAAATTGTTGAAAGGGTATCATCTGGATAGAATGTGCTCTGGAAGAAATACACCCCCTCCCCAGATGTTTCTTGTCCTTCAGATTTCCCCAGCACCATAGCACCTGGCTGTGCAGCCATCCCTTCTAAGTTTCTACCACAGAAGGGTGGGGTGCAGGACTCCACTGCCCAGAAGACCACCCCATTTCCCAGCAATCTTGTGAGCAGTCAGAATGTCCACCTCCGGGACTGGCTCTCTTCTGCTCAAACTCCTACCTCTATCTTCTTCCCCATGGAGTCACTCCAGCCTAACCCCTGTATAGGCCAGATCCTCCAAACTAAGATCTCAGCCCTGAAATGCAAAAAGGTTTTCACATCTATGTGGAGAAAAGAAACCCAGGCCCATGAACATAAGAGAAGAAGAAAATAAAATTTTCATTGATTTTTGTCCACAAGTTCCCTGGCCCCAAAACAAGACCTCTGAAGTTGGGTTGGCCCTTCAAAGATGTCCCACATTAGGAACCACCCCTGGATTAGTCATTGTATGTATGCTATTCTCCCTCTAGGCCCTTTTGAGGGCAAGTCACAGGAAGGAAATCAGCTGACAGCCTTCAACAGCAACACTCCAGCTACTGGGGCAATGAGGCTTCAGTCCTGAGGGTTGATTGTGGTGGTGGGTGGCAGCACCCTCTTTAGAAGCCAAGGGTGACTTGTAAAGAATGGCATCAATTTGTTATGAATAAAGAATTTCAGAGGCAGATCTTTTTACAGAGAATAAAAGTTCTATATTATCCATTAGTTTTCATTCTGCTTCTGTATTTTTAATCATCCTTTCAGCCTCTGTACAAATGTACCAGATGCTTTTAAGTCTAAGGTGGTTTTGCGTCTCTCCTTCCTTTCCTCCCTCCATAGTATATGCAGCCCAAGAAGGACGAAGCACCGTGCTTGCTATCTGTTATTAATCTTTTCAGCTTACCCGGGCTACACAGATACTAAAGCTGACATCTGTTTTCTGTAATCTCTGAGAGTTTCTCATCCCTGCCTTATCTAAGGTTGGCCTAGTTCTCTTGGTCTACTAAAATATTAGTGAATACATACAGATGACTCTATCCATAAAATGCAACCCTGTGCACTGCTCTGCACATCCCCGGATCCAGCCCATCAAACCCCTTCCCTTCCCTTCTTCCCTAACCTTCCATTCTAGCCAATGGAACACTTGTGCCTTATTCATCAAGTTCCTCTAAATCCTACACTGCTTTGTGGGAGAGTCTGCCACCGCTTTGCCCTATTTAAAAGCTGATTGTTCTCCAGTCCCCACTTTTCCTGTAGCATTTCAAACAGAGATTGTTTTTTCTCTCTGCTCCATTACCTCCTTGGTCTCAATACATTGTAACTTCTGAGCCATATCTCCCTGTCTGGCTGCAAAATACTGCCTGCTTTTACACTGTGACAACTTCTTCCATTCATCTTGCCATGCTTTGGGTCTGGTGGTCTTTCTCTCTACCTGGATCCAGTACCACCTAACAGATTCATCCCATGCTCTGCTCTCTTCTTTCCATCATCTCCTTGTTTCCAGTGACTTTTTCCCCAACCATACCCCAGCCATCACCACTCATGGCCACATCCTGCTCCCTGGCGTCATTATGTAAACATTACAGGACAATGGAACATTGGTTTCAAGCGTCCCCCTTTCTAGCCACTCACACAGCCACTCTTCCTCCTTAGCAGGCCAGTTTCTCCACTGTGCTCAGGATTACCTTCATTCTAAGCATTTGTCTCTTCCACATCATCATTTATTCCTTTTCTATCTGTAAAATATGTAGCAGAAACAAGTCTTCTGTCCCTCTCACTCTTGTCCCCTTTGAAGAATCAGAAAGAGTGACGGTATCATCGGATGAGTCTGAGCTTCTAAGCTCTCTCCCCTCATCTATGCTTGGGATCTCCTGTCTGTTCCCCAAGCAGTGAGAAGGAGTGAAGCCTGGAGGAGAATCCCAGAGCTTTTAAAATCAAGCCCAACATTTATGTTAGCTCACAAGGCTCTCATGATCCAGTGGCTTGCTGCTTCTTCAATTTCATTTCATGCCCTACGTCCTGCTGCTCTCAAGTACCAGCCAAACTGGGCTTCTTTCAATTCCCCAAATGCACCAAGGCTTTCCTCCCATCAAGGCTGTTGCACATGCTCTGAATCTCAGCTCTGTGAGCATATTTTGCCATGGTCATTCCACTACATTCTTTGTCTCAAATCTATTCCTAAATGCATTGCCTGGAGAGAGGCCTTCCTTGACTGCCCTGTTTAAACTTGCATCACCTCCTGCTGTGGGCTGAATTGTGCCCCCCCCAAAAAAAATATGTGAAGTACTAATTACTAGTAACTCAATATGTGACTTTATTTGGAAATAGGTTTGTGGCCACAATAACTGGCTAAGTTAAAACGAGGTCATGCTAGAGTAGAGTGGCCCTTACTTTAATATAGTTGGCATACTTCTAAGAAGAGGAGAAGAGATACACAGGGAGAAGGCAGCTATGTGATGATGGAGGCAGAGATTGGAGTGATGTATCTACAAGTCAAGGAAAGCCAAGGATTACCAGAAAACACCAGATGCTAGAAGAGGCAAGGAAAGAGTCTCCCTGGGTTTCAGAGGGAATCTGGCCCTGAGAACAACTTGAAGCCTCTAGAACCGTAAACTGTAGCTTCCAGTCTTCCAGCCTCCAGAACTTTGAGACAACAAACTTCTGTTTCTTTAAGCCCCTCAGTATGTGGTACTTTGTTGCAGCAACCCCAGCAAACTAATATACCACCCATCACCCAGTCCCTAGATTCTGCTTCCTTTAGAGTCTAGATCATGATTAATTTACATCTTCTATTTGTTTATTTATTAGCTGTTTATACTTATTTATTTTGTCTTCCCCTTTTGACTGTAAGCTAAATGAATGTGGACACCATGAATGCCTCATTCATCACTGTCCCAGTATGTTGGGTTGAAGAAATTTGAGGGTGAAGTACATAAACGCCATGACCTCTTCACCCAAGATCTAAACCAATTAAGAATATACAGGGGTCAAAAAACTTGAACAAGGGCTTCCCTGGTGGCGTAGTGGTTGAGAGTCTGCCTGCCGATGCAGGGGACGCGGGTTCG
>NW_006777175.1:0-273 GCF_000442215.2 Lipotes vexillifer
TTACTTTTAAGTTCACATGTGAAAATTTATGATAAAGAGGTATTGATCATCTAAATTTTATAGAATTTGCAATACTGGCTTAAAACAGGAAGGGACAAAATATCTTGTTATATTGGTATTAGTGTTGTTCTTTCAAAGGCCCACCTTCTCCATCCTTCATCCTGGGGATGACAGGGATGGTGGCCCAGAAGGTAATATGACAGATAATATACCTTCTGAAATACCTCATTTTTTTGGCCTGAGAATTTCTTTAGAGCTTAAGTATTCTTAAAA
>NW_006777176.1:0-1364 GCF_000442215.2 Lipotes vexillifer
GTACCCAAAAAAAAAAAAAAAAAAAATTTTAAATTGAAATAATCACTTCAGAAAAAAAAAATTGACTGTCCCCAATAAAGCTATACAAATACCCATCCATATTCTAAAATCAGCAGTTCCACTCCTAGTGGAACCCAACAGAAATGCATACACATTTATGAGAATATTCACAGTAGCAACATTTTTCATAGCTGTCAAAATTAGAAACCCAAATAATCAATCAGTAGTAGAATGGATTAATTATGCTATATTCATATAACAGAATAATACATAGCACTGAAAATGAGCCAAATAAAACCATATGGAGTCATTTTGAAAATAATATCAAGAAGAAAAAGAAGTATACACAAAAGGATATATACAGTATGGGTTTTTTTCACAAAACATTCTTTAAAAAGCAGGCAAAACCAGAGGGTTAGAAGTCAGGAGAGTGGTTTCTTTTGCGGGGAGGAGGCAGTATTTGAGGGGAGAGGAAAGGGGCTCTGAGATGTCAGTAACCTACTTCTTGACCTTGGTGTTTATGTGGGTATTTTCTTTGTGTTATAAATATATTACATGTGTTTTGTGCAATTTTATGTATGTCTATTAAACTATATAATTATATAGTTAAAATGTTTGTTTCATTCTTTAAAATAAACTTATAAGGACTAATTTTTTATGGAAATGTTCTTCTGAAATAGTACAAGTTAGTGGCTCAAGCTTTTAAAAATAAAATAAGGAGCCCCAAGAAATACAAGGCTTACTCTAGTTGAAGTGAACATGGAATAGAGGTTAGCTCCAGTTGCTTAGTGTGTCTCTCCGTTATGCACCACTCCCACCTCCAAACCTTGGAGCACATCCAAGAGCCTTGATCTCCTTGGAATGCAGTTTAAAAATCACTGATACATAATTCATTCTTTTCACCAATATTTGAGATCTTACTGTTGGGGACATAGAAGATAGAGCAATAAACAAGGCAAAGTCCTTGCCCTCGTGGAGCTTATATTCTACCATGACACTGAAATGTGAAAAATCAATAGCTTAGCATATTTTCTTAAGAGGAAGTTTAGTTGATAGAGAATTAGAGCTTTGAACTGAAAGAATTAAAGGTAATTCATTCCCATAGAAGGAATTTGGGTATGACATTACCCTGATCTGATGCTCTTCAGAGTCTCTATAAGCCAAATCTTTTATAAGTATTTGTTTATTTTATAATATCTGAGGGGCAATCATATGCTCTACACTGTATAGAGCCATTGAGCCTTGGGAATACACAATAGTGAATAACACAGGGATGTTCCCTGCACTCAGAAAACATACAGTCCAGTACAATGTTAAATAGGACTGGTGAGTGTAGGCATGCTTGTTTTGTTTGTGATTTTGGG
>NW_006777178.1:0-431 GCF_000442215.2 Lipotes vexillifer
GAGGTGGATTCCTGACTTCCGGCCTCCTGGCCTGGGTTAGACCCAGGACTCTGAGACAGAACATACATATTTTGGGGAGTCACCCTCCAGTCACCAGCTCCCTGAGGAACCAGAAATTACTCTTCGTGGTTTGAAGGCACTTGGAGAGGAGCGAGCTGACCCTCCTCCCTCCGGTCTCCGCCAGGTCCCAGGCTACCTCTGGGTCTCTGTGCCACAGAGACCTGCCTGTGAGCCCTTTGGAAGGCTCAGGGCCCCGTCTCGGGTGGAGGCCCTGTTTTGGAGGCACGGAGTTGGAGGCCTGGGTCAGCAGAGGCGTGTGGCCAGTGGCCCGAGGGCTGCCGTGTGTGACACGGCGGCTGGCCGCAGAAGGCCTCGGCCGTCCCGAGCTCGGAGCTTCTGCAGCTGGGCCAGTGTCCCGCTTCTCGGCGGGG
>NW_006777181.1:0-228 GCF_000442215.2 Lipotes vexillifer
TTTTCATTTATTTCTGATCTGATTTTTATGATTTCTTTCCTTCTGCTAGCTTTGGGGTTTTTTCTTCTTCTTTCTCTAATTAATTGCTTGAGGTGCAAGTTTAGGTTGTTTATTCGAGACGTTTCCTGCTTCTTAAGGTGGGCTTGTATTGGTATAAACTTCCCCCTTAGAACTGCTTTTGCTACATCCCATAGGTTTTGGGTCGTTGTGTCTCCATTGTCATTTGTT
>NW_006777182.1:0-676 GCF_000442215.2 Lipotes vexillifer
GGAAAGGTTTCCACACACTAGGAAGCCCCTTCGCAGGCAGAGACTGCGGGTGGCAGAGGGGGGAAGTTTCGGAGCCACGGACGAGAGTGCAGGGCAAAGCAGAGAGATTCCCACATGGAGGATGGGTGCCGACCAGCACTCACCAGCCAGAGAGGCTTGTCTGCTCACCCGCCGGGGCGGGCGGGGGCTGGGAGCTTAGGCTCGGGCTTCAGAGGTCAGATCCCAGGGAGAGGACTGGGGTTGGTGTCATGAACACAGCCTGAAGGGGACTAGTGTGCCACGGCTTGCCGGGAGGGAGTCCGGGAAAAAGTCTGGACCTGCCGAAGAGGCAAGAGACTTTTTCTTCTCTCTTTGTTTCCTGGTGCACAAGGAGAGGGGATTAAGAGCACCACTTAAAGAAGCTCCAGAGACGGGTGCGAGCCACGGCTATCATTGTGGACCCCAGAGACGGGCATGGGACGCCAAGTCCACTGCTGCTGCCACCAAGAAGCCTATGTACAAGCATAGGTCACTATCCACACCTCCCCTCCCGGGTCCTGTGCAGCCTGCCACTGCTAGGGTTCTGTGATCAAGGGACAACTTCCCCGGGAGAACGCACGGCATGCCTCAGGCTGCTACAAAGTCACTCCAGCCTCTGCCACCACAGGCTCGCCCGGCATCTGTACCCCTCCCTCCC
>NW_006777183.1:0-216 GCF_000442215.2 Lipotes vexillifer
AGCAAAAGCTGAGAGAGTTCAGCACCACCAAACCAGCTTTACAGCAAATGCTAAAGGAACTTCCCTAGGCAAGAAACACAAGAGAAGGAAAAAACCTACAATAACAAACCGAAAACAATTAAGAAAATGGGAATAGGAACATACATACTGATACTTACCTTAAATGTAAATGGATTAAATGCTCCCACCAAAAGACACAGACTGGCTGAATGGATA
>NW_006777184.1:0-587 GCF_000442215.2 Lipotes vexillifer
TAACACTAAACCATAGTCGTACCCTAACCTGTACCCTAAACTGTCCCGTTCCCTAACCCTAACGTTACCAAACCCTAACGTTAACACTTACCTTTAGCCTTACCCTAAACCGTGCCCTAATCCTAACCAGTACGGTAACACACAGCCTTGCTCAAACACGGACGCTAACCTTAAACCATTGTCGTACTATAACCTGTACCCTAAAACGTCCCGGTTCCCTAACCCTAACCCGAACCCTAACCCTAACCTTGAGCCTTACAGTTACCCATACCCTAAACCGTGCCCTATTCCTAAGATGTACGCTAACACTAAATTGTGCCCTAACACGTACGCAAACGGTTAAACTTTGTCTTACCCTAATCTGTACCCTAAACCGTCCCCGGTCCCAAACCCTAACCCTAACCCTAATCGTAACCCTAACCCTTACCGTTAACCTTACCCTAAACCGTGGCCTAATCCAAATCTGTACGCTTACACTAACAAGTGCTCTAACACGTACGCTAACCCTATACCGTTGTCATACTCTAACCTGAACCCTAAACCATCCCCTTTCCCTAACCCGAGCCTAAACCCTAACCCTTACCCTT
>NW_006777185.1:0-349 GCF_000442215.2 Lipotes vexillifer
TATGCCCGTCTAAACCCCTACAGCTTGTCTCTCGTTGGTTCTCCCCATTCCTGTCCATCTTACTCAGAAGTTGCAAATTGTGCCAAACAGGACGTTAAAGGCACTGACTCTGCAAGTGTGAGGAGTGTCAGGAAAGCGTCTTGAACGGCCAACACGTGTTCCCTGACACGTAAATTGAGATCCATTTTAGGAACGTTGCCCGATCACACGGTGGACCGTACTCTGGGTTTCCCATGAATGTTTTAGCGGAAGGAAGAATCCGTTCAACCTGGGGACTTGGGCCCCGTGGAATGGATACCATGCAGTATAACTTCAAAGGGTTTGCCTTTGCTTACCAAACCTCACCAAT
>NW_006777186.1:0-459 GCF_000442215.2 Lipotes vexillifer
ATTCTCTTACCCCCACCAACCCACCAGCCCCCCCCCACCCCCAGAGAAAAATAAAACTTTTGGAAACACCCAAATGATGGATTTGGAACAATGTTTGGGAAAGGTATAAATTAGGCCTGTTTTCTCTTGGTCATAATCCAGATTTCCAATTAATTTGATAGAAGCACTTCCAATTGACGTTCATTCACCAATTTTCTGTATTTGCTGCAGTTTTTTCCCCTCTTAAAGGCTGTTTTCAATACTGATAGCATACTGAGCCTGTTCACATAATCTGTAGGCTACTTTCTGTTTTTATTTTTTTTTTTTTGCTGTGTTGGGTCTTCATTTCTGTGCGAGGGCTTTCTCTAATTGTGGCAAGTGGGGCCACTCTTCATCGCGGTGCACGGGCCTCTCACCATCGCGGCCTCTCTTGTTGCGGAGCACAGGCTCCAGATGTGCAGGCTCAGTAGTTGTGGCTCA
>NW_006777187.1:0-209 GCF_000442215.2 Lipotes vexillifer
TTGTAAACCTTTCTAACATGGAAGGAATTACAAAACAGAAGAGAGTCTCTTATTTAGAAAACAGACTTATGCTTGCGTAAGGGGAAAGCTGAGTGGGGGTCCTGCATAAAACCAGAGATTGAAATTAGCACAGATACCGTTCCAGTAGCCAAATACGTAATAGACAAGATATACTCCTTGCTCCACGAAATGGACTCAACACCCCATAT
>NW_006777189.1:0-207 GCF_000442215.2 Lipotes vexillifer
CAAAACACAAGTTTTTCTTTTATAAAATATTTTTCTTAATTACAAAATACTTCAGACAGAAAATAGAGGGCAAAACATCTACGCATTTAAGATCCAGATTTAACAAATGTTAACGTTTGCCTTGTTGTTTTCAGATATTTTTTAAAAAAAATAGACAGGTATGTTTAAAGCCCCTTTTTTGTCTTTTCCTGATCTCATCCTCTCTCC
>NW_006777190.1:0-434 GCF_000442215.2 Lipotes vexillifer
GCAGCAACTGGAGAATGTTCTCAACGAGTTAGAAAATTGGATGGAACAGTACGCTCTGAAAGATGGTGGTCGTGTTAAAGCTTAGTAATGGGGAGTGTTTTGTATTAAAAGTGAACGAATCTCACTTCTACCTGCCACTAACAGTTTCCCTTAGTCATGAATCTATAGCCAAGGTTATTAAGGTTTGTGAGTTTTCCAACTATACGTTGTAAACCTTAAGTGGATTCTCTCACCTGCAGAAGGTTAGAGCCTTAGGTGAACTGATGCAGTCTCACCTGTGTCCAGCTGTGGATCCCGTTTTGGTTCAGAGAGCCCCACATCGCCAGACCCCCCGGCTCCCGCGTCACCAGCTCTTCAGGCCTGTCCTGGTCAGATGCCCACGCTGCTGTCCACACAGTTCGCCCTTTCCGCTCCAGCCCTTCACAGACCCCCCC
>NW_006777191.1:0-48330 GCF_000442215.2 Lipotes vexillifer
CCATATGATCATCTCAATAGATGCAGAGAAAGCTTCTGACAAAATTCAACACCCATTTATGATTAAAAACCCTGCAGAAAGTAGGTGTAGAGGGAACTTTTCTCAATATAATAAAGGCCATATATGACAAGCCCACAGCCAACATCATCCTCAATGGCTAAAAACTGAAAGCATTTCCACTAAGGTCAGGAACAAGACAAGGTTGCCCACTCTCACCACTCTTATTCAACATAGTTTTGGAAGTTTTAGCCACAGCAATCAGAGAAGAAAAGGAAATAAAAGGAATCCAAATCAGAAAAGAAGAAGTAAAGCTGTCACTGTTTGCAGATGACATGATACTATACATAGAGAATCCTAAAGATGCTACCAGAAAACTACTAGAGCTAATCAATGAATTTGGTAAAGGAGCAGGGTACAAAATTAATGCACAGAAATCTCTGGCATTCCTATATACTAGTTATAAAAAATCTGAAAGTGAAATTAAGGAAACACTCCCATTTACCATCACAACAAAAAGAATAAAATACCTAGGAATAAACCTGTCTAAGGAGACAAAAGATCTGTATGCAGAAAACTATAAGACACTGATGAAAGAAATTAAAGATAATACAAATAGATGGAGAGATATACCATGTTCTTGGATTGGAAGAATCAAATTGTGAAAATGACTCTACTACCTAAAGCAATCTATAGATTCAATGCAATCCCTATCAAACTACCACTGGCATATTTCACAGAACTAGAACAAAAAGTTTCACAATTTGTATGGTAACACAAAAGACCCTGAATAGCCAAAGCAATCTTGAGAACAAAAATTGGAGCTGGAGGAATCAAGGCTGCCTGACTTCAGACTATACTACAAAGCTACAGTAATCAAGACAGTATGGTACTGGCACAAAAACAGAAAGATAGATCAATGGAATAGGATAGAAAGCCCAGAGATAAACCCATGCACATATGGTCACCTTATCTTTGATAAAGGTGGCAGGAATATACAGTGGAGAAAGGACAGCCTCTTCAATAAGTGGTGCTGGGAAAATTGGACAGGTACATGTAAAAGTATGAGATTAGATCACTCCCTAACACCATACACAAAAATAAGCTCAAAATGGATTAAAGACCTAAATGTAAGGCCAGAAACTATCAAACTCTTAGAGGAAAACATAGGCAGAACACTCTGTGACATAAATCACAGCAAGATCCTTCTTGACCCATCTCCTAGAGTAATGGAGATAAAAACAAAAATAAACAAATGGGACCTAATGAAACTTCAAAGCTTTTGCACAGCAAAGGAAACCATAAACAAGACCAAAAGACAGCCCTCAGAATGGGAGAAAATATTTGCAAATGAATCAACTGACAAAGGATTAATCTCTAAAATTTACAGGCAGCTCATGCAGCTCAATAACAAAAAAATAAACAACCCAATCCAAAAATGGGCAGAAGACCTAAATAGACATTTCTCCAAAGAAGATATACAGACTGCCAACAAACACATGAAAGAATGCTCAACATCATTAATCATTAGAGAAATGCAAATCAAAACTACAATGAGATATCATCTCACACCAGTCAGAATGGCCATCATCAAAAAATCTAGAAACAATAAATGCTGGAGAGGGTGTGGAGAAAAGGGAACACTCTTGCACTGCTGGTGGGAATGTGAATTGGTTCAGCCACTATGGAGAACAGTATGGAGGTTCCTTAAAAAACTACAAATAGAACTACCATATGACCCAGCAATCCCACTACTAGGTATATACCCTGAGGAAACCAGAATTCAGAAAGAGTCATGTACCAAAATGTTCATTGCAGCTCTATTTACAATAGCCCGGAGATGGAAACAACCTAAGTGCCCGTCGTCGGATGAATGGAAAGCAAGAAATGAAGGAAACAATCGCGAAAATCAATAAAACTGAAAGCTTGTTCTTTGAGAATATAAACAAAATTGATAAACCATTAGCCAGATTCATCAAGAAAAAAAGAAGACTCAAATCAACAGAATTAGAAATGAAAAAGGAGTAGTTACAAATGACACGGCAGAAATACAAAGGATCATGAGAGATTACTACAAGCAACTATATGCCAATACAATGGACAACCTGGAAGAAATGGACGAATTCTTAGAAATGCACAACCTTCTGAGACTGAACCAGGAAGAAGTAGAAAATACGAACAAACCAATCATAAGCAATAAAATTGAAACTGTGATTAAAAATCTTCCAACAAACAAAAGCCCAGGACCAGATGGCTTCACAGGTGAATTCTATCAAACATTTAGAGAAGAGCTAACATGCATTTTTCTCAAACTCTTCCAAACTTTAGCAGAGGGCGGAACATGCCCAAACTCATTCTACAAGGCCACCCTCACCCTGGCACCAACACCAGACAAAGATGTAACAATAAAAAAATGTGCAGTCCAATATCACTGATAAACATAGATGCAAGAATCCTCAACAAAATACTAGCAATCAGAATCCAACAGCATATTAAAAATATCGTACACCATGATCAAGTGGGGTCTTTCCCAGTGGAGCAAGGATTCTTCAATATATGCAAATCAATCAGTGTGATACATCATATTAACAAACTGAAAGATAAAAACCCTAGGATAATCCCAAGAGGTGCAGAAAAAGCTTTTGACAAAATTCAACATGCATTTATGATAAAAACTCTCCAGAAATTAGGCATAGAAGGAACTTTCCTCAACATAATAAAAGCCATTTGTGACAAACCCACAGCCCACATCATTCTCAATGGTGAAAAACTGAAACCATTTTCTCTAAGATCAGGAGCAAGACAAGATTGCCCACTCTCACCACTGTTATTCAACATAGTTTTGGAAGTTTTACCCATAGCAATCAGAGAAGAAAAAGAAATAAAAGGAATACAAATTGGAAAAGAAGAAGAAAACTGTCACTGTTTGCAGATGACATGATACTATACATAGAGAATCCTAAAGATGCTACCAGAAAATTACTAGAGCTAATCAATGAATTTGGTAAAGTAGCAGGATACAGAATTAATGCACAGAAATCTCTTGCATTCCTACACACTAACAATGAAAAATATGAAAGAGAAATTAAGGAAAACTTCCATTTACCTTTGCAAAGAAAAAGAATAAAATACCTAGGAATAATCCTACCTAAGAGACAAAAGACCTGTATGCAGAAAAATATAAGACCGCGATGAAAGAAATTAAAGATGATACAAATAGATGGAGAGATATACCATGTACTTGGATTAGAAGAATCAACACTGTGAAAATGACTATAATACTCAAAGCAATATACAGATTCAATGCAATCCCTATCAAACTACCAATGGCATTTTTCACAGAACTAGAACAAAAAATTTCACAATTTGTATGGAAACACAAAAGACCCCAAATAGACAAAGCAATCTTGAGAAAGAAAAATGGAGGTGGAGGAATCAGGCTCCCAGACTTCAGATTCTACTGCAAAGTTATCAAGTAATCTACTTGATTACTACAGTAACCAAGACAATATAGTACTAACACAAAAGCAGAAATATAGATCAATGGAACAGGATAGAAAGCCCGGAGATAAACCCACACACATATGGTCACCTTATCTTTGATAAAGGAGGCAAGAATATACAATGGAGAAAGGCAGCCTCTTCAGTAAGTGGTGCTGGGGAAAGTGGATAGCTACATGTAAAAGAATGAAATTAGAACACTTCCTAACACCATACACAAAAATAAAATCACAATGGATTAAAGAGATAAATTTAAGGCTAGACACTATAAAACTCTTAGAGGAAAACATAGGCAGAACACTCTATGACATAAATCACAGCAAGATCCTTTTTTGACCCACCTCCCAGAGAAATGGAAATAAAAACAAAAATAAACAAATGAGACCTAATGAAACTCAAAAGCTTTTGCACAGCAGAGGAAACCATAAAGAAGACAAAAAGACAACCCTCAGAAGGGGAGAAAATATTTGCAAACAAAGCAACTGACAAAGGATTAAACTCCAAAATATACAAGCAGCACATGCAGCTCAATATCAATAAAACAAACAATCGAATCCAAAAATGGGTGGAAGATCTATATAGAAATTTCTCCAAAGAATATATACAGATTGCCAACAAACACATGAAAGGATGCTCAACATCATTAATCATGAGAGAAATGCAAATCAAAACCACAATGAGCTATCACCTCACACTGGTCAGAATGGCCATCATCAAAAAATCTATAAAAAATAAATGCAGGAAAGGGTGTGGAGACAACAGAACCCTCTTGCACTGTTGGGGGAACGAAAATTGATATAGCCAGTATGGAAAACAGTATGGAGGTTCCTTAAAAAACTAAAAATAGAACTACCACATTACCCTGCAATCCCACTACTGGGCATATACCCTGAGAAAACCATAATTTCAGAAGAGACCTGTACCACAATGTTCATTGCAGCACAATTTACCATAGCCAGGACATGGAAGCAACCTAAGTATCCATCGACAGATGAATGGATAAAGAAGATGTGGCATGTATATACAATGGAATATTACTCGACCATAAAAGGAAACGAAATTGATTTATTTGTAGTGAGGTGTATGGACCTAGAGTCTGTCATACAGAGTGAAGTAAGTCAGAAAGAGAAAGACAAATACCATATGCTAACACATATATATGGAGTCTAAAATAAAACGGTTCTGAAGAACGTGGGGGGCAGGACAAGAATAAAGATGCAGACGTAGAGAATTTACTTGAGGACATGGGGAGGGGGAAGGGTAAACTGGGATGAAGTGAGAGAGTGGCATGGACGTCTATACACTCCAAAATGTAAAATAGATAGCTTGTGGGAAGTAGCTTCACAGCACAGGGAGATCAGCTCAGTGCTTTGTGACCACTTAGAGGGGTGTGATAAGGAGGGTGGGTGGGAGGCACAACAGGGAGGGGATTTGGGGATATATGTATACATATAGCTGATTCACTTTGTTATACAGCAGAAAGTAACACAACATTGTAAAGCAATTATATTCCAATAAAGATGTAAAAAAAAAAAAAAAAAATCCTGCCCATCAAAAGTTGGATTTTTTTAGATTGCAATTTCATGTTTCCTATCTTGGTACTATATATGTTTTTTTTTCTTTCTGTTCTCTTTTAAAATAGTTCATCAACTTAAACCATACATTTTACCAGAAGTTTAATTTACAAGATGTTTGTGTTTATTTTTTAGATTCTTTACTTGTTACAGATACAATATTCTTATTAATATCATTAAGAATATCTTAGGGTTTTTATGTTTCTCTGAAGATTTTATTTTGTTTATTTTGGACTACATGTTCTGTATTCCAAGTTTTCCTCAAATACCTTGTGATTCTACATTACTTAAGAATGAGTCAACAAATACGGTTGCAAATGAGATTTTGTAGGGCTGGTCTAGAGATCTTCACTTTGGGGCAACTGATCAAAAAATGGCCATTGCATTGGAAACTCTTAAATGTCAAAATGCTGAGGTTTTTGTAAGAGGCTATTATTTTTTCCCTGACTGCAAAGTGTACTTCTAAGGTACTAGGAATATAACAGTCTGTTATTTTACATATTCCAACTGATTCTCTATTCTTAATCTTCCATCTCAATTCCACATTCCATATTGCCTGTTCATCCTCTCAAAGTTCTGAGTACTGTCAGAACTTTGGGGCCCATATACAACTGATTTCTTTCTGACATATAGCACCCATTTTTTACTCTCAACTAAAGACTCAGTCACCTTATGAATCCTTTTCAATGGAACTGTCTGCTGATGGTGTGGCCCTTTGTTACATTCTTAAGAGCTTAAACCATTTAAAATATTTCCTTGCTATTTGTGATCTTTAGAGAATTTCCTGCCATTTTGAACATGAAGTTAATTTTTACTTTTTAAATGGAAGAATTTCCTTGCAAAAAGGAAAAAAAGCCATAATTATGGAAGTAAATAATTTTATGATCACATTGTCCAGTCTATTTCTACTTTCATTCAAAAATATTAATAAATATTAATGTCTACCCACTCAATATTCCTGGTTACTACTACTATTTTTAATTATTCATATCTCATCAACTTCTTTGGATCCTATATGCTTAAAACATTTAATGTCAATAATATGTCTCAGCATATCTTAATGGCTAAAAAATGTATTTATATAAAAAGGCAAAAAGTATCCGGAAAAAACACATCTGATCTAGGCCGTCCATTTTATGAAAATTTCTAAGTAACAAAAGCTTTAAATTACTGAATATTTTTTGATTATGCTTAGTCAGACATGCTTAGTGTTTTACATTGATTATCTCACTTTAATATCTTTAGTAGAACTGATATTAGAAAGTATTATTCTTATTTAAAGATGTAAAATCTTAGTCTTAGGTTAAAAAACATGTTCCAGGCTACAAAGCAGATAAAGATCAAAGCAAAAATTGGAACTCGAGATAACAGTTTCTGCAACTTCTGTTCATATCACATTATATTAAAATGAATTAAATTCAAATAACAACCTTTAAATAAGTTTATAATTAGTTTTCTAAACCAATAAAAAACATAATTCCTAAGTAGTATACAATAAAATATATTTTTAAAATGATAAATTAGCAATATATAAGGCACTTTTAAATAGTTTTTATCTTCTAATTTAAAGGATATCTTTACATATAATAATACTGATTATGAATCTCAGTTGTCAGTCTTTCTATCATCTGACCACTTTCAAACAAATAACAATGAACAACATAAATATACAGCAATCAAAATGTTTTATATAAAAATTAGACATCTATAAAGATACCAAACATGGAAAAATACATGTCTCTATTACCACAAAAAAAGATAATATATGGTTAAAATAAAGTCACAAAAAAAATTAGAAATGCATTCACAAACTTACATAGTAAAGCCATCAGTTCTTATTCATTAAAACAAAGAATGATAACAAACTTGGAAAAGATATAATGAAAAACATTTTACTGTAGCTTGTGCCAAAAATATTCACAGTAAAGCAATTTGTTCCTGGAATTGTAAATACATGCACAGGAAAATAAGGTAATCGGGTGGAGTAGTAACTTGATGCAGAACACAGTCATGTTGGCATTTTTGACTGCACAATTCCTGAAGTGATGCTATAGAGAATAAACTTTTCTGCAAGTGATGTGTCATGTGGTAAAAAGAAAGCTCCCACTGAAAAATGCTCATCCTTTTCTGCATTCACTATATCCTGAGATTGTTGAATTTTCAGGGCATATTTTTTCCTATTTCCACTCAAACTATGCTCTTTTTTGTAATGCAGCTACATTAGCAGACACAGCTTCAGACTCTTCATGCTGACAGGGATGCTGAAAATATTGTTGCTAAGCAACTGGATGCTGCACATTGGAACTCCATTTTTTCTGATGAAAGTGACAGGAGAAAGATAGTGACATCAATGGCTTTCTGATTTTTTTTAACTTAAGAGCTGCAGTGAAAAGAGAAGATGATGGGCACAATGAAAGAAAAAGTCAAAAGACTGAAAAAGAGGAAGTTTGGACATCAAGAAAAGAACTGTGAAAGGAATGTTAAAAGAAGATTCGATTCATAGAAAGGAACAGAAAAGTATTAGAAACCAATCCAAAAAACAAATGAGAACGGTGTATGTAGAAACTGTCTTTGTAAATTAGATGGTCTACTAAGAAAACCAAAAATGAAATACAAAGTGTTGATCCTGAAGTTGAATAAATTAGTGCATCGAAACTTCCCTAGCCCTTCCAGATTCCACCTCTCTTCTCTTTTATTATGCTTCCAGGTATAAATTTTATCTCTGAATCAGAAAACATATATGCAGTGAACATTTTTGGCCTTTGAAATTTACCAGATGGTACAAAGGAGATTCTGAATAATAATAAAAAGTTAATAGGGATAGATAGCTTTGAATCTCTCCAAGGAATTGAAAATCTGCACTCTTATTCATCCTAATGAAGAAAGACCATCTAAGTAGTAATGACTTAGAAAGAGAGAAAAGAAAAGCCTTTGAATGGTTTTCAATGCAATTGGACATGTACTGAACTGTGGATAACAAAGCGGTGATAGTCACGATAGATAGGACTCTTCTTCCATTTCAACTTGAATGACTATAACATCAAACCAAAGTTGTAAAAAAAAGATTAAAAAATCACAAATACCATTAACAGTAAACTATGAATGATCTGTTTGAGATATTTTAGATATGTATTTGGTTCCTGATTTTAAAACTTTCTATGTGCTATTTAACTTCTCTCAACTTCAGTTTATGCCTCTGTAAAATGGCAATGACACCTAATTTTTAGGGTTTGAGTTGTAAATGAAATAATATGCCAAGCACCTACTACATGCCCTGATTTCTTTCACCAAGAAGTGCAATATATTCACTAATGCTTATAGTATAAAATGAAATATTGAATATGTGATGTGCTACATTTTATTAATTTTGTCCATTAATATTGTTGCCTACTCTACCACCGTTGGTTAAGCTGTGCAGCTAAGAAATACTATTCATTGATAATCTAAAGTTACAATTTCTAGTGAAAAAGTTCATCCTACTCTTCACTGGGAAAAATGCAGAAAAAATGCAGTGCTAAAATTTTAATTTATGAAATACTACATTCCCAGCTCTTCAATTCTTAAATATCTGGACTGTAAATTTGGTTCAGGAACTTTATCTATTCTGGTCGGTCCAGCTCTGCCTCGAAACAGTGACTGGTTCATGTTCATGATAAATTGAAAGAAACTTAGGAAGACAAATAGCAAACTATTGATTTCATTCTAATTATCTTTGTAACAGTTTGTTCCTGGCTTGGGTTCGTATTAATTATTCCTTGCAATCGTATGGTATACGTGCATAGAATTAGGGTATCTGATTCTGGAAGCTAGATCCTTTGAATGGAGGCTTCTAAGTTACTATAAATTTAAAAATTGCCTATCTCTTCAAGTCAAGGATTAGACTTGACTGTAGATGGCATTTAACATTTTTCAAAGTTATGTATAATTATTTAATTCATTTTTGCTAGTAACCTAGAGATATAAGCTATTTTCTATATTAACTATAAGTAAAGAAAGAAATATATGGAGTAGACTCTGTTTTCTGCCAACCTTTATTTTTTCTGTGTTCTAAATCTGCATTGTTTTAGCTGTCTAAATCTACTTTGATTTTGATAGTTTTGGGGCCTTTGTTTTCCTCTACTCAAGATGCAAGTGTAATTTTTTTCATCAATCAACACACCTTTCATTTCGCTAATCAAAATCACTGTTTTAAACTCATTTAATCCTCATATCACCCCCAGAAATAGTAATTATTATTATTGTCAATGAATAGATAACTGAGAAAGCAACTTCTCCAAAGTAACAGGGAAAATAAAAAGCAAACTCATATAGCCTGCTCCCCCCCAAAAAAACATGTATTTAACTATGCTAAATAGCAAGTTAAGCAGTTGCCATGATTGACTTCTATTCATTTTGACATCATAATATATTCAAGAGGTTGAGTTTGTTTTTACCAATACCAGAAGTTATTTTCTTCTTGTGTAAGTAACTGTAACTCCTCTCTGTTAATTATTAAGGTCGATGAGTGATATGGTAGCAAGTGAAAGTTCCTGGCTCTACCTCTGGAACATAATTTGCACTCTTTATTCCTGTTTTCCTCAAGTACACTTAATCAAGTGCTTCTTCTGCATAATTTACACACATCTTTGGGAATATGAAGATAAATGTGAATTAGAATGTAACCCTAATTTTGAGGAGCTCTCCAGATTGTAAGGGGCAATAAATTTGAAAGCAAATGAGTACAAGAGAGTGATACTGTACAAGCATTGAATATATGGATGCGAAGATTAAATTTGTCAACCTGACTGAGACACAGAATGCCCAGATATTACGTTAAATATCATTTTGGTGTGTCTGTGAGGGTCTTTCTGGATGAGATTAACATTTGAATCAATAGACTGAGTAAATCAGATTGCCCTCCTCAGTGTGGGGTGTGGGCCTCATCAAATCTGTGGGAAGCCTAAAGTGAACAAAGGAAAGGTAAGGGAAAATTCTCTCTCTGCCTGACAACTTAAGCTGGGATATGGGTCTTCTTCTGTCCTCAGAATGGAACATACATCATCAAAGTTCTTGGTTCTCAGCCTTTCAGACTAGGACTGGCTTTCCTGGGTCTCCAGCCTGCAGATGGCATATCATGGGATTCCTTAGCTTCTATACTTGCATGAGCCCATTCCTTATAATGAATCATGTATGTTTTATGTGTATATATATATATATATTTCTCCTATTGGTTCAGTTTCTCTGGAGAACCCTGACTAATACAACTGAAAAGTAAGAACACAGACATAGGCAGGGTCAGTTCCAAATCTGGGAGAATGAAGGAAAATGATGAGGAAAGTTTTTATAAAGGAGGCCAAAAATGAATTAAATTTTATAGTGAAGTATTCATTACCAGAATTCCTTTTATTCATATGTCTTTTTACCTTTCTTTTTTCTTTCTTCCTCCATTTCTTCACTTCTTTTCCCTTTCTTTCCATTGACAATTCCTTTGAGGTTTTGGTATATCACACTGTAGTGGATAAACCCTAAGGTGACTCCATTCAGTTCTATAAGCTTATGTAATATTTCCCCCTGAGTGAAAACTGAACCTGTAATCTTCTTCTAGCCAATAAAATATGGTAAAAGTGAAGGAATTTTGAAGACATAATCAAGATTCCAAATCAGCTCATTTTGAGATCATAAAAAGGAAGACTGTCCTAAGTGGGCCTACCTTAATCAGGTGAAAAATTCTTAAGAGGGACTGAGGCCTTACCTGAGGTCAGAGAGTCTCAAAAAATACAAAGAAGTCTTAATTCATAGAGGAAACCACGTGAATTGACACTTACTTCAAAAAATAAAGCAAAGAATATTTATTTTCACTTCTAGGTTTTAAGTTAATTTTATATATTATTATTTGACCTAAAATCTAATTTGCATTTTAGCACTATTGATCTATATCCTATTTTAAAATATAAATGGGAAGGAGTTAAGATACAAATATCAAAATTCTCATGAGTCTTAAAATCAAATTCTTTTCTGAACCTAGCATACACCCAACACAAATAAGAAAATGCACTGTATCATAACTGGACATATAATTGGTAACTAAATAAACAAAATACATATTTCATTTATTCCAATAAAAAGAATCACTAATAAAGGGCCATAGGTCACCTGGGGAAAGACTGGAAGAGGGATTAATAGTATAAATATGTGTCAGTATTGCAGGATTCTTTTTTAAGGGATCATGTCTTCCTCTTTATTCAAGGAATTCTGGGTCTTGAACTAACTCTAGTTTGAGAATTTATTGGAACTATGACTCTGTTATCTGGTGACTCAAGTCAGAATTCACTAGCTCTAGAGCTTTTCTTTTAAACAGATCAATTTGGACTTTAGCAGGCTGATCAGTTCTTGGGACACCATTATCAACTAGCCAAAGCCAAAGGTCTGTGAGAGTCAAATTATTTTAAACTGCTTTGCTTTGTGGAAATAAAGGAACACCAACCAAATGACAAAGGCAGTGTCTATTTATTGAGCGCTTGCTAGAGCAAGAGAGCCACCCATCATCAATTATCTTTTGGCAGGGACTCAAAGGTAGGCAGGGGAGTGGGAAAGCTTTATAGTGGGAAAAAAGGGAAGGTTTTGTGTATGCCCTGATTGGAGACGGTTGGAGGAGGTGGGTTAATTAGAAGTATTCTATGTGATTGGTTCGGAGTACATACTTGACTTTCTCTGGTTGGTGCTAAGTTGGAAGCAGGGAAAAAATTAGGGAAGCTGTCAGTCTTTAATAAAGTCCTCACCATTTGGGGGCCAATTGCTACAGAAGTTATTGTTTACCCTCCTGGATTGTTACTATAGACAGAAATCTGCAATTATGATTTACATAATGTTGGTTCCTGGGTTGTTTATTGTATATAACAGGTTGGGTTCCTGGGTAGATTGCTGCACAACTTCAGGTTATCGGTCATAGGTCTATTTTTATATATATATGATTTGACCATTGTCTATTTGTATATTCAGCCTCTCAGCTTCATTCTCCTTTATGGTAAGTAAGCCCATATTTTCCCTGGTGATTAGTGTGGACCCTGCTACCCCAGGATTCTAAAATTTCCACTGAATATAGGGATCCCAGTATTATGGAAGCAGATCTCACTGTGGCCTACAGAGGAAAGCCACCACAGATATTCAAGGGTGCTGGGGCTCCCCTCATGAATTTCTTGCAGTTTTGATGAAGTAAATGCTCTCTGGACTTTCCCAGAGGATATAGTAAAGGGAAAAGTAGAGCAGGTCTTGCATGATAAACCTACTCAAGTATTCCAACAACCCTAAGCCTTTGGATACCTTTCTAAATATCTTCTGACATTTTAATTTATTGTAGGTAATTCTTGGGTTGATAATTCAGTCACCCAACCAAGCAAACTACTAGACCCATTACCAGCTTCTCAAGCCTAGCCATGAATTCAGACTTTCTGCTTATGATGCTATATCAATAAATGTGTGCTGGGCTTCCCTGGTGGCGCAGTGCTTGAGAGTCCGCCTGCCGTTGCAGGGGATGCGGGTTCGTGCCCCGTTTCGGGAGGATCCCACATGCCGCGGAGCGGCTGGGCCCGTGAGCCATGGCCGCTGGGCCTGCGCGTCCGGAGCCTGTGCTCCGCAAATGGGAGAGGCCACAACAGTGAGAGGCCCGCATAACGCAAGAAAAAAAAAATAAAAAATAAAAAATAAAAAATAAATGTGTGCTGATTCAACTTATGTATTATTTATACTCTGACCCCACATCCTTAGCAACCACAGAATTCTGTCACTATAAATTGGCAAAGTCATGCAATTCTCTTGTTATGTAACACATCTTCTCATGGGTCACATCTTGTATCTCACTGTTTAAGGCCTGCTGGGAATTCAATCTAGTTAAAGATTTAGAAGCAGGAAAATGTGGTAGAGATAGATACTGGAAAGGATTAGCAATCTATTGTAATGAAATCACCATTGGAGAAACAGGTTCTTCGGGCAAGTAGGAAATATCCTCCATATGGAGGAGATGGAAAGGCTACTTCTGCTGGCAAAGAAAATTCTGTAGATTTAATAGTTCAGGTTTTCCAGTTTCATTGAAATCTGCCCATTTGGTCACATTCTAATTTTTAAGATCTCATCCCTTCCTGAGATACATTGTATGCTTAGCTGTATAATTTGTATTGTAATTCAGTCACCTGAAGGATAGATTTTGGCTATTATGTTCAGAAAGCACAGCCTTGTGGCTACAAAAGGTAAAATTACTTTTAGAGTAATCACAGAAGCTTCTAGGTTCCTTATGTAGAACTTGAGTTGAGAACTAATGTAAAGGCTTGAGCTTAGCATTTTCTCTCCACATGTTCTCCAGTGCTCTTATGAGATATTAGTATAATCCTTCTACTTACTGACATTCTCTATGGCAACAAATGCCCTGTCACTAAGAATTTTGCCTTTTGTTGGTACTTGCATTAGATTCTATTCTGTCAGAAACACTATCAATACCAAAGTTTGTATTAGAGTTCTACGGAAGAAGCATAACCACTCCAATACATGCAGTGAGAGATATACTGCAAGGAATTGACATTATGCAGTTGTGGCTGCTGGTTAAATAATCTCTTTACTGCTGTTACCTTTGTGTCTGATACTGAATGTTGAAGTCCAAAGAGCAGAAAATCAAGATATTAAGAAGGAGAAAACAGAGACAAGCTTAATCTCATGAGAATAAGCTAGGACCCACGAGCACAAGAAGACTGGAATCTACAAGGAAAGACTGGAAATTTATGTTCATCCTACCATCTCCAACCTTATTAACCCGACATCCTAAAGGAGATGTTGGAAACTGTCTTTACAGTGCTAAATACACACCTGCTCCAGGAGACAGAGAAGCTGAAAGAGGTGGATCAGTTGCTGGCCCAAAGCTTTCCTACCCCAATGAAGTAAGGCAGCAGATAAGCAAAGATGTGTGAGGTACAAAAAACACCTTCCCCAAACTTCCATGCATTAAAAACAAGATGGCTGTTGCTTCACTACTGATCTCTGAATCTCATGAAAAATGTCTCTTGTCACCCAGGCTAACTAGAAATGTGAAGGGAAGGGAATTCAAGGAAACAGAGTTCAGTCTAGCCAAGTTGACATATTACAAAGAGAACACTGTAGAGAAGCAAGGTTAATCATGCACAAGTAAGTATGCCTAATAACTAGCCAATTAATTAAATTTACAAATTACCAGCATGTTTACCATAACCTGTGTTCATAATTGCATACTGCAACCCTTTCCTTTGAATTCCTTTAAATATAACATACTAGTATTTTCTGGAAAATTTATAGAAATCTTCTGCCAGTCTAGTTATATCAATTTCTCTTTTGTCTAATGTTCCTTCTAACATTTCTCATTGATCTGTTTTACCACTGTGCATTTAGGTATGGAATTAATTCTTATTAACCATCTAGGAATTAAGTGTATCTTTTTAATCCAACATATGTGCCTTCCATCAAATTATTAAAATTGGCTATCACTATCTCATTTAATATGGCTTCTACCATGTCCTGAGGTAATTTTTAGGACTGTTCATAAATACACTTCTCTTTTCTGTACATGTTAGAATTGCATATCACATGCCTCTTGAGTTAAGCTTGGATGTGTGACTTACTATGGTGAATGTACTCTGCCAAAAGTGACACGTATCACATTTCAGGTGAGGCTTTAAGGTCCAGTGCATAATTTCCCTGTTAGGAAAAGTGGCATTGCTCCAGATAACAGAAGTCCCATTAGTTTATGTGGGTAGCTGGGAAAAATGACCTTCACAACTGACCTAAACTTCCAGATTTCCCAAAGGCAGTGTTCTGGCTATAATACCCTGCATTTTCAATGCTAAGGTAAGCCCTAAATTCTTACTGTTAAATGGTTCCCTTTGCTTTTACTTCTGCTTTCCTAATTTAAAGATTGGCTAAAATGTTAACATTTTATAAAACACGCTGGAAATTTAAGGAGTAGCGAACATAAACCTAGCACGTGTGTTTCGCAAAAGCTGAGATAGAAAGATCTCCTTGAAAACTTTTCTCTACATGGTATGGATGTTTAAGGGCTAGAAATTACCTCAGCCAAGAATCAGATGACTGCACCTGTACTCTTTATAGTCAGAGACGAGAACATAGCAATCATTATTTGTATAGATATCACTTACATTTTCTCATTCCATCTAGAGAAGCTCTGTCTAACACAGAAATCACTAGTCACATGTAGCTATTGAGTATGTAAAATGTGGCCAGTCCAAGTTAAGCTGTGTTTTCAATATAAAATACACATTAGATTCAAAATCTTAGGACCAAAAATAATAATAATAATGTGAAATATCTCATTGTCAAGTTTTTGTATTGAGTACATTTTAAAATGATGGTTTAGGTATAATTGCTTAAACTAAGTTTATGATTAATATAAATTTCATATGTTTCTATTTTAGATTTAAGTGTTTCTATGAGAAAAAATTTAAATTATGAATTTGACTTACATTATATTTCTATTGAATAGCATTAGTCTGGACTTTGAGGATCAAATATTTCTATTATCTATAGAATGATTTCTAGTGAATTTTCCATTAAGTAATCATCACGCTGAAGTTTTAAGTTTTTAGTACTTCTTAAAGGAAACTCCTTTAAGAGATTTATTTATTATTGAGAATAAATTATTATTTATATATTTTTGAAAATTCTAGGGTAGTCTGAGCAATATATATGTCTGAGTTGTGTTTACAGAGCATTTGTTAATGGAGATATTTGATATTTTATACTAGACACCCCAGAAATTGCTATACTTCAAGGTTTTATTAAAAATGGGATTAAAGATACCCAAAGTCGGATTTTATGTCTAGAGTTGCAATATCAGACTTCTAAGATGTATATTTCATTCCCTGTCACTCAAATATATCTTTCAATTTGATTTAAAATTTATGACTTTCAAATTTGATCAGATGGCTGAAATTGTTTCTTATCCTTCACTGAACTTATTAGAAGTCCACACCACAAAGTTAGTGATATAAGTAATTGACCCAATTTCCTCTCTTCTCAAGTATATTCGCCTATATAACCCAAGTGCCAAATTTGAATTTTGCTGAGTGATCTGAGAAAGAGAAAAAATACTGTAAAAAGTATCTTTATCTGATAACACCAGGAAGCCTACACAACCCACAGAACCAACCTGAGCCACTGGAGACAGACATCAAAAACAACGGGAACTATGAACTTGCAGCCTGCAAAAAGGTGAACCCAAACACAGTAAGATAAGCAAAATGAGAAGACAGAAAAACACACAGCAGATGAAGGAGCAAGATAAAAACGCACCAGACCTAACAAATGAAGAGGAAATAGGCAGTCTACCTAAAAAAGAATTCAGAATAATGATAGTAAAGATGATCCAAAATCTTGGAAATAGAATGGACAAAATGCAAGAAACAGTTAACAAGGACCTAGAAGAAATAAAGATGAAACAGACAATGATGAACAACACAATAAATGAAATGAAAAATACTCTAGATGGGATCAATAGCAGAATAAATGAGGCAGAAGAACGGATAAGTGACCTGGAAGATAAAATAGTGGAAATAACTACTGCAGAGCAGAATAAAGAAAAAAGAATGAAAAGAACTGAGGACAGTCTCAGAGACCTCTGGGACAACATTAAACGCACCAACATTCGAATTATAGGGGTTCCAGAAGAAGAAGAGAAAAAGAAAGGGACTGAGAAAATATTTGAAGAGATTATAGTTGAAAACTTCCCTAATATGGGAAAGGAAATAGTTAATCAAGTCCAGGAAGCACAGAGAGTCCCATACAGGATAAATTCAAGGAGAAATACGCCAAGACACATATTAATCAAACTGTCAAAAACTAAATACAAAGAAAGCATATTAAAAGCAGCAAGGGAAAAACAACAAATAACACACAAGGGAATCCCCATAAGGTTAACAGCTGATCTCTCAGCAGAAACTCTACAAGCCAGAAGGGAGTGGCAGGACATACTGAAAGTGATGAAGGAGAAAAACCTGCAACCAAGATTACTCTACCCAGCAAGGATCTCATTCAGATTTGATGGAGAAATTAAAACCTTTACAGACAAGCAAAAGCTGAGAGAGTTCAGCACCACCAAACCAGCTTTACAACAAATGCTAAAGGAACTTCTCTAGACAAAAACACAAGAGAAGGAAAAGTCCTATAATAACGAACCCAAAACAATTTAGAAAATGGGAATAGGAACATACATATCGATAATTACCTTAAATGTAAATGGACTAAATGCTCCCACCAAAAGACACAGATTGGCTGAATGGATACAAAAACAAGACCCATATATATGCTGTCTACAAGAGACCCACTTCAGACCTAGAGACACATACAGACTGAAAGTAAGGGGATGGAAAAAGATATTCCATGCAAATGGAAACCAAAAGAAAGCTGGAGTAGCAATTCTCATATCAGACAAAATAGACTTTAAAATAAGGACTATCAGAAGAGACAAAGAAGGACACTACATAATGATTAAGGGATCGATCCAAGAAGAAGATATAACAATTGTAAATATTTATGCACCCAACAAAGGAGCACCTCAATACATAAGGCAAAAACTAGCAGCAATAAAAGGGGAAATCGACAGTAACACATTCATAGTAGGGGACTTCAACACCCCACTTTCACCAATGGACAGATCATCCAAAATGAAAATAAATAAGGAAACACAAGCTTTAAATGATACATTAAACAGGATGGACTTAATTGATATTTATAGGACACTCCATCCAAAAACAACAGAATACACATTTTTCTCAAGTGCTCATGGAACATTCTCCAGGATAGATCATATCTTGGGTCACAAATCAAGCCTTGGTAAATTTAAGAAAATTGAAATTATATCAAGTATCTTTTCCGACCACAACGCCATGAGACTAGATATCAATTATAGGAAAAGAGCTGTAAAAAATACAAACACATGGAGGCTAAACAATACACTACTTAATAACGAAGTGATCACTGAAGAAATCAAAGAGGAAATTAAAAAATACCTAGAAACAAATGACAATGGAGATACAACGACCCAAAACCTATGGGATGCAGCAAAAGCAGTTCTAAGAGGGAAGTTTATAGCAATACAAGCCCACCTTAAGAAGCAGGAAACATCTCGAATAAACAACCTAACCTTGCACCTCAAGCAATTAGAGAAAGAAGAACAAAAAAACCCCAGAGTTAGCAGAAGGAAAGAAATCATAAAAATCAGATCAGAAATAAATGAAAAAGAAATGAAGGAAACAATAGCAAAGATCAATAAAACTAAAAGCTGGTTCTTTGAGAAGATAAACAAAATAGATAAACCATTAGCCAGACTCATCAAGAAAAAAAGGGAGAAGACTCAAATCAATAGAATCAGAAATGAAAAAGGAGAAGTAACAACTGACACTGCAGAAATAAAAAAAATCATGAGGGATTACTACAAGCAACTCTATGCCAATAAAATGGACAATCTGGAAGAAATGGACAAATTCTTAGAAATGCACAAACTGCCAAGACTGAATCAGGAAGAAATAGAAAATATGAACAGACCAATCACAAGCACTGAAATTGAAACTGTGATTAAAAATCTTCCAACAAACAAAAGCCCAGGACCAGATGGCTTCACAGGCGAATTCTATCAAACATTTAGAGAAGAGCTAACACCTATCCTTCTCAAACTCTTCCAAAATATAGCAGAGGGAGGAACACTCCCAAACTCATTCTACGAGGCCACCATCACCTTGATACCAAAACCAGACAAGGATGTCACAAAGAAAGAAAACTACAGGCCAATATCACTGATGAACATAGATGCAAAAATCCTCAACAAAATACTAGCAAACAGAATCCAACAGCACATTAAAAGGATCATACACCATGATCAAGTGGGGTTTATTCCAGGAATGCAAGGATTCTTCAATATACGCAAATCTATCAATGTGATTAACCATATTAACAAATTGAAGGAGAAAAACCATATGATCATCTCAATAGATGCAGAGAAAGCTTTTGACAAAATTCAACACCCATTTATGATAAAAACCCTGCAGAAAGTAGGTGTAGAGGGAACTTTCCTCAATATAATAAAGGCCGTATATGACAAGCCCACAGCCAACATCATCCTCAATGGCGAAAAACTGAAAGCATTTCCACTAAGGTCAGGAACAAGACAAGGTTGCCCACTCTCACCACTCTTATTCAACATAGTTTTGGAAGTTTTAGCCACAGCAATCAGAGAAGAAAAGGAAATAAAAGGAATCCAAATCGGAAAAGAAGAAGTAAAGCTGTCGCTGTTTGGAGATGACATGATACTATACATGGAGAATCCTAAAGATGCTACCAGAAAACTACTAGAGCTAATCAATGAATTTGGTAAAGGAGCAGGATACAAAATTAATGCACAGAAATCTCTGGCATTCCTATATACTAGTGATAAAAAATCTGAAAGTGAAATCAAGAAAACACTCCCATTTACCATTGCAACAAAAAGAATAAAATATCTAGGAATAAACCTACCTAAGGAGACAAAAGACCTGTATGCAGAAAATTATAAGACACTGATGAAAGAAACTAAAGATGATACAAATAGATGGAGAGATATACCATGTTCTTGGATTGGAAGAATCAAATTGTGAAAATGACTCTACTACCTAAAGCAATCTATAGATTCAGTGCAATCCCTATCAAACTACCACTGGCATTTTTCAAAGAACTAGAACAAAAAATTTCACAATTTGTATGGAAACACAAAAGACCCTGAATAGCCAAAGCAATCTTGAGAACAAAAAATGGAGCTGGAGGAATCAGGCTCCCTGACTTCAGACTATACTACAAAGCTACAGTAATCAAGACAGTATGGTACTGGCACAAAAACAGAAAGATAGATCAATGGAATAGGATAGAAAGCCCAGAGATAAACCCACGCACATATGGACACCTTATCTTTGATAAACATGGCAGGAATGTACAGTGCAGAAAGGACAACCTCTTCAATAAGTGGTGCTGGGAAAACTGGACAGATACATGTAAAAGTATGAGATTAGATCACTCCCTAACACCATACACAAAAATAAGCTCAAAATGGATTAAAGACCTAAATGTAAGGCCAGAAACTATCAAACTCTTAGAGGAAAACATAGGCAGATCATCCTTTCAATTTTTGGATTTGGTTGTTTGCTTTCTGATATTGAGCTGCAAGAGCTGCTTGTGAATTTTGAGAATTCATCCATTGTCAGTTGCTTCATTTGCAAATATTTTCTCCCATTCTGAGGGTTGTCTTTTCGCCTTGTTTATGGTTTCCTTTGCTGTGCAAAAGCTTTGAAGTTTCATTGGGTCCCATTTGTTTATTTTTGTTTTTATCTCCATTACTCTAGGAGATGGGTCAAAAAGGATCTTTAAAAAACTAAAAATAGAACTCCGATATGACCCAGCAATCCAACTCCTGGGCCTTATACCCTGAGTAAACCATAATTAAAAAAGAGTCATGTTTCTTTTTATGGCTGAGTAATATTCCATTTATATATGTGCCACATCTTCTTTATCTATTCATCTGTTGATGGACACTTAGGTTGCTTCCATGTCCTGGCTATTGTGAATAGAGCTGCAATGAACATTTTGTTACATGACTCTTTTTGAATTATGGTGTTTTTTAAAGAACCTCCATACTGTTCTCCATAGAGGCTGTATCAATTTACATTCCCACCAACAGTGCAACAGGGTCCCATTTTCTCCACACCCTCTCCAGTATTTATTGTTTCTAGATTTTTTGATGATGGCCATTCTGACCAGTGTGAGATGATACCTCATTGTAGTTTTGATTTGCATTTCTCTAATGATTAATGATGTTGAGCATTCTTTCATGTGTTTGTTGGCAATCTGTATATCTTCTTTGGAGAAATGTCTATTTAGGTCTTCTGCCCGTGTTTGGATTGGGTTGTTTGTTTCTTTGTTATTCAGCTGCATGAGCTGCTTGTAAATTTTGAGATTAATCCTTTGTCAGTTGCTTCATTGGCAAATATTTTCTCCATTCTGAGAGTTGCCTTTTGGTCTTGTTTATGGTTTCCTTTGCTGTGCAAAAGCTTTTAAGCTTCATTAGGTCCCATTTGTTTATTTTTGCTTTTATTTCTATTTCTCTAGGAGGTGGGTCAAAAAGGATCTTGCTGTGATTTATGTCATAGAGTGTTCTGCCTATGTTTTCCTCTAAGAGTTTGATAGGTTCTGGCCTTACATTTAGGTCTTTAATCCATTGTAGTGAGGTGGATGTATACAAAGTGAAGTAAGTAGAAAGAAAAAAAACAAATACCGTATGCTAACACATATATATGGAATCTAAGAAAAAAAAAATGTCATGAAGAACCTAGGGGTAAGATGGGAATAAAGACACAGACCTACTAGAGAATGGACTTGAGGATATGGGGAGGGTGAAGGGTAAGCTGTGACAAAGTGAGAGAGTTGCATGGACATATATACGCTACCAAACGTAAAATAGATAGCTAGTGGTAAGTAGCCGCATAGCACAGGGAGATCAGCTAGGTGGTTTGTGACCACCTAGAGGACTGGGATAGGGAGGGTGGGAGGGAGGGATACGCAAGAGTGAAGAGATATGGGAACATATATATAACTGATTCACTTTGTTATAAAGCAGAAACTAACACAGCATTGTAAAGCAATTATACTCCAATAAAGATGTTAAAAAGAAAAAGAAATTAGAAACTAAAAAAAAAAAAAAAAAAAAAAAAAGTCATGTACCACAATGTTCATTGCAGCTCTATTTACAATAGCCAGGACATGGAAGCAACCTAAGTGTCCAACGACAGATGAATGGATAAAGATGTGGCACATATATTTAATGGAATATTACTCAGCCACAAAAAGAAACAAAATTGAGTTATTTGTAATGAGGTGGATGGAACTAGAATCGGTCATATGGAGTGAAGTAAGTCAGAAAGAGGAAATAAGTAATGTATGCTAACACATATGGTTATGAAGAACCTGGGGGCAGGACAGGAATAAATACACAGATGTAGACAATGGACTTGAGGACATGGGGATGGGGAAGCCTAAGCTGGAATGAAGTGAGAAAGTGGCATGTACATATACACTACCAATATAGAATAGATAGCTAGTGGGAAGCAGCTATATAGTACAGGGAGATCAGCTCAGTGCTTTGTGACCACCTAGAGGGGTGGGATAGGGAGGATGGGAGGGAAATGCAAGAAGGAGGAGATATGGGGATATATGTATATGTATAGCTGATTTGCTTTGTTATAAAGCAGAAACAAATATACCATTGTAAAGCAATTATACTCCTAATAAGGATATTTAAAAAAAATTAAAAGAGAGCAGAATAACTGCATGCATTTCTCTTCCCTTTCAAAATGTCAGTAATCTGACAGTTAGAAAGAACAAAGTATTGCTTATACATGTAATGAAAATAGAAAAAAAATAGTAGGCATGCCATTTCAATAAATTTTGAATAAGTGAACAACTGGCAGAATCTGTTTTAACTTATGAAAGCAATTACAAACTTAATGTTTGGAGTGAGAGAGACAAGTGAAAAGGGAGGCAATATTACCTACCATCCCCTGAAGGTCTGGCAATTTGTGGTTCCACATACCACAAAATCAGTGGTCAGGAAACGGACTAAACATCAGTAAATGTGTGAAAGTTTTGTGGTAAGACAGGACCACCTATCACCCTCTCTCTTCCAATGGAACTGATAAACTATCACCAACAGACTTCACATGTCTTACATGCAAAATCCTCATAGTATAGTGTCTATTTCAATGCAAGCCTCCAGACTTCTGAAACTAAAAAGCTAAACAGAAAGATAAAAATACAAAAATGGCAGAGAACATCTCACAGGAAAATCTGGCTTGCCACCTAAATCACCCTGTAGTAAAACCATTCACTTAATAAACTCAGCTCATGGCAATTCCAATCTACGTTTAATGCCTTACTTTTAAGTTAAATGCTTTATCAAAGATAGCCAGATATTTGGGAAAAGGCCTTTATCATAAAGCAGAGAAACTAAAGCAAAGAAATTAAAAAGGCAGGCAATCTGGAGGAAATATAAAAATGTAGAAGGTAGAGAATATCTTTTTAAAAGTCAAATCTATAATTGATATCCTTAGAAAGATAAAGATGTTTTGTTCACAAAATAAGAATAAAATACAGAGATTAACAAGGAACTTCCAGATATTAAAAATAGGATGCCTATTTTTTTAAGTAAAAAGATAAAAATAAACAAAATTAGAGTAAAAAGACAAAGACTTTTATTATAGGATTTCCAACAAGAAAGAGGACAGAAAGAAAAAGAAATGACCTAATCAAAGGAATTTTACAAAAATATGTCCAAGACTTGAAGTCCAAATGTACTGATTGAATGGGCACACTTAATTAGCAACTATATGACTGAATGTAGATCACATTGGTGAGAAAGCCTGAGTTGTAAATACTTTGAACCAAAAAGTATACAAAGACTCACAAATAGTATTCAGAATGGTATCAAAAAGTTCATTAGTATATTTTACCCTAGAAGACTTTGGAAATAAGCCTTCAGCATTCTGATGGAAGATTACTTCATCCTAGAATTCTATACATAGCCAACATAGTGATGTCTAAAAAGTAATTTTGTTATTCAGCAAAATGAGAGAGTTAATGAAAATGAAGATAGGATTGAGGAGACTGGGAATTCAACAGATGGTCACAGAGTGAAAGAAATAGCAGGCTGAAGACTTGCAGAAGGTTGAGAGAGATCCCAATCCACACTCTAGCATGAAGGCAGGGAAATATGTGAGCAAAGACTATTAAAAAATAATCTCAATTGATAGATTTTTGATGTTTGGGGATTAAAAATGTATTGGTATTTGGAAAAATATTTGACAGGAGTTTTGGACTCAAAAAATTAACAAACTAAGCAAATACGGAAAAGAGAAATAATACTTAATTCAAGGAAAAAGAATGTTGTATAACAACGGAATTACAGTACACTAATATTGTTCTTCAAAATGTGGTCCCCTGACTGGCTGCCAGTCCTCAACTGTGTATTACCACGTAGTTAAGAGATAAGTAGCTTCAGCAAATCAACTACATCAATAAGCACTTTGTTTTATTCCCAAAGGTATTCCTTTTTCATACAAGATTTTCTCTAGGAACAAAGTGTATTGATTTTCTTTCCTACCTGGGCTGCTTTTTCTGTTGTAGCCCCTGCAGTTTGAGTATTAGTATAGCTTTCTGGCTATGAGTTTAAACAAAAATTCTGACAAAAGTATTGTGAGGATTGAGGGAAAAGGAAATAAAAACAGCTAATGGTGAAAGAGCTATATTTTCCAATTACACAGCAGGAAGTTAACATTTACCTAAAATGTATGAATTAAAAACAGCAGTATAGGGCTTCCCTGGTGGCGCAGTGGTTGAGAGTCCGCCTGCCGATGCAGGGGATATGGTTCGTGCCCCGGTCTGGGAAGATCCCACATGCCGCGGAGCGGCTGGGCCCGTGAGCCATGGCCGCTGAGCCTGCGCGTCCAGAGCCTGTGCTCCACAGCGGGAGAAGCCACAACAGTGAGAGGCCCGTGTGCCGCAAAAAAACAAAAACAAACAAACAAAAAAACAGCAGTATAAAAACAATATTAAGATATGCTGAAGAAAGTTTTTAAAAGCTAATACTAACATTGGTTGTCTTTGCAAACAATAGTGAGGGTAAGTAAGAGTTGGGGAGGACAGTGATTGCTATTTTTCATTAAAGCTATTTAGCACTAGTATACCTTCAACCATATACATTTATTACTTTGATTAAAATTTAAATTGATTTTTAAATAAGAGTTTATAAAAACTTTATTAATAGTTTGTTTATAATTTCACATATATTGACAACTTATTTGCATATCAAATATCTGAACATTTTATGAAGGAAAAGAAAATAGCTGAACTATGTTTAAGAACTTTGACCAAATAAAAAAAGTAACAAAACATTAGATGACATAAAAATAGAACTGCTAAGTAGCACTGAATAACTAGAAGAACCATTGAAGAGGAGAGGAAGAACAAAAATTATTAAAATTAAGGAGAGATACCATAAATAAATAATCACTAGCTTATAACAAATACAGAGAAGTATAATACAGGAAACATGTCTTAGAATCCTGAATATTACAGAAATATATTGGGGACAAGAGTTAAACACATTCCATAAATATGAGAGTACTTTGTCAATAACTACTAAGAATTTCTGAAATAGCATACCTTGAATATTAATATAGAGCTTGTCACAATTTTATAACTACTAACACCTTGGAGCAAACACAAAACTTACTGAACTTAGGAGCCTGGAGTTAATGGGAAAGTGAAGAAAAATATTTATTTAAACATGTGACTAGATTCTAAAATCCCTATGGAGAAGGACTCTTATTCTAAGAACTCTGCATCTTCTAAAGACCCAACCTAAAACAGCAACTTCAGTCTCCTACTGAATGCTGACTAGATTAATTAAGGTAGGTAGAACCGACTGCTGTAATTGAATTACAGTCTTTTCTAAGAGTGGTTGTTGCCTTATTCTCTGTATTTTATCGACTCTTTTATGAGTTCTACTGCTCAATCCATTCTAATCACTGCATCACCTGGAAAAAATTCCACTTTCCACTGCCAGATCAATTACAGTCACACAATCAATAGCTGGTACTAAAGCCAAAAGAATGTTAGAAAAAAAGAAAGAAAGAAAAGAAACTAAAACAGAAAGTAAAAATAATTCTATTCTGTATTAAGAGGAAAGTAAATTAATTTAACACATAAATATTCACATTGAATATAAAGTTCAATGATAAAAATTATTTGCGGTGAAATAATATTTTCAAAGTATTTAACCTATCTTGATTTACCCTTAGTGAATCATTTCACAGTTTACAAAATTTTCTTGTGGCAGTTATATATATCAGATTGAAATTATTTACAATACCTAGATTTCACATTGAGCTTGGGACCCGCTGGCTCCTCTTCTACTTATTTCATCATTTCTTTGTCTATGTTGTCTCTCCAAAAATTATCTCCTTTCAAGGCAACACCACCCTTTCTTTCCCTGTTAAGAAGTAACTGCTAGGATGCATTCCCATTATCTTCAATGGTATCAAAAGTTGATTAATAGGTTTCATTTCTTTTAACTTTTGTTACCCTAAATGACTGCAGTACCTTTTTTTTTTTTTTTTTTTTTTTTTGCTGTATGCGGGCCTCTCACTGTTGTGGCCTCTCCTGTTGCGGAGCACAGGCTCCGGACGCACAGGTTCAGTGGCCATGGCTCACGGGCTCAGCCGCTCCATGGCATGTGGGATCTTCCTGGACTGGGGCACGAACCCGCGTCCCCTGCATCGGCAGGCGGACTCTCAACCACTGCACCACCAGGGAAGCCCTGCAGTACCATTTTTAACTCACTAATAATGTACTTGTCTTGAACGTCTTTAATCTCTTCAAATATAATGACATTTACTTATATGACATAATTATAACTCAGAACATCTGTCAAATTTCCAACACATCAAATTTCATATTTTATTTTAGCTTTTGTGACTGTAAACACCTTACTGCTTGTATTTTCTTCTCCATGTTATCACTGAAAATCTATTAAGATTTCTGTTCAGTATCACAGTGATTTTCTAGCCACCACCACTTGCCTAAGTGGCTTGACTCCTGGACGAGTCAGAAACCGGTAGAGTTTCTTCCTTGATCTGCATTATTTTGATGAGCCTCAGGTAGCACCATTTTCAGTTCTGACATGCTAAAGATGGTACACTCATAAATAACATTAAAAGGGCATTGCACCATCAATTGTGTTCCCATGGTGCCCCAATATTAGTTAAAATACACTGTAAGCATTTTGGCAGCATGTAAGCAATTCTTAGAGGGAGTCCTATATCATCACCAAATACTGTCTATCTTCTCTGTATTGCTGAGGTTCGCAGAAACATAGAATTAGTGAATTCTGGTGAATTATCTTGGCTTAGGCTTTCATTAGAATGTTACAAAACAAAACAAACAAAAACAAAACAAACACAGAAACAAAAAACCTTACCACTTAGAGTTCTTGGTGAGATTAGGATATGTAGCACCAAAGGTATTCTTCTAGTACTTGCTTGATATACTCAGTCTAGTTATCAGTTTGTGGGTGGTGTCTTGTAGAGTGGTGGACAAAGACATGGAATCCTGGAGAGCACCCAACAGTTTCTCTCTCTGCCATTTTGTCAACATATATTCCATAATATCCTATTTAGTAACATTATAAAATTCTAGTTAAATTTATATCTTTTTAAAATATTTGAATAAACTTACACAAAATAAGAGATGTCCATGTCCTAATCCCTGTAATCTGTGAATATGTTATCTTAGAGGGCAAAAGGAACTTTGTAGATGTGATTAAGCTTATGGACCTTGAGATGGAGAAATTATCCGGGATTATCCAGGTGGGACCAAATCTGATTACATGGGTACTTAAAAGAAGAGAACTATTCCCAGTTGTGGTTAGAAGGAAATGTTATAAGGAAATAAGGTTCAAAGAGATAAAATGTTGCTGGCCTTCAAGATGGAGAAAAAGGGTCACAAGCTAAGGAGATGAAAAAAATAAGGAAATGGATGACTTTCCAGAGCCTAGAGAAAGGAATGCATCCCTGATGACGACTTAATTTTAGCCCATTGAGACCCAGGTCAGATTTGTGACCTCCAAAAATGCAAGATAATAAATTTATACTATTGAAGCTTCAACATTATGAGAACTCATCATAGCAGCAACAGAAAACTAATATAGCCAGTAAGAAAGTGAATCCAGGGAAGAGATTCTGACTCTGCAAGACACCTTGAGGGTACCTAAAATATATAGTGAATAAATGTTTTGGTTTTAATGGCCACATAAAGAGGATGAGACAAATATTTGAGTCCCTCTAGAGTGGATAAACCAAAAATAAATAAATAAAAGTTTCAAACTTCAAATAAAAATTAGAAAATTTGTCTAGGTAAGACTTGGCTTTGATTTGAAATAAAATGAAATTCTCCCCTGAGGACTAGTTGCTGAAGGCCAGTTATTAAAAGGATAGCGAAGTTGAATTTACACAACTTATAAAAATAATTTTAGCAGTGGAGGCTAACACAACATTGCAAAGCAAGCATACTCCAATAAAAATTAATAAAAATTTTTTTTAAAGCAAAGGCAAACCACAGTCCAATCTTAGAATGCTTTAGATATCAATATTATCAGATAGAGGACATATAATGAGCAGTATGTACATACTTGAAGAAATAAAGAGGGAATAAAAAAGATAAATAGGAAAAGACCAATAAAATTACCAGATATGATTTAAAAATACAACTTCTATAAAGGAAATATAATATCTAAAATTAGGCCTAAGTGAAGAGAAAGTTAATTACTAAAAGATAGAATAAAAAAAATTACCCCAAATGCAATAGAGGCAAAGAGAAGGAATATATGCAGAAGAAATCAAACAACTTCTTTTTTCTTTAATTTAATTTATTTATTTTTATACAGCAGGTTCTTATTACTTATCTATTTTATACATATTAGTGTATATATGTCAATCCAAATCTCCCAACTCATCCCACTACCACCACCACCCTCTCCCCACTTTCCCCCTTGGTGTCCATACGTTTGTTCTCTACATCTGTGTCTCTATTTCTGCCTTGCAAACCAGTTCATCTGTACCATTTTTCTAGATCCCACATATATGCGTTAGTATACGATATTTGTTTTTCTCCTTCTGACGTACTTCAGTCTGTATGACAGTCTCTAGGTCCATCCACGTCTCTACAAATTACCCAGTTTTGTTTCTTTTTTATGGCTGACTAATATTCCATTGTATATATGTACCACATCTCCTTTATCGGTTCGTCTGTCGATAGGCATTTAGTTTGCTTCCATGTCCTGTCTATTGTAAATAGTGCTGCAATGAACATTGGAGTGCATGTGTCTTTCTAATTCAGTGTCTTTCTGAATTAGTCTGTCGATGGGCATTTAGTTTGCTTCCATGACCTGGCTATTGTAATTAGTGCTGCAGTGTACATTGGGGTGCATATTTTCTCTGGGTATATGCCCAGTAGTGGAATTGCTGGGTCATATGGTAATTCATTTTTATTTTTTAAAATTTATATTATTTATTTTTTATTTTTGGCTGCATTGGGTCTTTGTCACTGAACGCAGGCTTTCTCTAATTGCGGTGAGCAGGGACTACTCTTTGTGGTGGTGCACAGGCTTCTCACTGCAGCAGCTTCTCCTGTTGCAGAGCACGGTCTCTAGATGCATGGGCTTCAGTAGTTGTGCTGTGTGGGCTTCAGTAGTTGTGGCACGTGGGCTCAGTAGTTGTGGCTGATGGGCTCTAGAGCACAGGCTCAGCAGCTGTGGCACAAGGGCTTAGTTGCTCTGTGGCATGTGGGATCTTCCCGGACCAGGGCTCAAACCCGTGTCCCCTGCACTGGCAGGAGGATTCTTAACCACTGTGCAACCAGGAAAGCCCTCATATGGTAATTCTATTTGTAGTTTTTTAAGGAACCTCCATACTGTTCTCCATAGTGGTTGTATCAATTTACATCCCCACCAACAGTGCTAGAGGGTTCCCTTTTCTCCACACCCTCTCCAGCATTTGCTGTTTGTAGATTTTCTGATGATGCCCATTCTAACTGGTATGAGGTGATATCTCATTGTAGTTTTGATTTGCTTTGCTCTAATAATTAGTGAGGTTGAGCAGCTTTTCATGTGCTTCTTGGCCATCTGTATGTCTTCTTTGGAGAAATGTCTATTTAGGTCTTCTGCCCATTTTTGGATTGGGTTGTTTGTTTTTGTAATATTGAGGTGCATGAGCTTTTTATATACTTTGGAGATTAATCCTTTGTTCATTGATTCGTTTGCAAATATTTTCTCCCATTCTGAGGGCTGTCTTTTCGTCTTGTTTATAGTTTCCTTTGCTGTGCAAAAGCTTTTAAGTTTCATTAGGTCCCATTTGTTTATTTTTGTTTTTCTTTCTATTACTCTAAGAGGTGGGTCAAAAAAGATCTTGCTGTGATTTATGTCAAAGAGTGTTCTTCCTGTATTTTCCTCTAAGAGTTTTATAGTGTCCAGTCTTACATTTAGGTCTTCAATCCATTTTGAGTTTACTTTTGTGGATGGTGTTAGGGAGTGTTCTAATTTCATTCTTTTCACATGTAGCTGTCCAGTTTTCCCAGCACCACTTATTGAAGAGACTGCCTTGAGAAATCCAACAACTTGTAATTACATTTTCAGGACAGAGATAAAAAATATTGGGGAGGGAGAGAAAACATTTGAGGAGATTATAATTGATGATGTTTTCAGAATGGATAAAAGACATTTCTTTAGACTCAATAAGCACAGAAAATTCCAATAAGAATGAACAAAATATCTTCACCTAAATGCATTATAATAAAAACACAGAATACCAAATATATTGAGGCAATAATAATAGATATAGTAAGAATAACATGAGATATTAATAATAACATGTAACAGCTAAATACTTCATATGTCAAAGAAAAAATCAAAATAAAGTGAGAAAATATCTATAATACTCAAATACATATAATGTCAATGAAAATATGACATATCAAACTTTGTAGGATACATCAACATCTGTACTTGGTGAGAAACATATAACATTAAATGATTATATTAGAATAAAAAGGTGTTAAAAAATAATGACTGAAGAAACCAACAAAATAGAAATTAAAAGAGTAAATGAAGTAAATAAAAGAAAACACATAAAATTAATATAACAGGGTAATATATAATAAGGGGTCATCCAGAACTTGGTTCTTTGAACTGATTAATAAATTTAACATAGCACTGGGAAGACTGAGCAAGGATAATAAAGAGAAAATCCCCAAAAAGGATATATTTAGAAAAAAAGTGGGACATAGCCAGACATATTTGCAAACAATGCAATCAACAAGGGATTAATCTCCAAAATACACAAACAGCTCATGCAGCTCAATATCAAAAAAACAAACAACCTAATCAAAATATGGGCAGCAAAAAAAAAAAATGGGCAGCAGACCTAAATACACATTTTTCCAAAGAAGACATACAGATGACCAAAAGACACATGAAAAGATGTTCAACATTGCTAATTATTGGAGAAATGCAAATCAAAACTACAATGAGATAGCACCTTACACCAGTCACAACGGCCATCATCAAAAAGTCTACAAACAGTAAATGCTGAAGAGGGTGTGGAGAAAAGGGAACCCTTCTACACTGTTGGTGGGAAGGTAAATTGGTGCATCCACTATGGAGAACAGTATGAAGGTTTCTTAAGAAACTAAAAATAAAGCTACCATATGATACAGCAATCCCACTCCTGGGCATATATCTGGAGAAAAGCATGGTTCAAAAGAATACATGCACCCCAATGTTCATTGCAGTGCTGTTTACAATAGCCAAGACAATGGAAACAACCTAAATGTCCAACAACAGATTAATGGATAAAGAATATGTGGTACATTTATGCAATGGAATATTACTCAGCCATTAAAAAGAATGAAATAATTTCATTTGCAGTAACATGGATGGACCTGGAGATTACAATAGTAGGTGAATTAAATCAGACAAAGACAAATATCATATGATATTGCTTATATGAGGAATCTAAAAAAATGACAGAAATAAACTTATTTACAAAACAGAAACAGACTCACAGACTTAGAGAATGAACTTACAGTTACCAAAGGAGAAGGGTGGTCGGGGAGGGACAGATTGGGAGTTTGAAATTGACATGTACACACTGCTATATTTAAAATAGATAACCAACAAAGACCTACTGTATAGCAAAGGGAACTTTGCTCAATATTACATAACAACTTAAATGGGAAAAGAATTTGAAAAAGAACAGATACAATTATATGCATAACTGAATCACTTTGCTGTACACTGGAAACTAACACAACATTGTTAATCAACTCTACTCCAATATAAAGTAAAAATTTTTTTAAATTGGACAGAAGATCTAAATAGACATTTCTCCAATGAAGACATACAGATGGCAAAGAGCACATGAAAAGATGTTCAACATCACTAATTATTAAAAATATGCAAATCAAAGCTACAATGAGGTTTCACCTCACACCGGTCAGAATGGCCATCATCAAAAAGTCTACAAATCATAAATGCTTGAGAGGGTGTGGAGAAAAGGGAACACTCCTACACTGTTGATGGGTATGTAAATTGGTACAACCACTATGAAGAACAGTATGGAGAGTCCTTAGAAAACTAAAAATAAAACTATCATATGATCCTGCAATCCCAATCTTGGGCATATATCCAGACAAAACCATACTTAGAAAAGATACAATCACCCCAATGTTCACTGCAGCACCATTTGCAATAACCAAGATATGGAAGCAACCTAAATGTCCATTGACAGATGAATGGATAAAGAAGATGTGGTACATATATACAATGGAATATTATGCAGCCATAAAAAGAATGAAATAATGGAATTTTCAGCAACGTGGATGGACCTAGAGATTGTCATACTGAATGCAGTAAGTCAGACAGAGAAAGAGAAATATCATATGATATTGCTTATATGTGGCATCTAAAAGAAATGATACAAATGAACATATTTACAAAACAGGAATGGACACACAGACTTAGAGAATGAACTTATGGTGACTGGCAGGGGAAGGGAGGAAGGGAAGGGATAGTTAGGGAGTTTGGGATTGACATGTACACACTGCTATATTTAAAATGGATAAACAACAAAGACCTACTGTATAGCATAGGGAACTCTGCTTAATGTTATGTGGCAGCCTGGGTGGGAGGGTAGTCTGGGGGAGGATGGATACATGTATATGCATGGCTGAGCCGCTCTGCTGTGCACCTGAAACTATCACAACATTGTTAATTGGCTATACTACAATATAAAATAAAAAGTTTAAAAACAAAAAGAATGAAATAATGCCATTTGCAGTAACATGGATGGACCTAGAGATTATCATACTTAGTGAAGTAAGGCAGACAGAGAAAGAAAAGTATCATATGATATCACTTACATGTGAAATCTAAAAAAGAATACAAATGACCTTATTTACAAAACAGAAACAGACTCACAAACTTAGAAACCAAACTTATGGTTACCAAAGGGGAAATGTCTGGGGAAAGATAAATTAGGAGGTTTAGATTAACATATACACACTATTATATATAAAATAGATAATCAACAAGACCTACTGTATAGCACAGGGAACTCTACTCAAATATCTACTCTGTAATAACCTATATGGAAAAAGAACCTGAAAAAGAATAGATACATGTATATGTATAACTGAATCACTTTGCTGTATACCTAAACTAACACAACATTGTAAGTCAACTCTACACCAATCTAAAATTTAAATTTTTAAAAAAATAAAAATAAATGGCCTTTCAAAAGGAAAAAATAAGAAAAAAGAAGAAAAGTGGGACATAGTCAGACATATAGCAAAATTTTTTAAAATAACAGGACAATTCAGTGGACTAATTTTCTTTCTACGAAATTTTTATGATATATGTGGACATTGCCTAAAGAGAACAAAAGTTGTAATAGGTACAATAAGAAGTATTTGATTTTGTTCTCAATTTAAAATACCATAAATTGGAAAATGGGATTGTAATATAAGTAATATATGGATATCAGCTTTTTAAACTATATTGTCTTCCCTCACTTGCTGTAGAGCACTGATGTATCACATTTAGAGTGATATTCTCAATTTAATTAATTTAACAGTCATCTATTATTTCCGGTTTTCTCACTCTCCTCTGCATTACTCTCCTGAGATATTTTAAGGTAACCAGGGGAGGAATGGAGAATTTGGAATACACTTATATATCTGTATATGTATACATTTCTCTGGACTGCTTCCTGCTGTTCCTCACTGTGTTCCACTGGCCCTTTTTTCTACACCTCATGATTTCCTCTCCATATCACTGTCCTTGAAAAAGTCTTTTTTGAATTACTGAACCCTTTCATTTCTGATTAACAGCTCCTTCAGTGGCCTTTTCTCTAGCAGTATTACTGCCTCATCTTCATTCCATTCTTTCCTTTATTCCACACCTCTTCTCTTCTGTATGTTATTTAGACCTTTCAGGGATGGGCTAAACCAGGAAATGGCAAGAAACAGCTTTTAAAGTACATGTGAAATCACTGTTCTCTCCTTCACTTGAGGCTTGCTGCTGAGTGCGGCCCACACTCAAAACCTCTTCAAATTTCTCTCAGAAGTTCTATGCCCTTTTAAGTCTGGCCTACATATCAAATTTCTTATCCATCCAAGAGGTGTGTACACATCTTAAAAACAATTTTGAACTGGATTAAATTAGGGACTTTTTCACCCCAAGAAAATCAATAGTTGTGGCTATTACAATGTCCTAGAACTCTTTTCAACAGGGAATAATCTCCCTAAAACCTCTATGACAATAGGCAGGTTATATCTAAAGCACACAACATTTCTGCCCTAGTTAAAACACTGTACTACAATAGTGATTATTTGTCTTAGCCAAAATATGCAGATTTAATATGGGAACTAGATTATACTCTAACTTCTGTGGCTTTCTCTTATACTCATTCTATTTTAGACTCTCTGGCGGGGGTAGAGAATTTGTCATCTTTCACATTTGCTCCGTGCAGCAAGAGAGAGAAAACTCTGATGACAGAAGTGAACATAATTTGAAAATTCACCAAAATGTCATCTCTTGAACAATATTGATCCCTCAAACTTGCTACAGAAGTGAAAATTCCATTTTTAATAACTCTCTTTTGATAATTTTTTTGAAGTCATAGTACAAAAAACATTATATTTGTTGGGGCTTTTACTGTGTATAAAACACTTTTGAGGAACTTATGGTCTATTAATTTCTATAAGAATCTTCTGCAGTAGAACAGAGTAAATGCTTTGCACAAGATCAGTCAAGTGGATAGTAGCCATAAAAAATAGAATTTAGAGCATTTGTAATATGCAACACCTTACAGTAACCTACTTTAATTTTACTTGCACTCAGCCCCCAGCTAAATCCTGTTGTAGTTCTTTAAACTATATTTTAATAATTCTTCCTATTCATTTATATTACCAACCCTTTATTTCATATCATTATCAACTTATAGCTAGAGTACTGTCGAGTAATAACCAGCTAGCTGTTTTCTCCCTCCCTCCCCCAACATCAGCTCCAGTTGTGTATCACGACAAAGTTAAATCTCCCTACAATGCTGTAATTATCATGTGACTTCCTTATTGAAATCCTTCAATATTTCATTATTGCCTAGAGGATAAATTCTACACACCTTATCCTGACTTTCACCTTCTCCTTAGAGTGTTTAGTGTTGCAATATCACTAATTGTTTCATCCTGGAGAGTCAAGAGAGTATATTGTGAAAGATTATTAACTTCGGAATTGGAGTAAGCTCAGCAAAATCCTCCTTCTGCCTCTTCCAGCTACTGGACACTAGCATGTTTGTATCCTCAATTAACTCAACTGTAAAATGAGGCTAACTGTTCATAAGCCATAGTATTGTGTGGTTTGAATTATTATTTATCAAGGCTTATTTTCTACTATTCCTTGATACCAAATTGTTTCATTGTATAAACTTAACGAATCACATAGAAATATTTTTTCTTGCCACATATATCACCTTTATTTGCCTACTTGCATTATGTTATGCCCAATCAAAATCTCAGAATAGAAGGAGGCAAAGAAAAGTGTAAAATTTTAAAAATAAAAAAAACTCAGGTGAAATAGCTTTGAGGATTGTATTATTTAGCAATTTTTATCATAATAAATAAACAAAATGAATAATGAAATCAAAAGTATCTTTTTACACATTTAAAATACACTAACAACAAAGGTAAATTTTTTTTTACCAGTTTCTACGTTGGATAGAGGTTATTCATAGTAATGCTAACATATATGCTCAAAATGCTTGCCTTAAGTGTCAGAAAAAATTGAGGAGAAAAACAACTCTTGATATGGTCAAGTATGATGAGTTTTGGTTGTGAAATCACCAACCAGGGGAAGATATTAATCTTTGCTATAATAAATGTAAAAGTTATCAGTGAATAACAAGATGACTTTCAGTCTATTCAAATATTAGTTTGCTGCATCAATCTGCCTACCATTTTTTTTTTAGTTCCTTAGAATGGTAATGATATATTTCTTCTAGCCTCCATTAAACTTTTATAAGCTCAGTGATCCCAGATAATGCACATCTTCATTGGTTTACCAATTGCTTATTTTTATATTCTATCAGTAAGCATATTTTGCATTTACTAGCAATAACTCTAAATGTTTCAGTAGCTCACAGTCCATTAAATACAATTAGTATAAAATGTCTGCAGATGACAAAATGAGAAATTAAGTTATTAGCAAATCAATCAAAGAATATTGCAAGGATAGCAGAAGTGGATAATAACAGTTCCATGGCTGAGGAGCCCTTGTAAAAGCAAGTATGATTGTTTCAGCATCTGAAGATGGGGAACACTAGAATTACAGGTCCTTTTTTGAAAATGACTCCCACATTAGATGACACTTTATAGAAGTAGGATAGAGGAGTATCTTCACCACAAGGAAAATAGGTACATTTTTATCATGGTAGAAAATGGTTATATGAGATAATGTGGTGAACATGACCCTCTTAACTATACTAGGTTCAATACTGAACTAAAATGTTAGCAATTTTGCTCTCATCCTTATAAAGCTGAAGCACAATTAGAGAACTCTAATTTTTTTCTGGCCCAAGCCAGCTGTATACACAACCTTCCACATCTCCTTAATAACAACTTTATCTTTCCAGTTGTTCAGGTCATAAAACCAGACTTACCTTTGACACCTCTCTTTCCCTCACAAGCCTCTTTCCATCCTATAGCCTACATCCAATCTATTAGAAAATCCCCCTGGCTCCACCTTCAAAACATATCCAGAATCTTTTAAGTTCTTACCACTGCCACTAAAACCGTCATGACCTCAGCTTCCACATCTATCCCAGCCTCCACTGATCTATATGCCCCTACGTTTGTCCACCTCTCACCAATCATAACACAGCATCCAGAAGGATATGCTAGAATATGTCGCATCATGTTCCTCCTCTGTCTGAAACCCTGCAATACGGAACCATTCCAATGAGAATAAATGAAACATTCCTTACAGTGACTTCTGATCACATCTTGTAGTACTCCAGCCTTGCTCACTCTTGTTTCAGACACGCTGGCCTCCGTCCAGTCCCTAGCATAGTCTAGTATGCTGTCCACATGCTTAGGGTCTTGATTTTAGCATTTTTCTCAATCTGGGACACAATTTTCCCCAGATATCCATGAGATGAATTTCCTCACATCCTTCAAATCTTTGCTCAAATCTCCACTCTAACACTGTCACTCATTTCTCGTACTTACATTCCTTGCTGCCTTCTAAGCCCTACACTCTCTATTCCCTCACTCAGCTGTAATGTTTGTTTTATGTTTCCACAGGACTTACTTCACTTCTGTCTTCCCTGCTGGACTGTAAGCTCCATGACGGCAGAAGTCTTTCTTAGTTTGTTCATTGATATACCACAAGCCTCCAAACAGGAACTGTATTTGAGGCATGTAATATGAAGGAATGCTCGGTAAATTTATTAACTCTTTGTTAATAAAGTTTGATAATGCTATTTGTGCAAGAATCCCTACTAAGTGACAATTTATAATTCTCCCTTCTCTTCTCTGCCCAACAATTGAATGCCCTATCAATTTACAAAAAAAAAAAAAAGGGCTCCATCCATTCACAGGAAATACACACAATAAAGAACTAGAGGTCTAACTTTTCAAAGACAGCATAACATTCACTGCTGTGTAAAATTCTAAACTGTATTAATTAAACAAATACAATAAAATATATAAAATGAAACATATTATACTACATTATATACTTCATTCTTTTTTTCTTTTCTTTTTTTGTTTTTGTGCAAGGTACTGATCCTTGGAATTTTATTAAGTCATCTTATTTCATTCTCACAACAATGTCTAAAGCTATTATCAGGTTTTAAGTTACTATATGTGTACAAGTCATCTTGCCTGGAAGCAAATGAATAGAAAGAGGGAAGTTTAAGCAGAGAGGTGGTATTTGATTCCTCCTTAAAGAATGAAGATTTCTCCAGTCAAATAAATGGAAAGCTTACTGGAGGGATACAAAACCAGCTGTGCAGGGCATGCTGGCATGACTAGTGTGTTTGTAGAATTTCAAACATTTGTTTATATTATGTGCCCAATAAACAGTAGTTATTGGAGTGCTGACTGTTTTTCCAGGCTATAATAAAACTTCATTCTTTTTCTTAAAACTTTATTGGAGTATAGTTGATTTACCATGTTGTGTTAGTTTCTGCTGTACAGCAAAGTGAATCTGATATGTATGTGTGTGTGTATATATATATATATATACACTCTTTTTTAGGTTATTTTCCCATATAGGCCATTACAGAGTACTGAGTAGAGTTTCCTGTGCTATACAGTAGGTCCTTATTAGTTATCTGTTTTATATATAGTAGTTTGTATATGTCAGTCTTCAAAGTGATTTTTACCCCTGAGTATCCTCTTATTAGAGAGTTGATAATAGTTCAGTGAGATGAAGAATTAGTGCCTTTTCCCAGTTTGAAGCAGATCTAATGAGATTTATAATATGAATACAGAAGACCAGGTACTTTTGAGGTATTTATACAGACTCTTTCTCAAATAATATTGCTATTATTACTAGAATATCTTGTTCCTCCTGCTGTTGTTTTTCCTTTCTACTTTTTCTTCCATCCTGATTTTGTTCTTCTACACTCTGTACTTGCAATGCAATCCTCTTTTCTACACCTATCCTTTCTCTTTCTCTTCTTAAACTCTTCTACCCCTTGTGGCTCAGACACAAGCTATTGCGTGTGGTCTCCTCAGGGTTTACCTATCTACAGTTCTAAGATTAAATAGTCTTTCAATGGCATACTTATTTCCATTTGGATAATGTCTTTGGGACAATAAAAGAGCTGCTTTATAGAAATTCAAATCATCTTCATGGGCTTTAAAGCATCACCAGCACAATATTTGTAACATCTCATTGCTTATAATCCTTTCAGGTACACTACATAAATGATACAGATCTTCTTTAAAATACTGTCTATTTAATGCATTTCCTTTTTATCATCTTTCTATTATACCAATTAAGTTTTGCATTGCAACTGTAGTCTTTGCCCTCCCTTTATTCCTTTTAATAATCCAAGAATTCATAAAACCCCAGTGGTCTTTTAAAGCAGAATATTTGTATAAACATTCCTGCAGAGTTGAATTCATTGGCAAATTATTTCTCTTTGAATGGCCTTTACAGTTGTGGATATATACATGTGTATGTGTACATAATATATAGGAACACACTCTATTATTATTTACTTGTATCTTTTTATGCTGCCAAATGATCTGATACAAAATTTTGTTTGGACCACTCCTTCTCCTTTAGGTCATATTAAATTGTTCATCATCTATGGGCTTTACAGGAAACAATGACAGCAATTCCAACTTCCTTTTACTTAATCAAGAGACTGACTAATATTATATCAAATGATACAGATTACAAAATAGTGGTAGGTGTAATAACAGTGAACTATTAGATTGTCAGATTGATTGGAGTCTAGCTGATATTTCCCTCTTCTTATTATTTCTTCATAGTCATCCAAAGCTAGGTTCATCTCACCTCTGGGATGATGCCAATATCAAACAAACAAATAATCAAGCCTCGATTATGAAAAGACGTTTGCTCACTAGTTCTTGTGGCATCTGACTATATAAGCAATGATCAAAGAATTATCCAAATATCTCAGTGAATAATATATCCTATTTTTTCTCTTTTTGCCAAGACAATTCTGCAGTATTTCTTTAGGCTCAGAACTTGTTTATTCAGTTACAAAGTCCAATTTAAGACTGTAACAGCAAACACCTTCCTAGGCAATTGAAATGATAGAGACGATCTGTGTATATTTATTTGTCTAGGTTTTTGTCTGTGCATAAATTAATAAATATCACTACATACCCCGTCACAATTAAGATAACTAACAATTGTAAGATGCACCAGTATTTTATATCTTCTAAGAGAAAAAATGCTATCAGTTATAATTGTCAGATGCCACTAATTGTGAGATGCAAACTGCTTTCAGAAATGTCAAAATAAGAAAAAAAAACTAATCTAAGCTTGGATGATTCAAAGGAAAGAATGTTACTCCTTTCTCTTATGAATAGAAAACACATATTTAAGTAATACACAAATATGATTCACCTGAATGATGCTCAGATTGTAATTGGATATCATATTATAGATCATATATTTGAAATCTCTTGAATATTAACCTCACCAACTTTAAGCTCAGCAGAATCTTATGACACAATATTTTTCATTCAGAAGTATATCCTAACGTGACCACTTCATCTTAGTTTGCTCAGGATTTTGTCAGTTGTCACACTGAATGTCCTGTACCCCAGATGTGTTAGTCTGCTAGTTCTGCCATAACAAAATATCACAGACTGCATACTTTAAATACCAGAAATATTCTTTTTCACAGTTCTGGAGCCTGGAAGGTCCAAGGTCAAGGTTTTGGCAGGGATCAGAGTCTGATGATAGCTCTCTTTCTGCCTTGTAGATGACTGCCTTCTCACTTCATTCTCACATGGCCCTTGCTCTGAGTGAGAGCAGGAGAGAGATCTCTCTTCTCATGAGGCTAGGGCCTCACTTTTATGACCTTATTTAACCTTAATTACTTCCTAGAGGCCCTATCTCCAAATACACTCACTCTGGGGGTCAGGGCTGAAACACATAAATTTTGAGGGGACAAAATTCACTCCATAGCACCAGGAAACCCCTCAATCCTGGGCAAACTGGGATGGTCAATCACTAAATTATGTTTTATTACATGAAAGATTAAAAAGAAAATAAATTTGGTTTTAACTCTTCCATGAAATCATTTAAAAATTAATGTAATCTTAATCAGAGATAAAACAGTTCTCTACAACTTATATTTTTCTTTGATTAATTGACATTTACATTATTTAAATATACAAATAACATTTTACATGTAGGATAGAAGATATAGGACATAGATTTAATAATCACTGAACACAGGGTAAATCATTGTGCCAGGATGTGTGAACCGTTCTTTCTCTCCTCAACACTCTCCTTGCTCTGCAGGGGCAAGAAGGCTAAAAAATGTACATTTTATAAGCTCCATTGCCAGCAGGGTTCCAATTTAAGTTTCTTTTGTAGAGAGACTTTGCACAAATTTTGCAAGACTAGATGAAGAGAATAAGATGCCATTATTGTCCCAGAAACTTATAGCCAATAACTTCTACTGTTCTGCTGGAAAGAACGCATTATTTGTTGCTGGCAGCTGAAATCACCAGTAGTTTCCTGGGATTCCTGCTTTCTCATTTCCTGCACCCTATCAGCAGCTTTTCTGACCTTCACTCCTATAAGCTATTAATTCTTTCTGTTAAATAGAAAGAGGGTTCCTTGAACTATCTAAAGTGCTTTCTACTGTGGTAAAGGAATTATAATGAATAAAATTATGTAAATTACTTTCTGGAAATAATACTGAAATAATTTTGTTTGGTTATTTGACTTTTCTTTTCCTAATAAAACTTATAAGAAAGAAGAAAATATTTTAGTTAATTTAGTGAGGATGAGTGTGATACTGGAAGATTGTTTTTCTCATACAACTTATGGCCTCCCATATTTCCTAAAAGTAAGATAAAAATGTAAATTTAAAAAAAATAAAGCTATGGGTTTTAAATTAAAAAATCAAAAGAATTATTTTCTTCACTGTGTTCAATACAATTATTTTTACTTTTTAAACACTAGATTTTATTTTCCAGAAGTAAAATTAAACTAATTAAAAATCTTGACAAAAATCACACACACAAAATAGGTTTTCCCATTTACTCCATCCCATCATCTTTCGCCCTGAGAAATGAGATGTCCATCTAAATATCTTAGAAAATGAAACACCAGCTGAGAAAATGACAAGGAATCAGATTGCTAGAACTACTTATTTATATATGATTTCCATTTAAATCTGTTTCAAATCAATTTATTCCCATTTGAAAGAATCAAGGCAAAGAATCTCTCACTCGAATTAGGAAGATCAGCCCACTGTAGTAGGTAGGATACCTTCAGCAGTATCTTCTTATGTTTGCTTATATCTAAGAAATGATATCTTAGTTTCAAAAATAATTTCAAAATATTCCTATTATAACCTAATTTTCCCTATGCCCATTCCTCAAAGGAGAACTTTCTGCCTCAGAAATGAAGCAGAGCCTTTATTTTTTTTGTACACAGCATGCAGGGGTCTTATTTCCCCGACTGGGAATGGAACCCATGCCCCCTGCATTGGAAGCACAGATTCTTAACCACTGGACCACCAGGGCAGTCCTGAAGAAGAGTCTTTTAAATAAAAATATTAATCAAGACAAACTGCTTGAAGGAGAAGCTCTTTTCTAGATTTTGTCTTGTCAGCATCAAGCCAGCACAGCAGGACCACTATTTAGTATTGAATTATTTTATTTACTTATCATTAGTCACTTTGGCATTGTGTAGACTTGTTTGCATACCAACATGCTTAATTTAATTCAAATAACTTCCTACATTCCATAGCTCATAATCTTGTTGAAAGATTCTTTTCTCTGGGTTATCAATACAGATGATGCCATTAGCTTTGTAATACAAATATATATCTCAGTTTACTTGTGATATTTTCAAATGTTACAACAAAGGTAAGATTAATATTCAAGATACAATTATGATTTGCTACTACATGCATATCTCTCTAGTAGTCCTCCATAAGTTATTGTTTGTTTTGAAAATTATAAGTCAAAAATCACAATCAGAAAACTAATTACACTTTTGAAATGGAGCCAAAGAGAAACTAGGCTAAAATTGCCTACATCATTGGATATTTTGGAAAGGATTTCATAGATTTCTTTGTGCGTACAATTACAGTTTATTTTTATATTGTTGACTCTCAGTTACTGTTGCTAAATATGGAAATCAAAGATATACATAGGTCAAGAAAGTTTATTCTCTAAATGTCATTTATGGTTTATTCTGAAATTTACAGTGTGACATTTTAATGCATCACCTTCTTAATCTCATTTGTATAGACTAATATAATCAGAACACTTGAAGTAGCCAAAATCTTAATTTGAGTGTCTCCAAAATCAGCTATTTCAAACTAAGGCAAGACTTAATTTGTATTGTACTTGTATAAAATCACACATTCTCAGATATGGCACCCCATCCAAACTTAAGCATGTTATTTTGCTGATTGCTGGGGAAAAAACATAGTATTTAGGGGACTAGTACACATCACAGTATATGGCATGGAGGTTAGGTAAACAGAGAAACAGTCTTCTCCTTTCATATAGATTATAAATATACATACATTTGATGGAATTATAAATATCTGTTCTCTTGTTTAAATGTAGAAAACTGGATTGAAGTATGACTTAGATGTAAATACAGGAAAATACAAATATTTCATATGATTCCATATTTAAATTTACTTTATGTTTACAACAAGGCTCTGAAAAACAAATTGATGTCATTATTTAAAAGACAGGATACCAGCTATCTGCAATGAAATACATACACTGTCAAAAAATTAGGACTCTTGACAAAAACTGATTGGTAGGCCCTAATCAAAAGGTTACACATGCACCTTGCCCAGGCACTAAAGCTAATTATAATTACTTGGAGTAGTCTATTTTCCCACTTTCTTTTCTTTCTTCTATTTTCTTTTTAAAATTTATTGAGGGAAGGATGTATTGGGAGGAAATATGTTAAATCTCTCACTATGTTTCACACAAACAATTTTTCATTCTTTAAAACAGATCACTAGGAGAATATCACTTAACACTTACTTAGCTAAAATGTTAGACAAGCCAACACCACTAGCCCATTTCTAGAAGCAAAGCAGTTTTTACAACAATATTAACAGTAAGAGTAATTACTAGCATGTATTGAGTACCTGCTGAAAAGCCAATATTATTAAAGCATTTGCATGCATGATCTCTTTTTGCTGTCTCAGAAATCCTGCCAGTGAAGTGCTATTATTATTTCCATTTTGCAGATAAAGAAAGTAATAGAAAGAATATTAGAGAATAAAAGCCAAAGTGCTGTTCATACAGTATTCAACTTCAGAAGCTGAGCTCTAAAGCTCTGTAATAAGCAATAGAGTTTATTCATTATGACAGTGATATATCTCTCTTAAATCATTGTGCTTTTCCTTATCCTTGAAGAAGAGAAGTCAAGTATCATCGAGAAAAAACGATATCTTTGATCAGTTTTAAGATCCTAGCAAGTGTGTAGCAAGGGAATGATTTTAAAAGGTAAGCATTGTGAAGAGGGGCATTGCCAAATTCTAAATCTCCTGTTTGACCAAGACATGCTTGACTAAACATTAGACAAGCTTCGTCCTGACTATAGGCCCCTTGATGTCTCTTTTTATACAGCATTTCCCTTAGAAAACTTGGAATTATAAATTCTTTCTCTGCCCCTTTCTCATTTAAATCATCTACAACTTGGGAATGTCTTTCTCAAGGACCTGGAAGCCATTCCTTTGAAATGCAATCATCAGGAAAGATAGGGACCCTATCTCCTAGTCTCTGTGGAAGCATAACTTCAATAAGGACAATTAGCAAACACAGATGGCCTAATTGCAGTGACCTCCTCCCCCCCAATATCTTCCAATACTTCCCATTAGCTTACCCCAGGGTTTCAAAATTCTCCCACCTTTTGTTCCAGCAGAGCTGAGTTCAATCTCTTTCCCCTATTGCAGTCGTCTCAAATAAAATATTATTTGCTGTTTTTTAACATGTCCAATGCATTTTTTTCCCTTTACATGCTTTACACACCAAGAGACGGGTCCTGAAGGCTGTAACTTAGTTATTATTTTCTTTTCCATGAAGGGAAACAGTGCAGAGAATCTGGATGAGGCTGAGGTGAGAATCAAACTCCATGTTAAGAGTTTTGGTTTTCATTCTAAGAGCACCCACTGAAGGTCTTTAAGTTTTGGGTGCAGAGTGAAGGGGGAAAGGAGTTGACTGTGACATAATATAACTTTCATGTAGAAAAAAAAAAAAAAAATAGACAGTATAAGTAGAAGGAGCCCAGAGTGGTTTAAGTGTATTTGTAGGCTGTGATCAATCAGATGAGAGAAGATGATAGACCCAGGTAAGTAAGAATTATAAGTATGCAGTATATATTTAAGAGATAACTCTCAGGGGTGGAGGATGAGATTGAAAAAGGGATGAGGGAAAATAAGATGAAAGTTATACTGAAATACAGTCTATATGCCTGGAACATATTTATTTAGTATCCCCAACCTTACATGTTTTATATAAATCTGGATGATTGATGTGTTAGTCAATATTCTCAAAACATTTTATACAAATAAGTAAAGGAAAATTAATTTCTAGAAAAGGTAGTCATATAGATTAATCAAATCCATGTCAAAATTTGATTTTTCTAATTTCTTAAAGGTACAGATAGAATTTAATAAAATAGAATTAAGATTCTAATTTATCTCATGAGCATTTTTTTAAAATTCCCACAATAAATCTGAAAGTTGCTTTTAGCATCCTTAACTAAAAAAGCCTTATAAAATATGACACTTCCACAATCATAACAATTGTCCTTTTTTCCCAAAGTTATGCATATTGATTTCTTTAATATTCAGAAACATGGGTTACTATGAATAATAAAGTAAGATGGATTATGTGAATATTTACTGTTTGATGAATGGAGTGTGTGATCATCTGAATCAGAGGAAAAACACTAAGAACAAAGCATATCAATGCACATTATTATTCATACCATAAAAGAATAAAAATGTGATTAATATACTTTAAATATGAGGGCTGCGACTCCCCTATCCTTTCTTTCTTTCACTGAATTTTGTCATAAATAACCTTTCATGATCTCCTATAAAGGATTTAAAATTAAAAATATAATTGTGAGAAATTAAGAAAGCCCATTATCATTTCTAATAGAATACTGAATACCCTTCAAAAGTCATTTACTGATCCTTTTGATTTGAAATAACATGATCATTATTCCGCAAATGACCCATGCATACAAACCAATAGAGAGGCCTATGCCTCACAGAGTTCTATGATGAAACTGCATTTGTAACTGTACATAACACAGCATATCTTAAAAATGAATAAAATCAGAATTTAAAACTTATAAAACATGGTTTCACTTATGCCTAGTGTTTAATCTCGAAACAGCAGATTTCATCCTGCAAAATCCTTCCACGATGTTTCACATATAAACTTAGTTTCAATAATTCTAAAATACACTCATAATCTTTCCTCCCTACATACTTTATCACTGTTTATTAAACCATCTTGCTGCTAGTAATTAGGTCTTAAAATTATTGATTCTCTTAGATGTTTCTCCACTCTTTAATATTTTATCAATTCCCAAATTCTGTTAATTTCTCTTTTTCACAATATTGTTCACCTCCATTTCTCCTTTCTCTCCCTAAACACAGCATACTAAATGAAACAGGTCCAAGTCCAAATCACTGAATGAGCACCTACTATATTTATATATGTGTGTCACAAAGTACAAAGATTAAGACCTAGCTACTTCTTTCAGGGGATTCATGCTCTAGATTTAGGTATGTAGGGTTTGTAATCTGAGAGATTACTATACTATGCTGGCAAATTTGCCACTTTGTTAGGTAAATTTTTTCAAAATGATTGGGCTTCTTGTAGAAAAAGTATATAACCATTTCCACCTGGGAGGGTTTTTAAAAAACAAAGAACAAAAAGGAGAGGAAGAAAGAGATAGAATGTGTGCAATGCTTAGGAGGACATGAAACAATAGAAAACAGGAGGAAACAGACAATGGGGGGAGGGAAACAACATAAAAAAGAAAAAAGAGAGTCAGAGTTGTCCACTGGAGTCCCTGAAAGCCCCCAAAGTAAACCCAACAGGAGAATAAAATGGCTTTAGAGGTAATAATTATTTCAGCAAGAAAGTTAAGTGGACCATTATAGGAAATTTCTATTTAAAAACAGCATAAAACAGGAGAGAGCTAAACAGCTGACCACCTGGTCACATCTTTTCTAATAAACTCTTTTGTCAGTTCTTTATGTAAAGAGGGAATATAGGTTTAATGAAAACTACAGAGATTTCAGATGCCTAGTAAATATGAGATATGAACAATATGAATATTTAATTCAAAAGATTAATCAATGTTTGACTTAATCTCAACCAAATAAGGTATGCATTGTATTATGCTTAAATTACTATTTTAATTAAATCTTCATTTAAGATTGATATCTAATGTTGATTTATGTCCACTATTACTCATTGATTGGCTAGAAGAAAGATGGGCAGAGACTCACAGGTGCAGAAATGATCCCTCTGAGTGTTGAAAATCCTCTAAGAAATTATCGGATTAATACAGTTTGGTCAAATTACTGACTCATCTCAGTATTTCTCCACATCAATTCTTTTTTAAAAAAAACATCTTTATTGGAGTATAATTGCTTCATAAGAGTGTGTTACTTTCTGCTTTATAACAAAGTGAATCAGTTATACATATACATATGTCCCCATATCTCTTTTCTCTTGCATCTCCCTCCCTTCCACCCCCACTATCCCACCCCTCTAGGTGGTCACAAAGCACCTAGCTTACCTCTGTGCTATGCGGCTGCTTCCCACTAGCTATCTATTTTACGTTTGGTACTGTATATATGTCCATGCCACTCCCTCACTTTTTCCCAGCTTACCCTTCCCCCTCGCCGTATCCTCAAGTCCATTCTCTAGTAGGTCTGCGTCTTTATTCCCGTCTTGCCCCTAGGTTCTTCGTGACTTATTTTTTCTTAGATTCCACATATATGTGTTAGCGTACGGTATTTGTTTTTCTCCTTCTGACTTACTTCACTCTGTATGACAGACTAGGTCCATCCACCTCACTACAAATATGTCAATTTTGTTTCTTTTCATACGTAATATTCCATTGTATACATGTGCCACATCTTCTTTATCCATTCATCTGTTGATGGACACATAGGTTGCTTCCATGTCCTGGCTATTGTAAATAGAGCTGCAATGAACATTTTGGTACATGACTCTTCTTGAATTATGGTTTTCTCAGGCTATGTGCCCAGTAGTGGGATTGCTGGGTCATATGGTAGTTCTATTTTTAGTTTTTTAAGGCACCTCCATA
>NW_006777192.1:0-3442 GCF_000442215.2 Lipotes vexillifer
AACCCGTGTCCCCTGCATCGGCAGGCGGACTCTCAACCGCTGCGCCACCAGGGAAGCCCTTCTTTACCGTTTTAAAGGAAAATTCTTATAACTAAGTTATCATTTGCTAGCGTGTTAAAGGGACTAGATTAGATACTAGTTTAGAAACGATAGGCCTTTTGTGAGGGTCTTAATTAAACCACTGATCCACAAGTTTAACAAGGGAGGCAGCAGTTTCTGGCAAGAAAGTGAGAGATATAACTCGAGATTTTTGCACCTATAGTCTAATAGTAGGAAACAACTTCATGATGGTTTGCTGTACTTGGGAATCTTGAGATAATCAACATGTTTCCTTCCCATATGTGTGACTGTCCTTTAATTAATGACAAAAGTTACTGGTTACTGGGTCCAAAATCTTTATTTGCCAGCAAAGTAATTTTCTTGATTAATATTCCAAATATAACATCATTTAGTTTTATCTAAGTTTTCTCATTTCCTTTTCATCAACTGATTTACTCTTTTTGAGTTCATATTGATTATCTACCATTTTTGTATGAATCAGAGGTCCAAGAATGCCTTCTTTTACCTCTGACAATCTTGTATTTGTAATTGAGTAGTTGTCACCATTTTGGGTGAGATGTACTCAGTTTTAGTTTGCTACCTCACCAAATGTCAGAGATGAACAGGATTTGGGGTATCATCAGGCCAAATCCTTTTTTAAAAAGTAAGTACAAAAAAACAAACAAAAAAGACATAGTCACAGTGATTTGAGGAACTTTTCCCAAAGTCATTTAATTAATTAAAAATCTTTATATTAAAAAAAACTATTCAAATCTGATGCATAACTGATTGAGTAACTCATATGCTTATTCAAAATGTGTTTATTGAACACCTAGTACTTATCAAGCCAGTGTACTGGAAATTGGGTATAAAAGGTGAACAAGGCATGGGCACTGCTCTGAAGGAGCTCACAGATCAGAGGAGTATAACTATAAAGAAATAATTTTGACTCCCGGTCAAAACAATGTCTAGTTATAGCCTTCAAAGCCTCCTTTCCAAATTTATCATTACAAGGAAGGAAAAGGAGAAAACTCAAGGAAACACCAGAACAAAACAAAAACTGAGAAAACCTAGTGCTGGAATTTTGAAGAATTGATAATTATAAGGTAGATAAGGTGCGTATGTGAAAAACTAGACCTCAACATCTGACCCATCCTAAATTTTGATAGAGGTTATTCTGAATAAAAATATGAAGATGCTTTTCGTGTTCCTGTTTAATGATGTATACCACCCCGAAAAATTGGCAGCCAGCCACTCTCAAGTGTTTTTTTATGAGGGTGGCAGATGTTGTTTCCAAATACTTTGCTCTCACCCCCCAGTACCTTGGTAAATAAAGAATGCAAATGCCAACAGTTTACTCTGGTAGGAAATCTTTGTGCACACACGTGTGTTTGTGTCTTTATAGAGGTGTGTGAGCTGGCAATGTAGCAAGAAATTTTGAAAAGTATAGTCTTCATCACAAAATAATTATAAGGGGGTATGACAGCAGGAAACCTACCAGCAGTGCATCCTGGAAATTATATCTTTTCCACTTACTATGTGGGTGGATTGCTTAAAGCAATTGGAAAGTAGAAAGAGAGTAATAAACAGTTATTTACATTTCAAATTTTTATTTTTCTTAAATTTGTATTTTCATAGTAGTCATATAATATACATCACATACTGGCACAGTGGTATAAATGCTGTATTTTATACATTAATTCATGTGCTTGTATTATGGGTTCACATTGAATATGACTTGCTGGTGACTGCATAATCAAAATGCTTGCAGATGACTAATGTAGACAAGCAGAAAATCATGCAGTGAGGGAAGGAAAAAAGCAGTAAAACATATAGCTGACTATAGAGATGAGTTATATTAGTAATTCTACAGAGGCTTGCTATTGATTATAAGGAGCTCTGATAACTCAGGCAGACTTGCTGCCTTACACATGGGTTGATTTTTTTTAATAAAACATCTTTGTTGAGATATGATTCTATGCCATACATTTCACCCATTTAAAATGTATAATTCAATGGCTTTAGTAGATTCACAGAGTTGTGCAACCATTATCACAATCAGTTTTAGAACATTTTTATCACCCAAGATGAAAGAAAAAGAGGAAAGAAATCTGTGACCTTTAGCAGTTATCCTCCATTTCCCACCAACCACAACTATATGCAAACAATAGTCTACTTTGTTTCTATATATTTTCCAATTCTGGACATTTCATATAAAGGAAATCACACAACATGTTGTCTTTTTCCGACTTCTTTTACTTGGCATAATATTTTCAGTTTTCCTCAATGTTATAGCATGTACCAGGACTTCATTCTTTTTCACTGCTAAATAATATTCCATTGAATGGATATACATTTTGTTTATATATTTATTAGTCATTGAGCTTTTTTTTTTCCTGTTTTTTGGCTATTATAAACAATGCTGCTATAAACATTTGAGTACAAGTTTTTGTGTGGATGTAGGATTTTATTTCAATTGCATATATGCCTAAGAGTAGAATCACTGGGTCATTTGGAAATTCTATGTTCAACATTCTGAGGAACTGCCAGACTATTTTCCAAAGCAACTGGACCATTTTACATTTCTACCAGCAACAGATGAGGATCCCATTTCTTCAACATCCTTGCCAATACTCGTTATATGTCTTTTTGATTATAGTTATCCCAGTGGATATAATATAGTGTCTCATTGTGGCTTTGATTTCCATTTCCTAATGATGAAGATGCTGAGCATCTTTTCATGTGCTTTTTATCTGTCTGTGTATCTTTTTTGAAGATATGTCTATTCAACTTCTTTGAACACTTATTAATTTGGTTGTTTATCTCTTTGTTGTTGAGTTGTAAGAGTTATTTATATATCCTGGATGCTAGGCCATTATCACATATGTGATTTGCAAATATTTTCTCTCATTCTCTGGGTTGTCTTTTTTCTTTTTCTACATAGTGTTCTTTCATGAACACAACATTTTAAATTCTGATTAAGTCCAATTTATCTATTTTTTGTTGTTGCTTATGCTTGGTGTCACATTAAAGAAGCCACTGACAAAATCCATGGTAATGAAGATTTGACCTTATGTTTATTTCTAAGAGTTTTATAGTTTCAACTCTTAAATTTAGGTCTTTGATACATAAAAAAAATTTTTTTATACAGCAGGTTCTTATTAGTTATCGAGCTTATGCATATTAGTATATATATGTCAATCCTAATCTCCCAATTCATCACACCACCACCACCACCCCTTGCCCTCACTTTCCCCCCTTTGTGTCCATACGTTTGTTCTCTACATCTGTGTCTCTAATTCTGCCTTGCAAACCTGTTCTTCTGTACCATTTTTCTAGATTCCACATATATGCATTAATATACGATATTTGTTTTTCTCTTTATGACTTACTTCACTCTGTA
>NW_006777193.1:0-608 GCF_000442215.2 Lipotes vexillifer
CAAACCCGTGTCCCCTGCATCGGCAGGCGGACTCTCAACCACTGCGCCACCAGGGAAGCTCCAGTTTAGCCTATTTTTGAACTTTACAAAATTGGTGTTATTTTTGCAAGTCAATTTTTTCACTCAATACATTTTTTAAGGTTCATCTACTTGGTTAGTGCAGTCATTTCTTCTGGTGTAGAGTTCTGTTATCTGACTCGACCACACACAGTTCATATATCTGCACTCCGATTGGGCATGTTCCAGTGTTTTGCAATTACAAATGATTCAGATGCAGACATTCTTAGACCCAGCTCCTGGCTACATGCCTCCTGGTCCTTGTGTTCAAGAATGAGTCTAGAGCTCTCTTTTCAAAACTCAGATCCAATCATGTATTTATGGAGGAGCATCATTTTTTCCTTAGGAGTGTCAAATTTTAGATGGTTAGAAAAAGGTATCTATCTTATAGAAATTATATCAACAGTCCTGAGTGAAAATGGGTAAAGTAGAAATTTCTCTAAAAAAACAATTTAATCAAACTGATGGGTTAATCATACTGAATGGAATTTTTTCTTTTGCGGTACGTGGGCCTCTCACTGCTGTGGCCTCTCCCGTTGCGGAGCACAGGC
>NW_006777194.1:0-280 GCF_000442215.2 Lipotes vexillifer
ACGCACCAACATTCGAATTATAGGGATTCCAGAAGAAGAAGAGAAAAAGAAAGGGACTGAGAAGATATTTGAATAGATTATAGTTGAAAACTTCCCTAATATGGGAAAGGAAATAGTTAATGAAGTCCAGGAAGCACAGAGAGTCCCATACAGGATAAATTCAAGGAGAAATACGCCAAGACACATATTAATGAAACAGTCAAAAATTCAATAAGAGGAAAGCATATTAAAAGCAGCAAGGGAAAAACAACAAATAACACCCAAGGGAATCCCCATAAGG
>NW_006777196.1:0-213 GCF_000442215.2 Lipotes vexillifer
CTGCTGCTGCCGCCACCAAGAAGCCTGTGTGCGAGCACAGGTCACTATCCACACCCCCTTCCCACGAGCCTGCGCAGCCCGCCACTGCCAGGGTCACGGGAACCAGGGTCAGCTCCTCCAGGAGAACGCACGGGGCGCCTCAGGCTGGTGCAACGTCATGTCAGCCTCTGCCGCCGCAGGCTCGCCCCGCACTCCGTGTCCCTCCCTCCCCCC
>NW_006777198.1:0-359 GCF_000442215.2 Lipotes vexillifer
CTCAAGTGCTCATGGAACATTCTCCAGGATAGATCATATCTTGGGCCACAAATCAAGCCTCGGTAAATTTAAGAAAATTGAAATCGTATCAAGTATCCTTTCCAACAACACTGTGAGACTAGATTTCAATTACAGGGAAAAAACTGTAAAAAATACAAACACATAGAGGCTAAACAATACGCTACTTAATAACCAAGAGATCACTGAGGAAATCAAAGAAGAATTTTTAAAATACCTATAAATAAATGACAATGAAAACACAACATCCCAAAACCTATGGGATGTAGCAAAAGCACTTCTAAGAGGGAAGTTTATAGCAATAAAATCCTACCTCAAGAAACAAGAAAAATCTCAAATAA
>NW_006777199.1:0-7500 GCF_000442215.2 Lipotes vexillifer
CCAGTGGTTAAGACTTCGCCTTCCAATGCAGGGGGTGTGGGTTTGATCCCTGGTCAGGGAGCTGAGATCCCATGTGCCTCGTGGCCAAAAAACCAAAACATAAAACAGAAGCAATATTGTAACAAATTCAATAAAGACTTTAAAAATGGTCCACATCAAAAAATCTTAAAAAAAAAAAAAAAAAAACAACTCAATGAGCTACAGGAAAATATAGAAATCTCACCAAAAAAAAAAAAACGCTAAATGTGTGACAGCTGGATGTATTAATTAACTAGATGGGAGAGTTCTTTCACATTGTATACATATATTAAATCACCATGATGTACACTTTAAATATTTTACAATTTTATATGTCAATTATACCTTAATAAAGCTGATTCTTTAAATTAAAAAATCAAAATACAGAAAAACCATTCAACAAAATCAGGAAAACAATACACAGATAAAATGAGAAAGTTTAACAAAGAGATAGAAATCAAAAAAGGAATCAAACAGAAATTCTAGAGCTGAAGAACACAGTGAATGAAATGAAACATACAAGAGAGGGCATCAAAGGTAGAATGAATTGATCAGAAGAAAGGATCTGTTAGTTAGAAGACAGGAACTTTGAAATTATCCAGTCAGAGAACAAAGAAAAAGAACGAAAAAGAATGAAGAAAGCCTATATGATGCATGTAATACCAGAAAAAGAAACCATTTGCAAATTATTGGAGTTCTAGAAGGAGAAAAGAGGGAGAAGAAATATAAAGAAATAATGGCTTCTTTATTACTTCTTTAAATAAATTCTCAATTATAAGAAGAATAAATCCTGAGGATCTGATGTATAGTGTGGTGACTACAGTTAATAATACAGTATTATATACTTGAAAGTTGCTGAGAGTAGATCTTAAGCATTCTCACCACACGCACACACATACACAAGAGTTAACTATGTTAACTGTGTGAGGTGATGGATGTGTTAATTATCTTTTTTTAATCCCATTTATTTGTTTATTATTTTTAATTAATTTTTATTGGAGTATAGTTGCTTTACAATGTTGTGTTAGCTTCTGCGTACAACAAAGTGAATTAGTTATATGTATACATATATCCCCTCTTTTTAGATTTCCTTCCCATTTAGGTCACCACAGAGCACTGAGTAGAATTTCCTGTGCTATACCGTAGGTTCTCATTAGCTGTCTATTGTGTACATAGTAGTGTATATATGTCAATCCCAATCTCCCAATTCATCCTAACCGCCCTTCTCACCTTGGTATCCATAAGTTTGTTCTCTACATCTGTGTTTCTATTTCTGCTTTGCAGATAAGTTCATCTGTACCATTTTTCTATGTTCCACATATAAGTGATATTATGATATTTGTTTTTCTCTTTCTGACTTACTTTACTCTGTATGACAGTCTCTAGGTCTATCCATGTCTCTACAAATGGCACTATTTTGTTCCTTTTTTTTTTTTTTTTTTTTTTTTTTTGCGTTCCGCGGGCCTCTCTGTTGTGGCCTCTCCCGTTGTGGAGCACAGGCTCCAGATGCTCAGGCTCAGCGCCCATGGCTCACGGGACCAGCCGCTCCACGGCATGTGGGATCCTCCCGGACCGGGGCACGAACCCGTGTCTCCTGCATCGGCAGGCGGACTCTCAACCACTGCGCCACCAGGGAAGCCCTATTTTGTTCCTTTTTATGGCTGAGTAATATTCCATTATGTGTATATACCACATCTTCTTTATCCATTCCTCTGTTTAATTATCTTGATCTTGGTAATCATTCTACAATGAATATGTATATCAAATCATAACATTGTATACTTTAAACATATATAATTATATTTGTCAGTTATTCCACAATAAAAGTTTTTAAAAGTATATTTTTCTGGCCATGAAATTTAACAAATTTCACAAATTTCAATTAAAATGAATATTATTACATATTTCCTAAGATTTTCCAAAAATACATTATTAGAGAAAATATGTATTTGGGGAATTTTTCTCATGGGAAACTATTTTTTCTAAGCTGAGAAAAATTTTCAAATTATTAGATATTTTACTGAAATCATTTACTTTTTCTCTGTTGAATTATGTGTCCATATACATATATGCTGATCCCAAGATATATACTCATACCTATACACATATGATATTAGAATAAACTTTCTGTGATGTCCTTATTTACATGGCATGCATATTCAGAAATTCTTATCCAGAAGAAGGGATGAAATATAAACAAGCAAACAAAATTATTCTTATACTTTGACTCATCTATGGTTTTTTTTTTCCCCCTTAGTTCTCTAACCTGTCCTTGGAACAGGAAAATCATCACCACGTGAAGTACACACATGCGTATACATACATACACATTCACACAAACCTGAAGAGAATTATGTGGATGAGATATAGCACTTGCTTAATTTTAGTATCTTGTATAAAGAGTTATTTTCAGTTTATATAATAAACTCAGTAAAATTAACTATCTGTTTTGTGGTAAGATACTGGTTTGAAGGATTTAATTACAGCTAGTTAATATAATATTTTCAGGCAAGTTCCATCTTTTATTTATTCATTCACTCTCATCGCCTGTCTTCATTAATCTTCAAATTAGTAGGCATTGAGTGTGAAATCCTGGAAAGACAATCAACCAGGTATTGAGGATGTGAGGTATACCAGACAGATCTCTCCCCCTCCTCATTTATTCACTCAAATATTTATCAAGCACAATCTATATATACACTCATCTAGAAACTTAGGGTATACCAGTGAACAAAATATAAAAGGTTACTGACTTTGTAGAGCATTCATTCTAATTATAGAAAACAAACAGTAAGTAATAGACATGATTAATAAGTAAATTATATAGAATGATATTAGGTGGTAAGAGCTAAGAGGAAAAATAAAAAAATAGAGCACGGTAAGGGGCATTGGAAATATGGGCATAAGAGTGCAGCATGCAGTATTAAATAAGATGTCAGGGTAGGCTTTATTAGTTCAGGAATTAGTGGGGAAAGCATTAACATAATTGTAGAAATAATAATCATTATAGTAACGACTCAGGAGGCAAAGCACAGGGCACTGTGAGAGTGTTCATAGTCTGGAAGGTCAGGGAAAGCTTCCCTAAGTAATTGACATTTAAGCTGAGACTTGAAGGATGAGACCTGAGGTGACCTTGAGTTTTATTGTTTAGCAATCTGGTGTTCCACCCCTATCTTGGAATACTCTGTGGCAGTAAGTAGTGGTACTGAAAGTATCACCTGACTGCTTGCTACTTGGAAGAAGTCAGCATTATAGTTTTAGTTTTGTAACACAGAAGAGAAAAAACAAATGAAATCCCGAATCTTCCAATGCTGTTCCCCAGAAGCCATGTAGTATAGTCTGGATAACTTTGAGGCTTGGATTTGTGTTGGATTATTGCCAGGCAAATGTGGGAGAAGTTTTCTGCTTTTGCCATATGAAGGCTGCTTTATCCCCCTTCTCACTGGGCTGACATCAAGGCAGGGATTTGTAGGTGCTACATAGGTTCCTGAAGGGAGGTCAAGAAGGAAGGAAGCTGGTGAACTAAGGGAATCTTTACTAACATGAATCATTCTTTTTCCTCAAACTCTGGCTTTTATCAGAAACTAATGATCAAGCAGATCATCATTCTAACTTTGCTGTAACCCATTCTCACCCTCAAACTTCCCCTCTGTATGGTAAGATGTTTAAAAAACAGAAAATGAAACAATAGTCTACACCAGGAAACAGGGCACATATCATTTCCTTGAAGATAATGGATAGGATAGGTGTGATGAATTCTCAAGGTTGCAGGTTCCATGTATAAATAAAAATCTTTGGAAATGGGCGTTTCAACAGAAATAGATACAGATTTCCAGACTAAATAAGAGAGGAAACCATCTAGAAGTGTGGTAAAAAGGTCCAGGAAGCACTATGAATTTTACAGGGATCTAATACGGAAGTGCTCATGAGTAGGGTCACCAAAATAAAGATGGTGAAGGAGGTTGGAGAAAACCAGCAAGGGATTTGCATGGAAGAAGGCGATGCTTTTTTTTTTTTTATTTTATTTTTGACGATGCCACACAGCCTGTGGGATTTTAGTTCCTCGACCAGGGACTGAACCTGCGCCCCCTGCATTGGAAGTGCAGAGTCTTAACCACTGGACCGCCAGGGAAGTCCAAAGAAGGAGATTCTTTAATCCCCCCAGGAGCAGTCTGATATCAAATGCTGCTTTCTTCTTCTGTTCATTCTATTATTCTTTTCTCCTCACTGTCCTTCTTTTCTTTTGTCCTTTTCTAGTAGGAGAGAGTAAGAAGAAGCTAAAAGCTGTCCGCTGATGATTTAAGTGGGTTAAATGGAAGAGACCGGGTACATCAGGATAGGGTGACATTGGCTGCTGTCTAACACATCTGCATTCCATTCAGAAGGCTGATGACCTGCAGAAGCCACAGGAGAGACAGCGGGCAGACTATCCACCTAGTTAGTAGCAGTTCTAGCCACCTGGGTAATAGTGTGAAACACAGTTCCTCCTCAGCCTCAAATGCATTCTTTTCTGAATCTCTCTTTTATACCCTATATCCTCTTTTCTAAATTTTCATGTTCTCAATGTACTTTCTGTTTTGAATGATAGGGTGACCATTCACTGTCTCTGTGACCTTGGATATATTATTTCATTTCTCTGGATCTCTGTTTCCTCACTTTAAAATGAAAGTAATGACAGCATTGTGGGAATTAAATAAAATAATCTAAATAACACGCTTTCATGGTACTAAATGCTTCAAAACTGTTAACTGCTATTATTACTATTATCATTATTTATTCATGTTGCATTTTGTCTGTATGAAATTCAAAGCATGCACTTAACTGTGTATCAGGAATAGTGTTAGATATATATATAGAATCTAAAAAAAAAAAAATGGTTCTGAAGAACCTAGGGGCAGGACAGGAATAAAGAGGCAGACGTACAGAATGGACATGAGGTCACGGGGAGGGGGAAGGGTAAGCTGAGACGAAGTGAGAGAGGGGCAAGGACATATATACACTACCAAATGTAAGGTAGATAGCTAGTGGGAAGCAGCCGCATAGCACAGGGAGATCAGCTCGGTGCTTTGTGACCACCTAGAGGGGTGGGATAGGGAGGGTGGGAGGGAGACGCAAGAGGGAGGGGATATGGGGATATATATGCATACGGATAGCTGATTCACTTTGTTATACAGCAGAAACTAACACACCATTGTCAAGCAATTACACTCCAATAAAGATGTTAAAAAAAAAAAAAAGGAATAGTGTTAGAGGATGCAGAGTTGACCAAGAAACAACCCCTAGCTTCAAAAATATCTTAGTGTAATACAGGAAAGCTGTGACAGAATGTAGTAATTTCTTTAATAGATGCAGTCACAGGACATTAGGAATACAGAGTAAGAACTCCTAAATAGCCCTAATTCACTCCATACCCATCCTGTTCACCTATCCAGTCTCTTCTTATACTGTTCTCCAAGATATTACGTTTTTGCTACTTATCACCTGGGACCTTTAAATGGCTCTCACTATCATTGGAATCCCTCTTCCTCATCTCCACAACTCCCTTACCTCCCCACACACAGACATTGCAAACTCATCTCACACCTCAAGTTCCCAAGTAGGGATTTCCTCGTCTCCAGTCGACAGCAGTTGATCATTTTCTTATCTGCACCACAGTTAGTAATATGTCTGCTATTATTCTATCTTACAAATTAGATTGCAATTTTTTGTTTACCTCCTTGTGGTCCCCCCCCCCACTAGATGGAAAGCTTAAAAATGGATCTTAGGCCTTATTTATTCTTGCATACCTAGAATATAGCACGAAACCTGTTACATGGTAAGCTTTCAATGATGCTTCAAAATTACCTAAAGGTTGAAATTACTCTCCCTTGAAATACTGCATACTTTATAAGTGACCTATTCTTATCTTTCTCTACTCCACGTTCAGAACTCCCATTTATTGGTAATGAGCTCTCATTTTATTAATTGTGACTATGTATTAATGACTAACAAGATTTCTCATTATAGAGTATGCAGATATTGACACCCAATCCATTTGTGAAAAATGTGTTCAGAGATTGGGAACCTGTGTGCCATTGTTTCAAATGAGAACTCGCAATGCACTTAAAGCCCTAAAACACTCAACTTCTTACATAATAATATCTCATAGTTTTCTACATAATATAAAACATATAAAAGGCCTATTACCAAAATTATTTAACACTTAATAAACTCATTAATGCATATGTTTTGTGTAATATACAGTAAAGCTATATAGTATTAGTTGTGAATTATGTTTTACTTGTACCTTGCAATAAACAAGGAATCAAATAAATAATTGAATCACCATTTTCAAATAACTTTTTTTATTTCCAACTTGTATAAAATACAGTCATTTCTGGATTTCTTAAGTTAACTGAATTTGTTTTCAGCTACAGTGAGTGCTATATCTGTGCTCTGCCCAGATCCCCTCTGCTAGTGGGAATATCTGCTGCTGACAGTCATGACTGTACCCCTCCCTGGGAATTGCCAGAGGTCACAGGGGACCAGTCGACCAATCTCTTACCAGGTTATACCCTTTTCTAGAGTTCAGCCTGCGTCTAGTCACTGACTGATATGGGAATAAAAAAGTCTGGACCACTTTGTTCAATTTGAGACAACTCTGAATGATCATCTCAGCTCCAGCACTTAATGCTTTAAGTGCATTGCGAGTTCTCATTTGAAACAATGGCATATAGGTTCCCAATCTCTGAACACATTTTTCACAAATGGATTGGGTTTCAATCATCTCAGTTGCAGGATTGGTTGAAACCTGTTTTTTGAAACACTATGTACTTTAGTCCACCATTGGTGGTGAACCAAGATGGAATACTGAGAAGGGCATTGCACTAGCTGGTGAGGTCTGAGAAAAATGGTAATTATTATTAGGAATATGAGGCTACAAGGATGTTGTAGAGCACTGAGAGGGATAATGACAGGCTGGGGCTGATTAATCACCTATTTGTAAAAGGCAGAGGGCTTCCTTGGCAGCACTGAAGGAAACTTGCATCTTTTGTGGCTAAGGGCAGAAAGAATGAAGGACCAGGCTAAGGATTTAATTCTGAGAGTAATGGAGCTTCAGGAAATGTTGAATTCTTAGCCTCAGCACACCTCATATGCCAAGCACAGGGCCCTCATAAGGAAGGAATGGAATCTTGAGACTTCAAAGCGGGGATTCTGGGTAGATGCAGTTAAGAACTTTGAACTCCCAATACCCTTAAATCTGTTGTGCCTGTGGAGTGGCCCCTCTGTAAGAATCCCTTATTTGAAGACCAGAGAAGAGGCCTCGACTGAGGCTGATGCCGTATAAGACAACACTCGGCCCTCCCTTCCTGACCACCAAGGAAGCAACAAGAATCCCGGCTCAGCATAGCTCAGCTGGGGATGTGCTGGGCCTAGTAAAGGAGGAATGGGACTCTTCAAAGGAGCAGCAATGTGTGGTTAACATATATCAGCAGGGATGAG
>NW_006777199.1:7541-35208 GCF_000442215.2 Lipotes vexillifer
CAGCAGGAATCAGGGGACTTGGTCCTGAGGGTGCTGGATCAAGGCCAGAGATATAAAGTTGAATACGGGAGAGTTTATCCATATGGAAACACTGTCCTGTGGGGGAGAATTTAACACCTAGGTATGAGTATGGTGTTAACAAGTAGCTAAAATGGCTCTTGGAAGGTTGGGGTGGATTGGGGAGGACAGCCTCAAGCAAACAACGGTCCTCACTAACTGAAGTAGAAAGGCTGGCACTACTTTGGCAGATGGCGGAGGATAGGATCAATAGACTCATAGGAGTGGGCATGGTATAGTGGGTCTACAATGTAAGACTGGAACTTCCCTCTAGCTGGATATATTGTGTGAAAGAGCCCAGAAGAATGTGCTGGTGAGAGTGCTACCATCACTGATAAGCTCAGTGGTTACTGACCGTACTCTGTAGCCAGGGCCGATGGTAGGAGTTGTTGTATAACTGAGTTCTTTGATAGCAATGGAGATAATGGTATCTTGAAATCAGAGAATTCATGGCAGTGAATGAGGCGGTGGTGCTCAACCATCAGAAACAAGGTGGGTGCTATTATCTCAATGAGAAGTAAGATTGGAGTGTTAGCCATAGAATTATAGAAACAGTTAAGAGAGCACAGTGCCTCTAGAGGCAAGGTATATGGGCAGCTAAAAAAAAAACGGATTAGCTTAACTTATTCACTCAGAAGAAATCAAGACTGGATGATCCGGGGGCTGAAGGCAGTCACCTCAACAAAAAGTTCCCTGCCAGGTTTCTCTACTTGAGCCAGTTCTCAGACCTAGAGCCCACTGACTGAAGGAACATTTCCTTTGAAGAAGGGTCCAGCAAGAGATATTATAGAGGCGAAAGCCATGTGGAAATGGAACCATCCATCCGCCATCATCAGTCAAAAACGATACCGCAGGGCTTCCCTGGTGGCGCAGTGGTTGAGAGTCTGCCTGCCGATACAGGGGACACGGGTTCGTGCCCCGGTCCGGGAGGATCCCACATGCCGCGGAGCGGCTGGGCCCGTGAGCCATGGCCGCTGAGCCTGCACGTCGGGAGCCTGTGCTCCGCAATGGGAGAGGCCACGACAGTGAGAGGCCCGTGTACCGCAAAAAACAAAAACAAAAACAAAAACAATACTGCACCCTGTGGGGAAAGGACAGATATATGCTACCTCAAAAATTAAAGAATCTCAAACTTAAACTGGGTGGTGATCTCTGTTCTGTCTCTGAGTTAATCAGTCTGGTACTTATTTCTCAACTGGGATCACGGTGGATGACAGTGGACTAACACAAATCCAGTCAGGTAGTAGCTGCAATTGTTGCTGCTGTGCCTAATGTGGTATTTTTGCCCAATCAGATTAGCATAGTTTCTGGCATGTAGTATGTGACCATTTATTTGGCAAATGCTTTCTTTGTTATATTTATTTAGAGGAGAATCCAAAGGAATTTGCACTCACATGGAATGAACAGAAGTAATTTACATTAAGATCATGCCCCAGGGCTCTGTTAACTCTGAAATCCTCTATCATATAGTGCAAAAGGCACTGGATCATCTGGAAATTTTGAAGAATCAGACATTGGTCCACAATATTTATGACACTTTACTAATTTAATCAAAAAAGCAAGAAATGACAAGTATGTTGGAGATCTTAGTAAGAAACAAGTTCTTCAGAGCATGGAAGATAACTCCACAAAGATTCAGGGACCTGTATTGATGTTTTTAATGACCAGTGATCTTGTGAATACCAGGCTATCCTCTACAAAATAAAGGACAAACTCTCATACCTTTTTCCTTCCACCATTAGAGAAGCACAATACTTAACATCCCTTTCTAGATTTGAGGAATAATATTCTGCACTTGGGAATACTGCTCCAAGCCACATGCTGTGGGCCACAAAAATTTGTCAAATTCAGGTGGGGATGAGAGTACAAAAGTGTTCTGTAGTAGGTTCAGAATGCAATGCAAGCAGCCCTACAACTTGGGCCACATAACTTGTAAGAGCCTGTGGTAATTAAAGTATCTATAGAGGAAAAATACGTCATGTAGAATTTATGGCAAGCCTCAATATGAGAATTACAATGTACACTTGCAGGCTCTAAACGAAGGTCATACCATCTGCAACAGAACTAAAAATCATTTGAAAAATAACTCCTGGAATTTGTCCATGGTATATCAAGGGACCATGCAGTCATAATTGCTCATTGTAAACTGGGTTTGTTCAGGCTTACCAAGTCATTAGAAATCCATTGTAAGATAGGAATGGTACAGGATGAAGCATGAGCCTGGTCAGCAGCACAAGTAATTTGCATGACCAAGTGGCTCCAACTGCCATGCCATTTTCCACTGTCCCATCAGCACCTCTCTTAGCCTCCACCTATGGGCACAACTTTCTTTTTGACCAGCTGATAGAGGAGGAAAATGTCTGAGCATGTTTCCCAACTGGCTAGATTTTGTCTGTCAGTGAGCTAATGGTACAATGCAAGCCTACTCAAAGGTACTACCCAAAGGGAATGCAATAAGAGGAAATTTTCCCAACGGGCAGAACTTTGGGCTGTGTATCTTGTTGTCTATTTGGTGGAGAAGTGACCTGAGGTAAAAATATACGTGGCCTTATAGACAGATATGAGTGGCCTGGCGGACTGGTAAGTCTTAAAGGGGAAATATTCAGAGATTGTGTTCAAGGAAGTCTGGTATGTTGATATACATATGGGAATAGATAATGTATGTGAAGATTTTCGTATTATCCCAGAGATTATCCAAAAGAATGCTTCAGCAAGTTTTATTTTTTTTGAAGTATAGTTGATTTACAATAGTATATTAGCTTCAGAGGTACAGCATAGTGATTCAATATTTTTATAGATTATTTAAAGTTATTACATTTAAAGTTATTACAAAATAATGGCTCTATTTCCCTATGCTGTACAATATGTTCTTGTTGCTTATCTATTTTATACATAGTAATTTGTATCTTTTAATCCCATACCCCTATCTTGCCCCTCCCCCCTCCCTCTCCCCACTGGTATCCACTAGTTTGTTTTCTATATCAGTAAGTCTGTTTCTATTTCGTTATACACATTCTTTTTATTTTTCAGATTCTGCATATAAGTGATATCACACAGTATTTGTCTTTCTCTGTCTGACTTATTTCACTAAGCATAATACTCTCTAAGTCCATCCATGTTGTTACAAATGGTAGAATTTCATTCTTTTTTATGGCTGAGTAATATTCCATTATTTATATATATACACAGCCCACATCTTCTTTATCCATTCATCTGCTGATGGACACTTGGTTTGATTCCAATTTTGGCGATTGTAAATAGTGCTGCTATGAACATTGGGGTGCATGTGTCTTTTCAAATTAGAGTTTTTATTTATTTCATATATATACCCAGGAGTGGAATTGCTGGGTCAGATGGTAGTTCAATTTTTAGTTTTTTGAGGAACCTCCATACATTTTTCCATAGTGGCTGCACCAATGTACACGCCCATGAACAGTGTACCAGTGTTCCCTTTTCTCCACATCCTTGACAACACTTGTTATTTGTAGACTTTTTATGCAAAAAACTAATCCCATTTAAAATTGCATCAAAAAGAATAAAATACCTAGGAATAAACTTAACTAAGAAGGTGAAAGACCTATACTCTGAAACCTATAAAACATTGGATGAAGGAAATATAAGATGATACAAAGGAGTGGAAAGATATCCTATTTTCTTGCACTGGAAGAATTAATATTGTTAAAATGTCCATAAGGACCAAAGCAATCCACTGATTTAACACAATGTCTATGAAACTACCCATGGCATTTTTCACAGAACTAGAATGAATAATCCTAAAATTTATATGGAACCAGAAAAGACTCCAAACTGTCAAAGCAATCTTAAGAAAAAAGAACAAAGATGGAGGTATCACACTCTCTGACTTCAGACTATACTACAAAACCACAGTAATCAAAACAGCACGGTATTGGCATAAGAACAGACACATAGATCAATGGAATGGAATAGAGAGCCCAGAAATAAACCCACACACCTATGGTCAATTGATCTGTGACAGAGGAGGCAACAGTATGCAATGGAGAAAAGACAATCTCTTCAATATGTGGGAAAACCAGACAGTTACATGTAAAATAATGAGATTAGAACATTTTCACACACCATATACAAAAATAAACTCAAAATGGACTAAAGGCCTAACTGTAAGACCTGAAACCATAAAACTCCTAGAAGACAATACAGGCAGAAGACTCTTTGACATAAATTGTATTTTTTTTTTTTTTTGGAACAGTGTTCTAAGTCAAAAGAAACAAAAGCAAAAATAAACAAGTGGGACCTATTTAAACTTTAAAACTTTTTCACAGCAAAATAAACCATTGACAAAACAAAAACAGCCTACAGAATGGGAGAAAATTTTTGCAAATTATATGACCTATAAAGAGTTAATATCCAAAATATATAAACAGCTCATACAACTCAATATCAAAAAAACCCACAATCTGATTTAAAAATGGGCAGAAGACCTGAATAGACATTTTTCCAAAGAAGACATGCAGATGACTAACAGGCACATGAAAAGATGCTGAACATCACTAATTATTAGAGAAATACAAAACAAAACCACAGTGATATATCAAATCACCTGTAAGAATGGTTATCATCAAAAAGTCTACAAATAACAAGTTTTTATTAGAGATTTTATGTTATTGTCCTCTCCAGTGTTGGAACACAGGTACGTGAATGAGGTAGCCATGTGGCAAGGAGGGAGACTATATATGCACACAATATCCTGGGCTTCCACTAAGACCAATTAAACCACTTCCACTGTCAAATGTCTAATCTGTCAACAACAGAGATTAATAGTATGACCCTGAAATGGCACTATCCCCCCAAGAAAGCCAACCAGCCACTTGTGGCTAGTTGTTAACATTGGATCCTTTTGACTTTAGAATGGGTAGCAATTTATCTTGGCTGAAACTGACACATATTCTGGGTATGTGATTGTTTGTCGTGACCATGAAGTGTTGACCAGCAACATTACTGGAGGATTTATAAAGTGTTTGATCTACTAACTTGAGACTTCACATATTACCATCTCAGACCATAAGGAACCAATTATAACATGGTATGATAAATACAAGACTGAAATATATGTGGAGAGCCCTACTATCCTCTTCTTCTATCTGTCCATTAAATGTTAGGATTATCTAGAGTTTGCTCTTCTGTTTCATTTCTTGTCCTCCCATTCTGCTTAGATATTTTTATCTTCCACTGTGGATTCAAATTCCACCCTTTTATATTCATATGACTCCCAAATGCAAATATGTAATTCTGACTTCACCTCTGAAAGCTAGAATCATATTCACAACTGCCACCTCGATGTATTTACCAACAGGCTACTTACATAATTGACATATTCAAACTCTTTTTCCCTTTGAATCAGTCCTGTCTGTATCCCCCTGGGCAAATAGCAGAGCCATCTCCAGCTGGCCAGGCCAGATACTTAAAGATTCCAATTCTCTAACAGTCTGTGCACTTTATTTTTTTTTGCCTTAAGGAAATTTAACAAGCATAAAAAGGTGCCCCCCACCCCTGACCAACAATGTTTCAGGATATCTCAGATACTTTTAGGCCTTCACTTGAATATCATAAATACACATGCAGATAATTTGCTCAGTAGCATTATTTGTATATATTTCTAATAACAGGAATATTTCTTCCCCTTTTGATTATGTAAAAGACAGATAAGAATTGATTAAATTTCTTATGTATTTTCTATAAAACTAGCCACAATTTACTATTCTACCATAGGTGAAAATACTCATATTTATATTCTATTTTCCAGTTATCTTACTAAAATATCGAGAGACCACTCCTAGACACAATCTCAGCTCTATGCAATTTTCCTGTGCTGTCCCTTTTTATTCTCTTATATTAGCAACTAACCACTGATGACCATTGTATGAAAATGATATCACAGCAAATTTCATTAGTGGGTTTTAAAGTAAATCACAAGTGACACAGGATAAAGTCAGAAATATTTCTAATGCTGAGTTGAATGTTATTACAGATATTATTTCTCTATACTTTTATACCTAATAGATATAAATTTAATTGAGCTAACATAACTTGTTCTTTATATTGTCACTTTATTTATCATCTATATTTATCATCTTTTATGCATGGCTTTTAATTTTGGTTAGTTTGTTCCAATATCTTTCCAGATCTAAAACTCAAGCTGACTGACACATTACCTTTTGTTGTCTTGCCCATTAAGAAATGGAAAATGATATAAAAATGCTTTGTGTCTAGTAGACTAACTTCTACCTCCCTAAACAAATATCAGTAATATTTAAATATTACTTTAATAAGTTGTACATCCTTGAGATGAGAGAAAACAATAATTATTGCAATCCCTATGGATTATACTATTCTAAAACCCTTGCAGAGTCTATTGAATGAGACTATGTTCACTGCCTATCTACTTCTGTGGTCTATAGTTACTTTTGAACTATTACTAATGCCTTTCCCATCATTGCAGCAATTGACCAGCATTCTTCATTACCATGTCATGAAATGTGGTTTTCTGGTCCTTTAATTATTCTCTGCATTATTTACATCTCTGCAAAAGAACTTTAAGTAATTGCAAGTTACACTTACATCACATTAAATCATTTAAATTACATATGAATAGTCTTTAATGGTTGATAGTATTACATAAGTTTTATATTGATTTATGTTGAAATGCTTAATTCCTGTTGAAATAGATTATATTTTTAGTTAAGCAAAATGACAAGACCAATTAATTATATTATTAAATTTGGACCTTGCAATTTAGAGTTAAATAATTTTATATTTATTCATTTAGTTCTGCAACATATATATGTTCATTCCTGACTATATCCTGGGACCTTGTACTAGGTACTGGTAAACAAGGGGAACAGGGCCCTTGTGTTCATAGAGCTTACCAGCTAGGTCTAGAAGGCTCATGGACAATTAAGCAAGCAGTTAGAATGAAATATGCTGTATGTTTGATAGGATGATGTGATGACTACTATTCATATCTTTCTGTAGTCTGAAATCAATATTAAAATAAATCATTAGCATTGATATATATGCACTACCATGTGTAAAATAGATAGCTAGTGGGAAGATTCTATATGGCACAGAGAGATCAGCTCGGTGCTTTGTGACAACCTAGAGGGGTGGGATGGGGAGGTTGGGAGAGAGGCTTAAGAGGGAGGGGGATATATGTATACATATAGCTTATTCACTTTGTTTTACTGCAGAAACTAACACAATGTTATAAAGCAATTATAATCCAATAAAGACGTAAAAAAAAATAAATTGTTGGCTAAATTCCAGTGGAGTAATATTTCAGGTTTTAACTTAGTTCTCAACTGATGGATAAATTTAGATAATCTCAAAAAAAGTGATCTCCTACATTGTTTTCTTTTTTTTTTTTTTTCTGTATCATATCCTTTTTCCATATTGGTAGAAATGTTTCAGGAGCATCTTTTATTTTATATTCTGTGGTTTGGTATATATTTTTAAAATGGGTTTTCACATAAGGTTACCATACTGTGTAATTGCTACTAAATCATTCATTCAAGACCCAGTTCAAAAGATGTCTCCTTCAAAACTCCCTCTTTGTCATCCAGAGAACCTTCTTAATTCTACAAGCTCACCTCTGTGTGTCATTTGTATAATCTACTGATATATTGTGACCTATGTATACATTTGTCATAATTGTTTCTTTTAATCTTCAAAACTGAATTTCTTGTCTAGCCTTTGGACATGCCTTAAATTTGGATCAAGTGCTGAAATGTATGATTGCAGTACAATAATTGCCTGATGATGAAAAATTCCCACAAGTTCTAGAATTGCTCCCAGATCAGTTTGCCAGTTAATGACATCACTGACATTTGTTTATGATGTTCTGTATTACAGATTTGGGGCCTGTGAGTTTTTCCCATTTTTAAAATTTTCTCTGATTTTCTGTAAATTTCATGAAAGCGGAGACAATGTCTCATTCAGATTTATAACATCGAACACAGTGCTCTCCACATAGAAGGCACTTGATAAATAACTGTCAAATTAATTAATAAAACATTATTGTATTAGTCAGCTGGGGCTGCCATAACAAAATACCACAGACTGGGTGGCTTAAACAACAGAAATTTATTTTCTCACAGTTCTGAGGCTGGAAGTCTGAGAATAGGGTGCCAGCATAGTTGGTTTCTAGTAAGGGCTCTCTTCCTGGCTTGTAGACAGCTCCCTTTTCCCTGTATCCTCACATGGCAGAAAGAGGAAACTCTGATGTTTCTTCCTTTTCTTATGAGGACACCAGCCCTATAGGATTAGGACCCCAAACTTATGACCTCATTTAACCTTATCACTTCCTCACAGGCCCCATCTCTAAATACATTCTCTTTGGGGATTAGGGCTTCAATACATGAATCTGGGGGCAGGGGGGACACAAGCATTTAGTCCTTAACAATCATGAATATAATCTTTAGAAACATACAGTGCATATTTGAACTTGCTATCACGTACACTCCAGGTCAATTATGGAAGTAAGTACCAGTCTTATTTCTTCATTTAGTTAATGGCAACTTGGAAAAAACAATTACAGTGGTCTATATATGCATGTATAAAAAAAAGTCTTATTTCCTTTCTCTAATTAGTAATATTTTTCAGAATTTCTCCTGTATCGCTTTTTGGGTTTTTTTTTTGGCATCTTTAAATAGTCCCAAATTTGAGAAAGGATCACTCTCAGTTCCTCCATTCTCTAACCCCTATATCTAACTAGTCCAGTTCAGTAAACTTACTTCTGACATGCCTCCTGAATTTCTTTTCCCTGTGTGTATCCATGGCCATTGCCTCAGTTCAAGGACTTCATTTTTATTTGATCTAGAGATTGATGTAAATGACTCTAAGCTGGTCACCGTGGCATGAGGGAGGTGATGAGCTGCGTGGGAGAATGCTGATCCTGGAATCAGCTGACTGGCTTGAATGCCCAGTTCTGCCTTTCAGTGTCTGTGACACCTTTTCAAATAAGGAAAATTCTTTCCTTAGATAACTTATTAATTATAAGAAATATGATTTAGTAATTATTAAATGAAATAATATTTTTATAGAGTAGGCTCTTAGGAAGTTTTCATTCTTCCCTTCCTTTTCCTAGTCTCTATTTTCTCCTATATTCTCTCCAAAGGAGAAATCCCTTTAAAGCTCGTATTTGTACATGTTCTCCTGCCTGAATTCTATTGCTGACTTCCTCAAAACCTACAGGAAAAATCCCAAGCACCTTAGTGTATTATTCAAGGTCCTTAAAGATCCAAAGCCAGCCTGCATACTTCAGGTCAGACACTTCACCTAACCCTGTCTGTCATCTGCAGTCCTTAAGGTACACTAAGCCATGTTTCATGTAGCTTTGTATGTATTTTTATTATCTGAGTTAATTATTTGCTATTATGTTGTTATTGATGTACATCTCTGTCTCCTGTATTGACTCAGCCCCTTGCCGTCTTCCCCAATATTGCTGCAGACATACTTCACTAACTCTCAAGGTTCTTTCATTTATTCTTTCAGTAAACATATTCGTTGAGGTTTTGCTATATTCTAGATATGATGTGGAGACATTAAAAATACAGGGTTCAGGGCTTCCCTGGTGGCGCGGTGGTTGGGAGTCCGCCTGCTGATGCGGGGGATGCGGGTTCGTGTCCCGGTCTGGGAGGATCCCGCATGCCGCGGAGCGGCTGGGCCCGTGAGCCGTGGCCGCTGGGCCTGCGCGTCCGGAGCCTGTGCTCCGCGGCGGGAGAGGCCGCGATAGGGAGAGGCCCGCAGAGCGCAAAAAAAAAAAAAAAAAAAAAAAAATACAGGGTTCAAGTCCATGCAAATTCTTGGTACTATTAGGGAGGACAATTTTATAGGCGGGTAAACTGATACACAGAAAAGTCAAGCAACGTACTCAAGGTTTCACACTTACTATGCTGTAGAGTTCAGACTACAAATCAGATCATCTAACCCCTAAGCAAGAAATATTTCTACTTCACCAAGTAAATTTTGGAACATAATAAATAGCAAAATTAAATAATTTGGGGGCCTAATATCTCATATTTGTAAACACTGTGTACAAATATTTATGTTAGTTACTCATCATATTTGCTGATGCATATAATACCACAAACGATAGTTCCCCATAAGTTATATGACATGGATAGTGGGAGAGCAAACCATGCCAGTGAAAAAGGGTGATATGTTGGTAGTTGAGAAATGTAAGAAATATACCATTAGTACTTGGGAGGAAATAGTAAGATTTTATAGCAATATAGATAAAAATCCTTGGTAATTTCAAGGGAAAATAATGTATGCTTATATAAATTAATTCAGCAGACACTTATTGAGTACTAGCTGTGTGCCACATACTCTCCTATAAACTTTTAATTAGACACATTTCTATTGTAAGTGACTACACTAGTGAACATAGAACCGCAGTGCAATGTGTTAGATGTTTAAATAGGCTCACTAGCCTGGTGCTGTATGAATAACAAAGATGCATTTACCTCAGAGGAGGTGCCACCTGACCAAGTGACTATACTAGTGAACATAGAACCGCAGTGCAATGTGTTAGATGTTTAAATAGGCTCCTTAGCCTGGTGCTGTATGAATAACAAAGATGTGTTCACCTCAGAATATGTGCCACCTGACCTTTAGTAAAAGATGAGTAGGTTTTCAACAGACAGAAAAAGGTATATCAGTAAATTCGTTTTTTAAAAAAAGTATATCAGTATAATTTACAAGGACTAGCATGTACCAAAATGTGGCATCATCATCATGTTCTAAGAAGATAACTTACTGTGGAATTAATATGTTCCAGTAATTCTGCATGTGTTTTTCTTTTTAAATTTGCATTTATGTATACTAGGAAGTGGTTTTGAAACTTTCTGTATGTCAGGTATATTTTTTAGATTTTTTTGGTGTACTTTGTATAGGTCTTGCAAATTTTACAGTTGCTTTTAGAAATCCTAACTTAAAAATTCTTGCCAGTATTATTCTCTTATTATGTATAATTGTGTCTATACTTTGTTTTAAGAATCCATTCATATGTAAAACTGCCTTATTTTAAGGACTTTTCAGAATATTAGAACTAGATTATATAACTTTGACAATCAGAATTGAAGCTACAGTTAAAAATATATACAAGTGCATAGAAGATTTAGGGGCAAGGTTAGAATCAGGCTCAGAAAAAATGAAGCAAAAATGCTAAAAGTTCATAGTTTGTAAAAACTGGAGTAGTGGAGGAAGAGGTTTTAAAAATAATGGGTTAAGGCTTCCCTGGTGGCACAGTGGTTAAGAATCCGCCTGCCAAAGCAGGGGACATGGGTTCGAGCCCTGGTAAGGGAGGATCCCACATGCCCTGGAACAACTAAGCCCGTGCGCCACAACTACTGGGCCTGCACTCGGGAGCCCACGAGCCACAACTACTGAGCCTGCGAGCCTAGAGCCTGTGCTCCGCAACAAGAGAAGCCACCACAATGAGAAGCCCACGCACCGCAATGAAGAGTAGCCCCCACTCGCCACAACTAGAGAAAGCCTGTGCACAGCAACGAAGACCCAACGCAGCTGTAAATAAATAAATAAATAAAATAAATTTGTTAAAAATAAAAATGATGGGTTAAATCACTGATAATAAAACCCATGGATCAAAAGTATTAAAGGCACAGACAAAACAATTGCTAGGCTGTCCCACAGTATAAAAACATTCCAAATAAGTAACAAATAAATATGTTAGAATATTTGACTATAAAGGTTATTTCATTTCACTCAGTTTGTCACTTCAGTTTATTTTCAGCCAGTTCGTTTGTAACTAATCTGTATGAACCAGCCAATGACATGTATTGAGAATGTGATGAGACTAATGCTAGTATCAGGTATTAAATGTAATGCTAAGAAAAGTCTTATTCCCAACCCGGAGGGAATGAAGATTTTTCCAGGGCCTGTAAAAACCAAAGTATTTTACTCTATTTTTAACCAAACCAGACTTTTTTAGGAGATGGTTTAACTTCAATTAACTTCAATTACCTAACTCTCACAAGAAACAATCAAAATTTCCAAGTGTTACCACATATATTTTTATTTAATCCTCACCATTGTTTGAGGAATGTAGGATTTTTATTAATTTCTTTATTTTATAGATGAAAACATTGAGACACTGAGGTTGTTTAGTAATAGAGTCATCTCAAATCCCAGTTTCTGGTGCTTTTCTTACTCTACCATGTATAATCATATCTGTATTTTACTTGTCTTAATAATTATCTCATATGTGAAAATGCCTTACCTTAAGGACTTTTTCATATAAGTAGATATTCTTGGATATTTTCCAAGACTTGCCTGTTTTATACTGGATTCCCCTACAATTGACATGAATGTTATATTTTCATAAAAGAGTTGCCACACTATTTTCTCAAACAATATTATTGTCAAAAGTGTATTTAAATACTCTCTAGATTTCTATTGCAAATGACAAAGATCCACGCCCAGTGTTTCAATAAAAAGGTAAGTAATAAAATGATAAAAACGAGAGCATTTTATATGCAATATTATCTGCCTCCTATTTAGAATTGCTTACGAAAAGTAATGGATTACATTGTACATCTAGGGTCTTAGGCATTGCATTTCTTACATAAGCAAACTTCAAAAAATTTTAAAAAGAGAATATCTGTTTACAATTCTTAAAATGAATGCTGTTCAATTTAAGAATTTGTTAATAGGTAGATTATAGTTTTAGCTCATCCTGCATTGTTCTGCCATAAAATGTCCCAAACTGCTAGTCATTTACTTGCCGACTGTGTTAATTTGTGATCAATTGTGTTAACTTATTTACTTACCATCTTTAATGTGTAAAAATGTACAGTCTTTCCAAATATTAAATAATGTTTAAATGTACCTTTAATTGCATTTTTGTTGGTGTTGCTTCTAGAATTTTATGTAAGCACTACCTACCTTTGTTTTTTTGTTTTTTTTTTAATGACTTGTCATTCACCTGTTCTAAAATTTAAAAAAAAGAAAAAAGGGAGGGAGAAAAAGAAAAGGCTGTTGGTTCAAATAATTGGCAAGTAAATGACCAGCAGTTTGGGAACTTTTATGGCAGAACAATGCAGGATGAGCCAGGGAATTAGTCTCTGAAAGCAAGCTGGCCCCATTACTCGTAATTATAGTTAATCATCAACAATTGTCTTGACCAAGATACAGATCAACACCGAGCACTAACTGAACAGGACTAATGAGGGTAATGGAGGATAAAGAAAGCCTGATTGAATTTAGCAAGGCATTGAATAACCTGAGCAGAGGATGCCTTTTTAGTCTCAGTTCACTCTCCACCTGTTGTTTTAGTCCAGAAGGCACTAGCTTTCTTCAAATCAGGGGACCACGATTGTAATTCTCAGCATAGACATTGAAAAGTGATTAATGTTTAACACAATGAGAGATATTTATTTACAAACCCCACACTGTGTTAGTATGGTGGCACTGTCTTTTAAACCTTGTTACTCAGAACGTGGTTTGAAGACCAACCAAATTGGCATCCCCATGGAAGTTATGTAACTCTCAGGCCCCATTGCAGACCTACTGAACCAGAAAGGCTGGTACTCAAGCCAAGGGATGCCTTGCACCTAATTGCTATGTTGTCTCACATTAGCTATCCAGGTACAGTTTCTTAGAGAAGCACAAGTGGTGATAATTTGCACTCCAGTCTATAATAAAAGAAATGTATTTGAGAAGAAAAAGTTATTATTTTCCCAGGGTTTCTTTAATTCAAGAGAGCATTAATACTCACAAATGGAGAGGTGAAAGGTCTCCTCTGGGAAGAAAGAGCCTATGTAAACAGTGGATACAACACGATGCCTTCCTTTAAATTAAAAACACTTTGTGTTGCAGTACTCTCTTCCATGAAGCCAATGCACTTCACTCAGATAATAATTTATTTTTACAGTTCCAGTATGTAATCATTCCTCTTTCATTCAGTGTGGAAAGAACATATGAATCCTGAGAAACTTAGGTGATTTGGGCAACTCATTCAGTGGAAGTTTTGAGAACAACAAAAAAAATATTTTATTTCTGGCCATTCCATTCAGTGCACTATATTTGGTGAATGTCAAGGTCTATTCTAATGTATTAGCCACTAACCTTCACTGGATGAACTTAATACCAGATTGTTGAATTGCATACATTTTAGCTTTGGCCTTGTGGATCTCAGGTATTTAAATTGTACATTTAAATTAATTTTGATGAGTGTTCTTAATGTATTTATTCAGATAACTGCAAGCACAAAAGGAAGGGAGAAGTTGAGCTCACATATATTAAGACTTGGCTATGAGTCAGTCACTTTACAATCGTTACCTCATTTATTTCTGACAGCAGCACTAAGAAGAACTTTTTTTTTTTTTTTTCACGGTACGCGGGTCTCTCACTGTTGTGGCCTCTCCCGGTGCGGAGCCCAGTCTCTGGACGCGCAGGCTCAGCGGCCATGGCTCACGGGCGCAGCCGCTCCGCGGCATGTGGGATCTTCCCAAACCGGGGCACGAACCCATGTCTTCTGCATCGGCAGGCAGACTCTCAACCACTGCGCCACCAGGGATGCCCAGAAGAACATATTTTTATCCTCGTTTTTTTCCACATGGAAACTGAGGCTAAGAAAGGCTAAGTTAATTTACCTAATGCAGTAAGTGGAAGAGGCTGAATGCAAGTCATGTCTGCTTGGCTGGAAAGTACCTCTGTTTACTGCACCAAATGTATTTACTCATCTTCGTTGATGAGGATTTCTGTGCATATTGCTTACCTCTGGAAAGTGATTATTTGTTATCCAAGCAGAACGAAAAAGAGTACTACAAGACTTTATTACAAACAGAGCAGTCCTTTGTCCCATACCTTCTATACTCTTCTTTCCTTCTGCCATAGCAAAATATTTCAAATTCTCAAATCTGCTTCTTCTTGCTCTTATACCCAAGTGTCTATATAATGTTATTAACCATTACTTATTAAACCAATTTTAGGCATGACCAATTGACTTTACATCTTGATAGTCAAAGACTTAACCCTTTTTATATTTTCCACCTTTCTCTAACATTTTTTTCCTGAGATTAATGTTCACTTTGTTTATTTAATTTAAGTTTCCATTGCCCAGTATGCTCTTGTAAAGCTTGATCACTTTCTCTGAAGTTCTGGTGCAGAGTTCATAATCGCGAGGCCTCTCTTCCCTCTTTCCAGTACTGGGTTCGTTGCTTTCTGGATCTGATGTCTGTCTTTCTTGGCTGAGCCATCATGTTGCTAAAATACACCAGACAGTACTTTCCCAAGAAATGATTTTGGGGAGGTACAAATTCTGAACCTACGCCTGTCTGAAAATGTCAACATTCAGTTGACAGTTCAGATGGTGTTCTAGTTATATATTGCTGTATAACACATCATCCTGAAATCTAACATTAACAACCATTATATTATGTTCACAAATTTTGTGGGTCAGCAATTTGGGCAGGGCACAGAAGTGATGGTGTGTCTCAGCTCCACAATGTCTAGGGCTTGAGCTGGGAAGACTTAAGTGGCTGGGGAAGAGGCAAAAGAGAGTCAAATGGCCGTGCTGGGATCATTTGGAGCTGCTTCATTCACAGAGCTGGTGCTAGGTTGGGTTCAGCTCAGATTACAGACTGGTGTGCCTACATGTGACCGCTCCATGAGGCTTGGCTTCTTCGTAGCATTGGCAAACCCAAGGAAGGTCTTAAAAATCATGTTTTAAAACCACCACAGCCGATATAAAACTCTAGGTTTAAAAATCACTTTTTCCCCTTTGGAATTTGAAGCCATTCGGTGGGAATATCTAATCTAGAAACTAATGATTTTCAATTTTATCTTTTTTTTTTCATTTTCTCTTGTAATTTTTGCATTTTGATTTTTCACTTTGCTTAATTTCTGAAGTTTCTATTATTTAGTATACTGGCTTTTTTGAGTTGATCAGTTCTTGTATCTTTCCCCTCCAACCCTCCATCTTTTAATTTTGTTCAACTTCCTAGATTTTCTTAACTTCATCCTATAGTTTTAAAAATGCTATTAAAATTTTTATACAATTTTTAAAGGTTACTTTCCACTTACAGTAATTACAAAATATTGGCTACATCCCCCGTCTTGTACAACACATCCTTGAGCCTATCTTACACCCAATAGTTTGTACCTCCCACTCCCCCACCCCTAATTTCTATTTTTGGAAATATGTAGGAACTCACTTTTGTTCTCTGATTAACTTTGTTCTCTGATTAACTTTGTTCCTAGCGTTCTATTTCTGGGTCATAGATTCAGTATCTTCTCTTACTTATCTGACAATATTAAATATGATGATAATGATTAATTTTTGTTTGCTGCCTGCATTACCTTTTGTTTTTATTTGTTTTAGTCCTTGTGTTTGACTCTGAGGAATTTCCTCAAAATCCTGGTAATCCTTTACCTTTGAGAGGGTGACCTGAAAAGATGATGGAAATAATTTGTAAATGTCTGTGGTGGTAGTGGTGGCAGTGGGGCACTTAATTCTAGAGGCATTCTATTGATAGAAGAGAATTCTCGAATTTTCACAGAAAGATGCTAAATATTAGTATTTATGTAGCTTTTTACTAATTTGGTTTCTCTAAGTTTAATAATTTGGTTTTAATAATTTTGTTTCACCACTCTCGTATTAGTATATGGCTAGATATCAGTGTTCTGGGAGTAGCAGGGAGTAAGGGATCTAAGAAGGCTCACCACTCATATGCAGATTTTATCCCATTGTTTTTATTCTGGTATCTGACTCCTCCCCTCTCCTGTCCCCTGTATGTCTCTAGTTCAATTTTTCCAGCAAGTAAGGTATTGTAAGTATTTTCCAAAATTTAGAACATTGGTAACAGCGGGGACAGAGATCTACAATCTAACTTCTCATAATTAAGACTTTCTACCAACCTCCTCTTTTGAACGCCTACCTAACCCTGGCCTATTATAGTATTTTGTTCCTCCAAGAACTAAGCCTTTTGTGAGTTCAGGATAGATTGGCTCAACTTCTCATTATTATTCCCATATATTTAAATTGCAGCTTTGTCTACCTACTCTGCTTATGTAAGTTACCTCTCCTAGGTCTACTTTTCAGCTTCAGAATAATGAATTGAGTATTCATCTGCCTATAGTCATCTCTCTCATTTTCTTTATCCTTTGGGTTTATGTCTTTTCTGTTTCATTTACTGTTATTTCAATATATGCTTTGGAGGCAGTAGAAGATAAATACAATCTACTCTTTGGGGTAGTCTAAATGTTATAATAAACAAACTCCAAATCTCATAGGCTTAACACAATAAAGGTTCATTCCTACCCACATCACAGTCTATTGGCGGGGTGGGGATTGCAAGGTTTACTTCCCGTCATGTGGTGACTTAGGAATCCAGACACCTTTCAGCTTGATACACCACCATCTCCTCCCTAGGACCTCATCAGCCTCCTGGATCCTCTTCACATTAGAGAAAGAGAGACCATACAGGATAGGGTAGCGGTAACTCCAGACTGAGGAGTTACATATCACATTTGTCCGTGTGGCTATGACTAAATTCAAGTGAATCATGGAAGTGTAGTCTGGCTGTATCCTGCGAAGAAAAGGAAGTAAGTTTGATGAGCATCCACCTTATCTCTGCTGAACACATATTTTCTATTTGTCATTAAATCAGAAATCTCTAATATATACTCTTACCAAAATGTACTCATCAGTCAAATACGGAGAAAAAGATAGTTTAATTTCTATGATTTCTACATGTAATTTATTATATAGGATGTATGTGCAAAATCTGTTATGATAACCAACATGTTGAAAACTTGGTATAAAATCTAAAGAATATTTCTTTAATTGGGAAAGAGGAGTCTAATGCTAATTTCAAATCACTTGAACATAATTTTCTCATCTATTAAATAGAGGTGGTTCTTGGTACCCTTCCCCTTGAACTTTTTTTTTTTGAAGAATATTGAAATAATTTCTATTTAGGGCATTCTCTAAGTGTCTTGGAAGAAAGACACCATGGAAATATAAAAGAACAAAACATTTATTAAGGGGAGAAATTTAAAAACACACAAAATTTGTTCTTTTTCATTGATTTATTTTTAAATTATTGACTCTACTACCCAAACTTTGGACTGGGTATTCAGATGGTTAGTTCACCTGCCATTTCACCTGTAGCTGGTTCTCCAGCTTTAATTGATTTTAAGTTTTAATTTCAAGTTCTATAATTAAAATTTTTTTTTCTAGATAAGTGGGCTTGATTGACTGTGTATCTTGTTGTGTAGCTCATTCGCAAACACTAAAGGTTCATTTTATAAAATCCATGTCCATACACGTCTGGCTACAGACGTTTTGTGTCAGGTAACCAAAGTTAGTAATCTGTTCTTATGAACAACTTTTTAAATGACATACTTTTCTTGTACATGATGAACAGCTTTCCACTTAGTGCCAGTATCACTCCTTGACAGTAAGTTGAATATCTTGATAAACAATTAGCCTTTTTCACTTGTAAGTTCTCAAATTATTCCAGAAAAGGAAGTCCAGTGATGACAGAAGAGAACAAATATATGGAAACGTATCTTACTCCTTAGAGAGATGGGTTCTGCAGGCATAGCCAGACAGTTGACTGCATATAAATATTTTAAAGTTTTTATCATTAAATTTATATACATTTTGTATTATACTGCATAATGTATTTTTGTTTAACTTAAAATATTATTTCCCTTCCAAAACCATCCAATTAAATGTATGCTTAAGGACATGCTTGCTCTTTTTTTTTTAACTCCTTGTGGGCCATATTTTGTATTTCTAATCCAGCTTGGAAAAAACAGCAGTGAAAAGATGTTACAAATATCAGAGTTCCCTTCCCTGCATTGGTGAGGGGTGGTAAAAACCTATGGCTTTTCACTTCAAATTTATATAAATAGGTTTGCTATTTCAGTTGAATTTCACACATATTTAGTAACTGATAGGAAAAAGTTTAGACAGTAACCAAATTTTTTGTCTTATCTTCCCTTTATATCAACTGGAACAGGATTTTTTCAGTTTTTTTTCTCTATACTAGTTGAGATCTCAATTACTATATGAACTTGCAGAACCCTTCTGAGATGTATAAGCAGATAGATAAAAGTTAATCAGCTAATCACATAGGCTCTGCATTATGTGGGATGTTGAAAAATGCCTGTATTTCTAATATTACAATATCATCATTGTCTTTACAAGAAAAAGTGATAGAGTTGAAATCTTTTAATCTCCTTAAAATATAGGTCATATTCTATTAGATAAGATATGATGAGATTAAATATCAGCTCCCGAATAATACAATATCAGGAAAATAATGAGTCCAACTAAAGAAACATTTGCAGAAATTTGCTGAACACTTATGAAATATAGACTTTCATCTTAAATTTTCCATTGGCAGCTCAAAAATTGGGCCCATCTGCTATGGATTCTCCATTATCCTTTTTCAAAATTCCCACTTATTGGGCTTCCCTGGTGGCGCAGTGGTTGAGAGTCCGCCTGCCGATGCAGGGGATGCGGGTTCGTGCCCCGGTCCGGGAAGATCCCACATGCCGCGGAGCGGCTGGGGCCGTGAGCCAGGGCCGCTGAGCCTGCTCGTCCGGAGCCTGTGCTCCACAATGGGAGAGGCCACAACAGTGAGAGGCCCACATACCGCAAAAAAAAAAAAAAAAAAAAAAAAAAAAAAAAAAAAAAATTCCCACTTATTTTCTTTCTAAAAGATACTTCATCAGTATTTTTTTTTTTTTTTTGGCCACTGTCTTTTCAATTCCTCCTCAAACTTTTCAGTTATATACTCCTTCTTCAGTATCTCCTTTCGCAATATTTCTTATTCCTGTGTTATTTATGCCAGATCTTCCTTCCTTTAAAAATAACAGATGGGGGCTTCCCTGGTGGCGCAGTGGTTGAGAGTCTGCCTGCCGATGCAGGGGACACGGGTTCGTGCCCCGGTCCGGGAAGATCCCACATGCCGCGGAGTGGCTGGGCCCTTGAGCCATGGCCGCTGAGCCTGCGCGTCCGGAGCCTGTGCTCCGCAACGGGAGAGGCCGCAACAGTGAGAGGCCCGCGTACCGAAAAGAAAAAAAAAAAAACAGATGGGTTTTTTTTGGTTGAATCCTATGAAATTGCTGATAATTGACTCTCTCTTGACCTACAAAGTGACAATTTCATATGGTTCAATCTATACGTGATAACTCTGTCCTACAAAGTATTTCCTTCCTTTTAATGCCAAATTTTTCAAACATGGTATTTAGTTTCTTTAAATACATATTGTTTCCTACTCTCTTGTATCTCAGATCTACTTCATCTGTATCCCAAAGGCCATCAACACTCCTGAACTGTCAAACTGAGTTACCTCTTCTGAATTCTCTTTACACCTTTTAAACACATTGGCATTGCTTAGGAAACTTCTAATCACTCTGATGCTTTAACATTATAGCAGTCCTTCTACCTTTCTGACCTTTTTTCTTTCTTCCCATCACTCTTCTTTTTGCTTTATTTTAGTTATGGATCTTTCCCATGTCAGTCTTTGGACCCAGTTTCTTCTGACTTTAATCTTTCTTCTTTGGAGACTTCAACCCACACTCATTGTATTGATGAATGTATTGGGGTGTTTTGTCACCCCCCCAAATTCATTTGTTGAAGCCCTACCCACCAGTACCTCAGAATGTTACTGAATTTGGAGGAGATGAAGTAAGTTAACATGAGGCCATTAGCATAGCCCTAATCCAATCTGACTGGGGTCCATTAGAAAAAACAAACAGGAAATTTGGACCTACAAAGTGACCCAGGGGTTATACATGCACAGAGGAATCACAGAGTGAGAACACAGTGAGAAGGCAGCCATCTATCTACAAGCCAAGGAGAGAGGCCTCAGAAGACACCAAACTTGCCAACACCTTGATCTTGGGCTTTCAGCCTCCAGAACAGTGAGAAAATACATTTCTGTTGTTTAAGCCACCCTGCCTGTAGTATTTTGTTACGGCAGCCCTTGCAAACTAAACAATAATCTATATGTTCCCCACTTCTATTTTTCTGTGGAACAGGAGTCCTGGCAGATATTTTGTAATAAACAAATGGTGGTCAAATAAGTTTGAGGAGCTTTATAGATATGAATCCACTGTATTGAGATTTGTAGTGCACATAGGATATTAAAGACAGATATTCTGAAGTAAGGAAATTTTTTACTCATGCTTCTCAAATTTATACTTATTTTGTCATGACAATTTTTTCTTTTTATATCTTCCTCAATACCTCATAACATCATATGGAACATACTTTGGAAAATCCTAGTCTATATCTCTTGTTCTAATCTCAAACCATATTTTCAGTTATTATCTCTACCTGCCTATACATTTGTACCTGTATATCATTATTGTCTCTTGAAACCTTACTCATTTCCTGAATTTCTACTAGTTCAGTTGCTCTATCCTCCAAGCTCAAATCTTATGCCATTTCTGACTTAGTCTTCTGTTTCCCTTGGCGAACTAGGTATGAAGTCCTTTCAGTTATTCTGTATGGATTGATTCCTTTGGATCATTCTAGAGGGAATCTATCATGATATAATTGGTTTATTGTTATAGGCCCCTAAATGATCTCCCTGTCTTAGTTTCTCTTTCTTTATGGTAAACCATACCACGTGACTCAAATTCCTCAATTTTTTTCATTCCCCAAACTACTTTTACCAGAACACCCTAGTGATCAAAAACCCTTTGTTATATCACAAACTCCCTAGCTTAACATTTAAGGCCCCTTTGAATCTGATTCTGACTTACATTTTTCTACATTACTCCTCTATTAGAGCTTTCTGTTCTGTCCAGGATCATCTGAGACTTCTTTAATTCATCTGAGTTCAACGAACATTTACTGAGTATTAGTGGGATTGAGAGTCCAGGAATATCTACTGTGAGTCAAATACTGTGGTAGTTCTGCAAGTGCTACATACTCTCTACCTCCCCTCACCTTTGGACGTTTTTTCTTTCCCAATGATGGGATGTGATTTAACAGTCACTGTGACTCATTCATTCATCTCACACTTGCTAAATATTTACTACTTGGTCAAGTCATTAGAGAAACAGAGGTAAATAGAAGCTCCCAGTAGGAGAGAAAGACAAAAAGAAAACAAATGCACATTTTAGACATCCATATATACTACAAAAAAATTAATGTGATAGATAGTGACATCTGGAGGGAAGAAAATGATAAGCCGAGACATGAAGGCTGAGAAGGAACATTGCTGGGAAAATCTAGAGTAAGAGAAGTGCTGCCAGAGGGAATGACTGCAGATGTTCTGAGGCATGGTAGAGCCTGAATGTTTATAAAATATACCAAATTACGGACAATTGAGTTGAATTATCCTAGTGTTAACAACTAATGATTATGCCTATATTTCTAATCAGCATGCCTTTTATCTCTGATTGTCATTAAATCCTCCTGTTTACTCCAAGCCAAGTCCCATCTATAAGGTCTTCACAGCGATGTCTTCCATGGTGGACTATCGCTCTAAGTTTTTAGCATACATCTGACTGCCCATTGTGTACAGTATAAATAATTTTTTGGTATTGGTATCTAATACTTGTGCTATTTAGTATTCTTAATAATGTATATATCTTTGCTTAATTATTAGATTATAAATTCCTCAATAAAAAATAATTCTTTATAAATTTTTCAAACACCCAATTGCTCCCTCTCAGAGTGTGATTGGACATAAAAGCTGTCTTTGTGGACTTCACTTTCTAGAGCAGAAAAAACTGAAAATAAATATGGCATACAGGTTATGTAAAATTTAAAGAGGCATACAGTAATTGAGCGTAGAGTTCATATTTGAGTCATGAAGCTTTTGAGCAATGAAACAGATCATGTGGTATTCTGCTAATTCAGTCTACAGAAAATATAAAAATGAGATCACACATTAAGCTATTCCAAGAAAATAGTTCATATCACATGATTACCAGTTATGGTGACTACATGGTGAAAAAGAGAGGCTGATAGTCAAGATCCCAAGACTGTCTATCAATCCTTGACCCACATTCTTCAGCAGCTTCAGCCACTTCCAAAATGACCCTCAGGGAACGTGTGCACAGAGCAGATCAGACAAAATCTCTCTTAGTTTCTAACCAAGCTTTGATACCAATTCCTGTGCAATTTCAAGGTAAACTTTACCAGACCACCTGTAAGTCACAAGATCCCTCTTTAGCTCAATACGTAGACAAAATGCAGTCCTTGTCACATTCTCCCAACCTCTCTAATTTTGGTGTTAAAGGGCTTAACACCAGTAATTCTGATTGAGTTAAAGAAGGAGCAAGGAGAAATTAGGGGGGAAAAAGCAACAAGTAAAAGAAAGAAAACTTCTAAACTCTGGAGCAGAGTGTGCCTAAACTTTTAAATCCAGTACATCCCCAGGGCAGGGATGGAGGTTACGGAAGAAAGAAATGTGGAATGGACCCTTTGCAAGAGGGAGTCAGCAACAGGTTCCCTTTATTGCATAAGTTACAGGGTAGTATTAAGAGAGGAGATTGTTCATAGAAGAATAAAGGAAGTGAAAGAGAAAACTGTGGAGTCACAGGAGATAATAATCACTTGTAAAGGCTCACCTAGGACCACACTTTACCTCAGGGCTTGTCTTTCACCTCTGACTCCCGCAGAGTTCGTAAACAACCAATCATGAGGCTGTGGAATAGAATGTACCATCTCAGGTGCAATCATTGCTCCTTGTGTACAGCATAAATTAACTTCTAATGCTTAAGAGTTACAATCTGGGTTTAATCTTGTTCCTTCACTCTCTGGCTGAGGATGTTGGACTGATTACTTCTTGCTGTATAGTGGGGATAATAATAGTATTCCCTCATAGTGTTGATGTGAGCATTATATGAAAACACTGCCTAATATTTAACGAGTGCTCAACAGTTTATTTGCTGTTATTATCAGTATACCTTGCTTATCTGTACAAAATATAACAAAATGTATATCATGGAATTATATAATTTAATATTTATCTTTCAAGTACTAAGAACAGCAGTTTTAGTTTGTGATTCAAATGTCCTATATTAGTAAAGATAATTGTATTTGTTTAGAAGTTGTTTGAATATTTTCTTAAATGACAAAAATCTTTTGGATTCCTGAAGCATGGATCAAAAGGATTTGATATAATATCTTACCTTATAATAAAGGAAAAATTAGCCAACATTTACTCCTAATTCGACCCAATGGTATCATCTATCTTCTATTACCAAAGGTGGATAGTTAGTGAAAGTAGCTAGTAATTAAAAGAAATTTTTAAAAAGAGGTGTTCCTGAAATATAAGTGCCAATGCTGGTGTCTTGGTTATTTAATTCAGGAAATCTTGGTGGGCTCATTTGCAATATTAGCTAAGAAGCGTTGATTTTGCAGAATAAATACAAGTAGAAACCAAAGCGCAATTAATTAGGTTTCCCATTTGAAGAATAATAAAAAGAGTTGATGATCCTAATACTTTTCTGTGAGGATTTATTTACTTGTCATTCTTGATTTCTTAAATTCTGCTTTTTTTTTTTTTTTTTCGGTACGCGGGCCTCTCACTGTTGTGGCCTCTCCCGTTGTGGAGCACAGGTTCCAGACGCGCAGGCTCAGCGGCCATGGCTCACGGGCCCAGCCGCTCCGCGGCATGTGGGATCTTCCCGGACCAGGGCACGAACCCGTGTTCCCTGCATCGGCAGGCGGACTCTCAATCACTGCGCCACCAGGGAAACCCGCTGCTGCCTTTTTAACTTCCTAAGTAATTTCAAACTTGAGTAAAGGTGTAACAGATAAAACCTGAATTAGAGCTTATGGATATATTGGAAATAGTTGACTTTTAGAGTAAATACTAAATTTTTAATGTCTGCCATGCTATTAGTTTCCCTCATTTCTGTGTTCTTAGATTCCTCTCAATTTCACTTCTGTTTTGTGTGCTTCGCTTTACCCCTACTCAGAAGAGGGAGAGCAGGTTTTGGACTCAGATTGTGAGCTGAAGAGTAATGCCACCTCATGTCTTTGATCCTGGATGTCTAGAAAAGAAGAAAGAAAATGTTTTCTTTCTTAAATATTGCTTGCAGACATTTGTCAAATTTTTCTTGGGAAGTTTTTAAGGTGACTTCTTCACTCTTGGGGAAAATACTTAATTTCAGTCTTCCCACATGTGAAGAGATACAGTAGACACACATTTTTAAAAAGTAATAATAATAACTTTTATTTAGCACACCATATTCTCAACTGATGCAAATGCTTTAGTTGTACTCAACTTTTAAATTATTACAGTAATTCTATGTGGAAACTGAGAAAGATGAATGAACTTGCTCAAGTTCTGTGAGAACTAAATTCAAAATTTGAATCCTGGTACTCTGGTTTCAGATTTTGTAGCCAGCTAAGCTCTGAAATTCCAGTCATGTTGTGAAATTTTTGAAAGACAATTGGTCTAAGAGACACAAAAATGTCCACAAAGTAGGCAAGGAAGTTGCTGTTTTCTCCTGTTAACATAGACCTAGGAAGTAGAATAACACAACTAGTAAATGTGGGCACAAGACTTAGTGAAAATGCCATCAGTTAGTTTCATGAGACGTACTGTAAGAAGAACAGAATAATTTTAGCTCATCTTGAGACAGAGGTCATTTTTAATTGAGGTTCCATAATCTCAATATCTTGGAATCATTTCAGACACATGTTCAGACAAGGGCTCATTTCTTTTTAAATGGTCAGGGTCATCTGAAGGACTGACAGAAATGACACTGAGACACGTTATTTTTTTTCCTCACACAACTTAACTTTTAATGCTATGCAGAAGCTACACATCTTGCCTCTCCCAGGTTTGCATTTAGTCTTTTCTTTTTCCTCTTTAACACTGACCCACAGTCCTAGCAGTGGCACAGTCAGATTTCTATAGATACAAAATCTTTAGACAAGGACACAGTATATGTGAATACCCACTTTTCACATACATACAAAAGGCAATGTGTCATTTAAGGAAACAAGTTAGGTATTATTAAGCAATGATTTTAGATGATCAATCCACATATTAAAAATGGGCCAAATACTTTTCCTGCTAAGTAGAAGTTAATTGAGTTAAATAAGCTAGTTTCCTAATACCTAGTTGTGAATATAATGCATACCATACACTATTCACGATTTCTAAAAGGAGAAGTCCTTTTGTACCTTTATTAATTGGCGTAAAAGAGTTATAAGAAGGAGTAGCTTCATAAATATACAAACCGCAGAGGCAAGGCGGCCAAGGGAGGAGCAGATTCTGAGAAGAAAGGCGTGGCTCAAACTGCCAAGTAGCTGACAAGTCAGATGAGGATGTGTGTCACTGTTCCCCTAGTTCTGTGCTGTGTGTACGCCACTCCTCTTATCACTGGATATCACAAGTAGTTCATCAAGTGTTTACTGATGATAGCTATGGCACTGCCCTTCATGAGGGTTATTTTTTATTTTTCTTTCTTTCTTTCTTTCTCCCTCCATCCCTCCCTTCCTTCCTTCCTTCCTTCCTTTCTTAAAGTATAGTTGGTTTACAATATTATATTCATTTCAGGTGTACAGCATAGTGATTTAGTATTTTTACACTTTATATTCCATTAAAAGTTATTACAAGATAATGGCTGTAGTTCTCTGTGCTATACAGTAATCCTTGCTACTTATCTATTTTGTACATGGTAGTTTGTGTCTCTTAATCCCATACTTCTCACGTGCCCCTCCCCCATTCTCTTTCCCCACTGGTAACCACTAGTTTGTTTTCTATATCTGTGAATCTGTTTCTGTTTTGCTATATACATTCACTTGTATTATCTTTTGGACTGCACATACAAGTGATATCATATAGTATTTGTTTTCCTCTGTCTGACTTATTTCACTCAGCATAACATTTTCTAGGTCCATCCACATTGCTGCAAATGGCAGAATTTCATTCTTCTTTATGGCTGAGTAATATTCTCTTTTATATAGATAGATAGATAGATATCACATCTTCTTTATACATTCATCTGCTGATGAACACTTGGATGGCTTCCATATCTTGGCTGTTGTAAATAGTGCTGCTATGAGCATTGGGGTGCACGTATCTTTCTGAATTAGTGTTTCCATTTTTTTCTGGATATAACCCAGGAGTGGAATTGCTGGGTCATATGGTAGTTCTATTTTCAGCTTTTTGAAGAACCTCTATACTGTTTTCCACAGTGGCTGCACCAATTTACATCCTCACCAACAGTGTGTAAGCGTTCTCCTTTCTCCACATCATCCCCAACATTTGTTATTTGTAGACTTTTTGATGATAGCCCTTCTGACAGGTGTGAGGTGCTATCTCATTGAATTGATCTGCGTTTGATTTGCTTTTCCCTAATAATGTTGAGCATCTTTTCATGGGCCTGTTAGCCATCTGTGTCTTCTTTGGAAAAATTCCTATCCAGGTCTTCTGCCCATTTTTTGATTGGTGGTGTTTTTTTTTTTTTTTTTTTTTTTTTTTGGTTTTTTTTGGGCCTCTCACTGTTGTGTTGTGGCCACTCCCGTTGCGGAGCACAGGCTCCAGACGCGTAGGCTCAGGGGCCATGGCTCACGGGCCCAGCCGCTCCGCGGCATGTGGGACCTTCCCAGACC
>NW_006777199.1:37868-95012 GCF_000442215.2 Lipotes vexillifer
TCTTTCCCTTTTACTACTACACTCTATGCTGGATCCAATTTTTCTAATTTAAGAGGGGATATACAGTGCTACTTACCAGGATAAATATTTTAAAATCTTAATGCTATAGGACATTAAATTGAGTCCTATTATTTTTATCTTCATCATAGGAAAAAAAATCTATGACTATATATGAGGGTAGAAGAAGGAATGGGTGTTAGTAGTGGTGTAGTGAAGCTGATGGGTGCCAAGATCAATAATAAAAGGGGGAAAAATTAGAGTTATGATTTGGAAATTGGATCTAACATTTTAAAGACGAGTGTAGTCAATGTACAATCAGAATAAGAAAACCAACCCCCCAGTTGAACAGAATTATTGCAGTAGTAACAAATTTTAAGAGAGTACATCTTTTATTCTATTTTATTTTTAAAATATGCTTGTAAAGTATTAAATATCTCTTCCCAAAGATTCCCAAATTATTTAATTTTAAGAATTAAATTTAAATAAAAAATATGTTCTCACTTAGTATAATGTTCTGAGGACTGAAGCATTTTGAAACATTTAGCTATAACCCAAAGGATTAGAAATGTTCTTCCTCATATTTTTCCTGATGTAACCTTATAGTTAGTACAATAGCTAATTTAAAGTGACTATTCTCTTATAAAAGTTTATATTTTAGTTTTAAATCTAGCAGCATTGAATATTTTCTATGAGAGTTTATTTTCAAATAAAAACATTTATACTTTGATATAGATTTAAAACTTTGTTTTATTTTATTTTATTTTATTTTTTTGCGGTACACGGGCCTCTCACTGTCGTGGCCTCTCCCGTTGCGGAGCACAGGCTCTGGACGCGCAGGCTCAGCGGCCATGGCTCACAGGCCCAGCCACTCTGCGGCATGTGGGATCTTCCCAGACCGGGGCACGAACCCGTGTCCCCTGCATCGGCAGGCGGACTCTCAACCACTGCGCCACCAGGGAAGCCCTAGATTTGAAATTTTAAAGTTTATTTTTCTTTGAATATAGATCCAAATTAACATAAAATATGTGCATACCTGTTTTTGAATAATAAAATTGTAAATCTACATTGCAACCATATCTATTATACATTGGAAGATTTATAACTTTCTATACACAAAATATATGTCTGAGAAAACCAGTATTTAATTCAATATTAGTAAACTGATTTGGGCATAAAGTTCGAACCATACCTAAAGGTATTTTACATCTAAAGGAAAATTCAACAATTTTGGAGCTGGACCTACAGAAAAAAATCTTGAATAAGATATTAGTAGAAAGTAATGTACTTACCACAAATATATCTGCACAAAAAGGAAGTAATAAATTACGAAAAGTGCATTTTACTTGATATGTATATTATTCCATTCTGATGCTGAAGTTATGTATTTGGGAAAATGCTTATTGCTTAAAAAGCATGTTTCTATAAAAGAAGTTCAGGAAGCCACTGAATTAGGAATTGGGAATACCTAAGAGACTGTCTTCAGTCTCTTAGGTATTCCCAATTCAGGTGAAAGTTGTTCACTCTTCGGTCACCAGAAGTTTCCAATAGAAAATTTCCCCTATGCTCAAATATATACTGTTGAATTCGATGTAAGTAACATGTATATATGTCAGGTAAATGAGAAATATTTAGTGGAAGAAATTTAGCAGATTTTCAGTCTTGAAAAGAAAAATATTATGTACAATATTTATTAAGGTTTCATGAATTTCTCTTACTTTTTAATATTTTATAAACACATTCTTCTTTATCTGGCATACTGTTAAATGTGTGAAAAAAACCTTTACAGAATATCTGGGAACTTCTATTTTACTACATTGTCCTTCTCAATGGTATATTTTACTTGAACCGTTGTTTTACTTGGAAATTTTTTTGTTTTAGAAAGCATAGATCTTATCTGTGTTTATCTTTTTTTGAAATACATTATGAAAAAAGGAAGTGAGAAAACGTTATAGTCAATTAGCTATCCCATTGCAGCTAGTGGTTTAAATTTTCTGAATTAAAATTCAAAATTAAGGCATAATCACTTCCTAAAGGATTTCCTTGAGACAACCCTTACGTTGAATGCAATTGCAATGTTATCTTGTTACTTCCTCCTTCTGTTAGAGAAAAAGTCTGCTTTTCCATGTAGAGTTTTATTTGGTTCTCATCCTGAAATCTCCACTTCTATACTGTCCTGCTGCATGCTCCTGCTGTGTGCTCTAGAGCACAATTTCTGTGAGACGTTGGTAATTTGAAACAGATTTAGAAACAATGATTATCACACAGTATATCCATAGAATTTTATAACTGCTGAATAGATTTAATTTGGTATTTTAATAAAATATATGTATGACATACTGTGATTTTAATCCTTTTGTGTTTGTGAACAGAAATCCAAAGCATTTGTGGTAGTGTCAAGATAAAGACATGAGGTTGCTGGATAAACTTATTCACTCTGTTAAAACATTTTGTTGATGAGTGGTTTCTTTATATCACACATTGATTTCATTAGAATAAGGAACAGAATCACAAGAATCAAAAGAAATATTATTAAATTAAAGATGCTCTATGACCAAATTTCAAATACACATACCACACACACACACACACACACACACACACACAGAGGCTAGTTTTCAATCTTTTTTAGAAGCAAGATCCACAGTTTTCAACGTCTCTTGAATAGGGACAGGCACAAGATGGAGAAGGTGGGGATGTTTTGGTTTGTATTCTATATAACATCTGGATTTTCCTACAAATCGAGACAAGTTTCCCAAATCATTTCACATTCCTGTATCAACTCACTGTCACATATTTTCTCTTCTTAAAGCTCTGATGATAAGTCCTGGAAATCCGAGCAAGAATTTTCCTCAGTAATGTGACACATTTTATACTTCTGACTCTTGAGGAATAAGAACTGTTTTATGTACTATGCTTTTGGATTAATAAAATCTTTCAAAAGTTAGCATGATAGAGTTGTTTTATGCCAAATGTGGTGCCCAAGTGATTATATACCATAATAATAATAATCCAGAAAAGTGATTCAGGAAAGGCCAAGAGTAATAAGGTCAGTTTTGCTTCTGCCATTATATGAGTGCCTATTTTAAATTAACTTCAGCCATTCAGTGAAAAGCTATGCACTATGTCTTGACTTATTCTATACAACAGTAGTAAATAAAGAAAGTGATCTCCAACATTAGTCCCTGGAGTCTATATAAAGCATTTCCTTTTAACCTGTTGACCCAAACAAGTCCACAGTATGATTCAGATGACAGGAACATTCACTTTAATACTCATAACTCTAGGTTTGGAGAGCAGTTTGTAATTAAGGGGCAGGTGATTGAGAATCATTGATAAATCCAAACTACCCCCATCATTCAAAACCTAGTGGTATGGAAGCCATTTAAACAAATAGCCTTTAACTGCTCTTAATTGATGTGCAAGTGTATAATTTATACTATTTTCCTCTGGACCTGCTCAACCAAAACACTCATTTCCTGTTGAGTAATGGTGTTCGGTGCGAGATTTAGGACATTCATGAAACATATCCTGCCGTTGATATTGAACATTGGCTGGTGTTTCATAACTGATCCCAGCCAATGATAAGGAAAAAGAAAACTTCTGGTTTTGGATAAAGTTTTCCATATCTAGCTCTAAGTATTTCTGTCCGAAATGATTTGAATATTTTTATCTTGAATGTTACTACTTCTCTCTCAACTACAGAAAAAGTTTACTTAAAAGTTTTTGTATCCTTTACTTTCATCTATTTATGTCATCAAAATTGATACCACTTGAAACTAAGTAATTATTGAATAGAAACTTGCTCTCTTTTAGTTGCTTCTTTCTTTTATTCCTTCTCCTTCTGAAATGTTCCCTTTTATTTCTCCCTTTGTTATCATTTGACAAATAGCTTGATGATATGTCAATATTTTTTAAAAGTTTTACAAAAAATTTAGTGAACAATTCATAAATTAAAGCATTACATACCACAGTGAATATTTTCGCAGGTAGCTAGCTCCATTCTTTCTAAAACACCAAAAGATGCTTCTGTATCATGCTCAAGAGAACACAATAAGTGTAGAGATTGTTCTGGGCTCTCAATTTCCTCACAAGACTGAAAGTAAAAGAAAAAAACTGAGTGATCGGGTATAAGACTTGGCTCATTTACTATTGATGTACTGATTTAAAAAGAATAAAAAAGAAAAACTAAGAAGAAACTGAAAGTTCAAAGTTTAACCGTAAACTTTAAACAAGTAATCAACAATTAATAACAGAAAGAGTATAAAACAGGAAGGCAAAATCTTAAAAAATCTTAAAGATTTTTAACATTTAAAAATGTTAAAAATCTTCTACTTTCTTACTTCCAAGCTTGTCTCACTGTGGAGAAACATTAGCTCCACACTTGTTGAAGACAGAATCCCTAGATTTAAAAAATATGTTTTTGTTTTTTAATCAGCTTAAAGCTTCACAGATTGCCACACCCTGGGAAGGAAAAGTAGCCCCTACTTTTCCCATCAGCCTGAAAGAATTAGATGATGGCATTATTGTGGTAGAAACATCACCTGCCAGTCTAAATACACATTTTCGTAAACCTCTCCCATAGTATGGATTTAACTAGTCAATTAGCAAATGAAGTCACACTGTTTGCTTTAGTTTCATGTCATTTCACCAGAAATTCCATTGGTCTTATGTTAATTAGTATTTTCTTCCTATTTTGGTTTTCCAAGTATGGGTATATTATGGGTTATAACAATACTTATATTTCTGAGTTACTATGTTAAGTATAGTCATATCAATAAGAAAAATACAATAAATAAAATATATGAGAACAAATGCACAAGACAATTAAGATTATGTAATTATGTTCAATGGACATGTAAAAACATATTGTGCTCCATATACTAAAATTACATAAAGGCTGAGTGTATAATTTCCATTCCTGAGGTTATTTTATTTCTATTATTTCCCTACCCTCTTCAAACACACAGTTATTTATTATCATAATAAAATATTTTTGTCCATTAGATGTAAATATTTAAACAATTTTATAAAAAGAAAGTTTAAACATAAATGATACATAATTTGTTTCGACCTACCTAGATATACCAAAAGCAATGTTCTTTGATTTTATTATGGAGGGGGAGAAAAAAAGAATTTTTAAAAGATGAGCCTTAAAAAGAAAAAATCCTTAACCTCTATTATTTGAGATAGTACTATCTCAGTAGTTTTCAGGGCTCTTGAGAATCAAATCTGAATGTCATATTTACCTACTAGCTGTAAAGTATATTGAAATAGGTCCCAAGCTAGGGCAAAAAACCATGAATATTATGGCAAGGTGGCTACACGTGGCAGCAAGTTGAGGCATTAACCTTTTGCCTTATGGCACCTGAGGTTAAAGTGTGCTTTAAACCAAAGATGAAATGATTGTGGAATCTCAATTCCAAACCAGTTGATATTTGCCCACATCTTTGAAAACAAGAAGTTGAAATATCACAAACTGACTGTGGCTATGTGAGTTACACATTAGAAAGGGAAGGGAAGATAGTTCTTTTACTGACTGGGCTTTTGGGAGGAAGTGTGAAGAGATATACAAGAGGCATAATTAACCTGGGAGTAATGTTAACTGTGGCAGGGGCTGTCTGAAGGCTGATTCAGTCACTGTGAACAAACAGTGGTCTAGATTCTCTTTTCTCAGGGACTCTAACAATCCTGTCTGACTTGTATTTATTTTAGTAGGGAATACTTCCTTTAGTCCTGCTGATAATAGAGTTTCCCTTCTACACGTAAGAGCACTGGTCTAGGGGGGAAAGGATAAGGCTCCTGCCTTAGTAATGGAAGAAACTATAATATATCGTGAGTATGTTACTTCACCTATAAAAATGGGCATAAAATATTACTTTGCTTCAATAAAGAGAAATCTGCTATGTATGCCAGAGGACCTCCTTAGGTCTCTGGCAGATCCACGCTGTATGATTCCTGTGATTCAGACCAAATTGCTATTTGATATAAATGGTAAATTGCTTATTTCATTCAGAAGCATTAAAGCATATGAAAACTGCCTTTCTTTAATTATAAAAATTAAAATTTATAAACTCTTAAAATTTACAAAGATTCAACTGGGTTCAAAATATTTCAATTATCATAATTTTGAAAAACAACTGTCTATATATAAATATAATATTGTATTAAATAAAAGTCTCTTTCTTACATACAACACATTAAATAGCAAATGCTAATATTTCCTATAGTTTCAGAAAATAAAAACTTTCAAAATACTGCATATTTAAATAAGTAAGTTTAATTTGCTCATAATTAGTAAAATAAAGCATAATTTTGTCTTATTCTTTTTTGACATCAGCTAATACTTAAAACATCCCCACTTTTCCTGCATTAAATGTGAGGCCAATTCAGTTCACAGTCAAAATTGCAGAAGAAATATTGTGAAACAAATCAGGGATAAATAAGAAGTGCCATACTTAGTATTGACTGATTTGTAATATAATGTTCCCAAATGTAATTGTTAGACCTAATTTTTTCAACTCTTCTTGGGCCTGAGGATGGAAAGAATTTTACTCTTGTTGGATTGTGCCTTCATTTTTCCCTTACAAGATGTGTTGAAGGATATGGGCTGCAGATATGGATTTATCTTTTCTCCCTCCTAAAACACCACCAAAACTCACCAAATTAGGGGAAAAAATTTATTAACCATCATTAACAAAGGAATGGTAGAATATAACATAAATTTTAAGAAATTTTGTGAAAATGTAGAGATGATTCAAGAATTGCAATTGACTCGAGAGCAAAGGGAATTCCAGCCTAAGTGATGTCTGTGACTAGACATAGGCACTGAACTAGAAATAAGCAATCAGGTTAATGTCTATAGACAGCCGAGCCTTCAGTTCCCCTTCTCCGCCCATATTGACCTACCCACATGCCCACACACAGCAAGCCAGAGGTTTATTCTCTGAGAATTTGGGACAAGGTATAGGGGTGAGGCACAGAGCTGACACCAGGAGATTAAATGAAAGCTTGAATGCCGACTAATCAGAATCTCCAGTCTGCTCTCTCCCTGCATTGTTCCCAGGACAGCATCCAGGCATATATTCCATGAGGCAAAAAATGAGAGCATTCTTCTCTAAAGGAATGGAGGTCCTGAGAGACAATATCTAGACAGATTGACATTGGGGGATCCCCAGTGTAGAGCTAACCACCGAACATTGTACAGAGAAGGGCATGGATCAACAACTCCCCTTTCTCCCCTGCAGAGAATTTCAATAAGCTTCACTTAATTATAGACAAGAGGCCAAATCTTGAGATATTTAAGGAAAGCCTTCAAAACAAAAAGACCAAAACAAACAGAGGAAGTGGGGAAATAAACAGAGACATTAGAGAAAGGACAATATAAAAAAGTTAAATTGTAATAATAATCAACTGGATAAGAGGCAAGAGTTGTATTAATAGGAAGAAAAACCGGGAAGCTGTAAGAAAAAGAATAAAGCACCTTTCCCTTGCCTAAAAGAGAAGTCTTAGAAATTAAAAATATGAAAATTGAAATTAAGAAGAAATAAATAGAAGGTCCAGAAGATAAGGTAGAGGAAATGTCCCAGAAAGTAAAACAAAATGACACAGATATAAAACTTAGGAAATAAGCTATTAAAGAAACCTTAGAGGATCAATCCATGTAGCCCAACATCTGATTAACAGGAACTCTGGAAAAGAAGGGCAGGATGAAGAAAAATGAGGCTCAAGGATCCTGAAATCAGGAGAGTGGCCAAGGATTGTTCACAGAAGCCTCAGAGCAGTGGGCGTATAGAAGCCATCTAGATTAGAGCAGAAAGAGAGCCTCGTATGGGGAGGACATCTAGGTTAAAATACATACATAACTTGATACATTATCTGATGTATAATTGAGTGTTGGAGAAATTATTGCAAGGAATATGATGGGTTTTGGAGTATATGGGAAAAGCGGGTATGTATTTCTAGAAAACCAAGTAAATGAAAAAAGAAACTCAGAAAAATAATTGTAGGAGAAAGAAACTAATTCATGGCATATTACTTGGCTCAGCCATAGGCAATTGTAATACTTCAAATTAAAAAAAATTATGAAATAAGCATATTGGCAAAACAGAACAGTAGAAGTGATGATGAGGTAAAACTTTTAAAACCTTAACTACCATTACAAGAAGTCAATGAATCCTCCCTAAAATAGGAAGTGCACACACACATACAAATATACACACACAGTGGCTACAAGAGTGGAAAGACAAATACTCACTACATATGATTGCTACAGCCAATCAGAAGTTTAAACTGTGATCATTGTTATGTTTTCTCCTGAATAAAATTGCACTTTGATTAATAGAAAAAAATGCCTAACCCAATATCCATCCTCTGATGGCCCCAGTACAGATTTTGTACAGTCTTCTGCAATGATGGAGTATCTGTGATGCAGAGACTGGTGACCCATGGGAAGTCTGATTGCTTATTTTTGTTTTGAGTGTTTACTCTTAGGTAGGAGTTGTTCTCAAAGCAACTTAACAATCTGTTAAAGTCTGCTTAATCTTGATTATTGAAATTTAGTTTAAATATTTTATTTCTTACATAGAAAGAATTAGCAATTATAGGTCATTTAATTAGTAATGTCAAGAACTTGGAATGAAATACAGTATATAGTGCTAGATATTTTGTGTTCACAAAGATTTATCATTCATTTTGGAACATGCTTGAGCCTTCCATTCAATATCAAGATCAGAATACATTTATTTTTATTGTGAATGAAAGTGTGTGGCACATCACACCTTAGGAACATCCAGACAGCAAGATAATAGAAAGTTATGTACTCCTGGTTAAGCATATATGACACTATTCTCAGATGAGTTATTATCTTTTGGCCTGAGAGAAAACTTGACTCAAAGCTTAAGTTGAGAGAATGTAAGTAGAATGTGTTGAATGAAATGACTTAGTGTAATGTGCTATTTTCTTACCATTACAATTTTTTCCACAGAATTTAATTTTTTCTATGGGAAAGTAAGAAACAGCGATGTGCAGATTTTAAAATTTTTGTGAAAACATTAAAAATTATCTTACTGTCATTTATAAATGTATAGGGAAGTGAAAATCAGTAAAACTAACATTTATTTAGTACCCTGTAATTCAAAACATTAGAATAAATGAGAATTAAAATGTTTCATATCTTTGTTAAAAAAAAAACTGATCAAGAATACATTGAACACTGCTTGCCTTATCATATAACTTACTGTTTGTACTGAGCACCTTTTCTATGCCTTGGTGAACTGTCATATTCCTTTCTAATTTTGGATCAGCTTCCAACATTTAATCCTTTGCACTTTCAATGCCATGGAATATCTCTGAGAGTTGCATTAACGTGAAGTCTTTTTGCCAGCAGCGTTTCCTCCGGGACATTGTCCCCACAATCACTTTTCTTATTTATGTCAATGCATTAGCCTTTTCTAAGTCTTTTTGGCTGCTCAGCTAGAGTCTCTTGAATGGCAGCAATGCCAACATCCCCACAGTCAGCTATTTCTTTTATACCTCCATTTCTACTTGATTCAGATTTCACTTCCAGCATCACCACTTTTTTTCTTTGCTGTACTTTCATCTTTATTAACCAGTTCCTTCTTTTGATTATCCATTTTTGTAAAATGGCATGTGGGTTTGTCACTGAGAGACAAGGAAGCAGCACAGACACACACTTTGCTGTCTGTGTATGAATTGAAAACAGATACACAGTGACCAAGCCCTGGCAGACTTGCAAAGAAGTGATGTACTTGCTCACTGACCAAGATGGGCAACTGTTACTAAACAGTGATTTGTGAACTGAAGAGCTAGCAATAAAACTTATACTTTTTACAGTTACTCAAAGTTAATACACTGTGGTAACTGAAATTTGAACTGTGTTGTAGAATAACTAGTGTTACTTAGCTAAACTTTGGTAACCGAAATTCATGCATTTGGGAACCACACATAGTGAGGACTGGGTTTTTATTTTACTTATAACTTCTACCTAGTTACCTTGACACTTTTTGATAGAAGGTTGGAACTTTTTTTCCAGTAAATCATGTTCATTCATTCTTTGGATGATAATCGGGAATAGGTTTATAACTCAAGGGAATAACATTTTTTATTAATATGTGAAATGGCTTGCAAGGTGAATAGACTATTTGACTATTTATATTCAAATTCTGAAAGTATCAAAATATAATATTTTTCCTTTACTGGATCAAAGTTTATTTTAATCCGTTTTGATTTATCACAGTATAGACAATATACACACATTCAGCAAATTAGGGTGTGATAGAAAAAAGTTTCAATGTTAAATCAGTGCTGTGCCTGCAGTTTTACCACTCTTGCAGTAGAGAGAATTCTCCTTTCTAAAATCCAGGGATGAAAAGTCAGTTACTTAAAGTAAAATTAGCCCTTTAGATCTTTCTTTAGAAAAAGTGACAAGTGGTCTCTGTTGATTCGTGGGTCTGGTTCAGATTGCACTATATAATTAGGTTTTAAGGAGTAATCTGAGGTTATTAAATGGAATGAGAATGGTGCTGATGCAGTAGAAAAGGAAGTCAAGCAGGGAGTGTTGGCAGAAATTAATTTAAAGTAGTGCGTTGGCACTAGTTTCGTGAGTTACGAGTATTTTCCAAGAGCTCATTTTTAGTGGAAGAACCACATCTCTGTGATTTTGCAAGTTCCCTTCTTTCAAATGCTGCAGACCACTAAGGAGGAGTATAATGAGACTTCGCAAATCTTAGTTACTCCATATAGGGACTTTCAGTTTCCTTTGTGGGAAAATATGTAAAACTGCTCCAATTAGGAATAGGCTTCCTTTGCCTTTAACAGTTCTTTTCAGTACCAATGACTAGGCGTTCTCTCTCTTTTTTTCATGCTATTCTCATATTATGCCTTTCTGAATACTCTTGCTATGTTATTCACTTCATAATGACTCTTGAGTAGCCATTTTGTCATTTCTCTGGCTCAAAGTCTCCAAATTGTCACATGTATTTAAAAGGTTTCAACCCCTTCTCACACACATTTTTCCAAGGGGATTCTTTGTAACCATCACATACATATGGGTATATTCATGAGATACTAGTATCTAGACCTACTTTTGGGAGCTCCCTATATAAATCAATCATATTTTCTTAGGCCATTACTGAGAATTCAGGCACTTTCTTTGCATCAGTAGTTTAAGGTTATTTGTCAAAAATGAAATTCAAATTAATTATTTTTCTGTTTGTTTTACTATCTACTGCTGTCACATTTACCAGTCATTCCTTATATGAGGTAAAGAATAGGATGACATTTCACCATTTAATACTCAAAATCTCTAAGGAATACTCTCCTAGAACAGGTATAAAACCCTGATATTGAAAAAATACATATTTTAAAATCCCTGCCCCCATACTTTCTTTAGTTTCTCTTGTTTGTATCCTGGAAAAATGCTTACCTATTTCATGTTGAAAAATTAGAAGGAAATACTTGCTAACGTATTTTTATAAATATACTATATTTTGTCAACAGTCAAAACAATGAAGCAACTGACATGTGCTGTTGAGAGTCTATAGCAACTATGAAAGATTAGGAATCTGGTGGAAGATAATGACTTTTTGAGGTATCACCTCACTCCAGTCAGAATGGCCATCATCAAAAAAATCTACAAACAATAAATGCTGGAAAGCGTGTGGAGAAAAGGGGACCCTCTTGCACTGTGGGTGGGAATGTAAATTGATACAGCCACTAGGGAGAACAGTATGGAGGTTCCTTAAGAAACTAAAAATAGAATTACCATATGACCCAGCAATCCCACTACTGGGCATATAGCCAGAGAAAACCATAATTCAAAAAGACACATGCACCCCAATGTTCATTGCAGCACTATTTACAATAGCCAGGACATGGAAGCAACCTAAGTGTTCATCGACAGATGAATAAAGATAAAGAAGATGTGGCACATATATACAGTGGACTATTACTCAGCCATAAAAAGAAATGAAATTGAGTTATTTGTAGTGAGGTGGATGGACCTAGCGTCTGTCATACAGAGTGAAGTAAGTCAGAAAGAGAAAAACAAATACCGTGTGCTAACACATACATATGGAATCTAAAAAAAAAAGAAAATGGTTCTGAAGAACCTAGGGGCAGGACAGGAATAAAGGCGCAGACGTAGAGAATGGACTTGAGGACACAGGGAGGGGGAAGGGTAAGCTGGGACGAAGTGAGAGATTGGCATGGACATATATACACTACCAAATGTAAAATAGATAGCTAGTGGGAAGCAGCCGTATAGCACAGGGAGATCAGCTCGGTGCTTTATGACCACCTAGACGGGTGGGGTAGGGAGGTTGGGAGGGAGACACAAGAGGGAGGAGATATGGGGTTGTATGTATGTGTATAGCTCATTCACTTTGTTATAAAGCAGAAACTAACACACCATTGTAAAGTAATTATACTCAAATAAAGATGTTAAAAAAATTTTTTTTTAATGAAAGGATAAATTTGAATACGTTGTAATTCATTTTTTTTCCCTTTTAGATTAGTGTTTGTGGTCGTTTTCCCTCCCCTCGAGACCTGAGAAATGCAAGGAAGTTAGTTCTCAGACTAAGAATATCTTGATAAGTCTTCCATTGTAACGTTTTGGAAAATGAGTATTCTCACACATATGAAGCAGACATTGTTAATGACTCAATCAGGCTATATTTATTTCAGAATTGCAATTACAACAGACTATTAATTTCAGAGCTGTGTTCTTATACTACTTAAAGACAAGAAATGCTGAACTGTGCAGATTATCTTTGGAATTTACGTATTTTGACTGGAGGTGCTCTTCTCTACAGTATCATAACTGTAAACTCCAAATAAATGATGTGAGGAACAATCTGAATTGACAGAGATTCTGTTAGGTAAGAAATAATGTACTAATACATGTTCTGTTTTTCCCTTTCATAGAATATTCTCTCCAAATGATTTGAGAACATTTACATAATTGTTCCTTTTAGAATTACAACATCCTTGAGTAGAAAAGAAGAGCGTATTTGGAAATAAAATTTTTTTCCTCAATGTATTTTGCATTTAAGAGGATAATGATAATGATTGAATCTAACTATGGCTGAATTCACTTTAGTTTGTTAGTTACCTGCATCATGCTTTCTGATGAAAACACTGTAATAACACAACTGGACATCTTGTACTGACACAATAACTTTTTTTTTTGTATCTGGACCAAATGTGTACTTTGAGGAACAGAATTGTTTGACTACTTTCTTGCCTTAGTGACAATCAATTATATCACATAGCTGAATACATTAAAACATTACAAAAGAGAAAGACTTAAATGATTAATATTATTTATATAGTAAACAGATGCTAATCTATTAAAGATGTATACTAATTTTGACTTTTGTTTCTACTTGGCAAATTACTGCATGCAAATTTGTAGCCATAACTTAGTTGTTTGTTTGTTTTTAATCCATAGAATGAAAAAGGAAAGTAAGCAATATTATATACTCTAAAATATATGGCATGCAATAGTTCCATTGTGAAAGTCTTTTCTCCTTTTACTTTTTTTCCCCGTTTATCCTTATTCTTTTCTCCTGTATCAGCAACATTCTGTTTGTAGTGTATCTTTTTAGTAATATGCTATTATTTTGTTTTGTATACTTTACAGCATGTAAATGATATCCACGATAAATCTTTTGATGTTATTTCATCCATTGCATCTAATTGCTACATGACACAGTGATTCACCATATTTTTGCTTTCCACTGATGAACATCTAACTTGTTTCTATCTCTCTGCTAGAGCAATCTTGCTATAAAGGGCACCTTGATAAATGTCCCTATTATGGACTTGTGTGACAAGTTCTTTAGGATGTTATCCCAGGAGCAGGATTTGGATTATCTATCTATGAATTCTTAATTTGACTAAGCTCTACCATCTAAATTGCACTTCAGAATGGCTGCGCCAGCTTACAATGCCACTGACATCTTTTTCAGGTCTTTTAGACTTTTCATTTTCTCTGGAAATTAACTATTCATTTCCTTTCCATTTTACTAATAGGGCTATTTTTCTTACTGATTTGTGAATTCTAGATAAGAGTTCCTTGTTAATTTTAAATATTGCAAATTTCTTTTCCCCTGATCTGTTATTTATATATTAATTTTATTTACCATACATTTTTGAGAAGAAATCTTAATTTGCTTTAATCAAATTCATCAAATTTTTTGCCTTAGGTTTTTGTTTTGTTGTTTTTTAATGATAGGGCATTTCAACCCTATAAAATAAGATGTCCTTAATTAATGTTATGATTTTACAAATGCTGAGTAACATTTGTTTTGTTTGTATTTCTGTAACAATTTGTATAAAATGTCAATTAATGGCTCCTTGAGCATTTATTAAAGCTCACCCTTAAGCAATCCAAAACTGTTTTAATACTATGACCTCAAAATTGATTTTATAACAACATATGATGAAATTCATTATAGCACTTCTTTAAAGCACTTTAGGAATAAATGACTATTTTATATCAACATCATACTCAGTGGAACAAGACTAAGAGGGTGTGGTACTTAGTCTTCAATCATGGCTCCCTAAAATTCCTTCCTAATTCCTTATGTCCTGGTCACTATTCACATGGGGTCAAAGCTGCATTCCCCTTCCTTTCAGGCTTAGCTGCTTTTGTGGTTGATTTTGGATGCAGCCAGTGATGATCTGGAACTTCTGAGCCTAATACTTAACAGGACTGGCAGTTTTCACTTCCTGCCTCATGAAATGCTCCTTCTTGGAATCCAGCTACCGTACTATGAGAAAGAATAAGTCATGTGAAGACAGTAAAATCAAGAACTAAGACTCTCAGCCAATAGCTCCAGCTGGTCTCTCAAACATCTGTCAGACTTGTAAATGAGGCCATTTTAGAGAGTCCAGCCATCCAGAGCCCCAGCAAACTCAATGTGAAGCAGAATTGTCCAGTCAAATCCAAGAATTGTAAACATCTATAAATTGTTATTTCAAGCCAACATATTTTGGGATGATTTTTTTATGCAGCATAGGTAATCAAAATAAGAATAAAAAACTAAGCAAATATGCCTGATAATACTATTTTTACTTGAATTTCTAATCACATCAGTAAGATAATACAGATATAAGAAATGAAATATTAGAGAGAAAGAAACAAAATATCAATATTTGGAGATAATTTTTTGCATGTCTAGATGAATGCAACATAATAAAATCAAAATTTTGAAATTTACATAAAATTGTGGATCTTCAAGAAGAAATGAAAAGCATTAGATATGATGTATATTAAGGTACATATAAAATACTATTTTTATTCTCAATTTTATTAAAATCCAGAGGACTATTTAAAGCAAAAATTGCAACAGTGCCTGTGGGGTTTATAATCTCTACATGAGAAATATGGATGGGAGGTAAATGGGTTCCCTGATTGCGAATTTTCTACATTTTACATAAGTAGTACAATATCAATTCTAGGCAGAACATGAAAAATTAAAGATTCATATTAAAATCCCCAGATCAACAATAACAAAACACAAACAAAAGTAATGTAAATAGGTAGTTAAAAAGCCAAAATATAAATTAGAATGAAAGTCTAAAAAATATTTAAATACTCACAAAAAAAAGAAAAAGAAAAGCCTGGAAGGAGAAACAAGGGAACAAAAAAACAGAGATAATAAACAGAAAAAAAAAAAAACAATGGTAGCCCTAAGTTCAGTCATGTCAATAATTAGACTAAATGTTAAGGGAATAAATATGCTACTAAAAATGCAAAGATTGTTAGAGTGGATGACAAAAACAAGACCCAACTCCAGACCGTATACAGAGATGAACTTCAAATATAAAGTCACAGATCTAAATAAAGTGGGTGGAAAAAGTTGTATAAAGAGTAAACAAAAGAAGTCTGGAGAGGCTATATTAATATAAGATAAAATAGATTTCAAAATAAAAGCATTACCAGAGATAAATAGCAGTATCTTATAATGATAAATCTGTTAATTCATTAGGAAGACACAGCAATTACAAATGTGTATGCATCTAATAATAGAGCCTCAATATGTAACTCAAAAAGTGACAGAAGTAAATGGAGAAGTAGACAATTTCATAGTCACAGGTGAAGACTTTTTTTAACACCTCTCTCTTAGCAATTGAGAGAACAGTAGGAACTTATTCAATAAATACCTAAAAGATCAGTAAAATACTATCAATCACCAAGATCTATTTATATTTATAGTTGACTACATTCAGAATACACATTCTTTTCAATTGCATTTGGTACATTCAGCAAGTTAGAACATGCATTAAGCCATAAAACAAATCTCAATACATTTATAATAAAATCATACAGAGCATAGTATCTGACCACAATGGAATAAAATTACAAATCAATAGCAATAAGATATCTAGGAAACACTAAATATTTGGAAATTAAACAACAAACTTCCAAACCATCTAAGGATCAGGAGGAAATCACAAGGTAAATTAGAAAATACTATAAAATGAAAAATAAAAATTCAACAAATCAAAATTTGTGCAGCTAAAGCAGTACTTATAGGAAAGTTGAAAGCTCTAGACTTGTTTGTTAGTAAATAAGAAAGCCTGAAAGGCCTGAGGTTTTACCTTAAGAAGACAGAAAAAGATAGCAAAAGAAGAAAATAAACAGAGGAAAAAAAATCTATATAGGAAAAACTCCCTCAGTCCTTACTTTATAACATATGCAGAATAAATTTGTGAATGATTATAGATTTAAATATAAAAGCTCAAAGTGTAAAACTTTTAGGGAAAAGTATAAGAGAATATCTTTGTTACCTGGTGGTAGGCAATGTTTTATTAGGGCACAGAAAGCAATAAACATAAAAGAAAAATCAGTAACTTAGACTGCACCAAAATTAAGAATTTTCGCTCACTGAAAGTCATCATTAAGAAAATGAATAGCTTTAGACAGAAAATATTCTCCAAATATGTATCTGACAAAGGACTGGTATAAGATATAATGAATTCCTAATATTCAAAAATTAAAATGTCAAATAACCCAATTAAACATGAACAAAATATTTGAACAAATACTCACAAAATAGACTTATCAATGGTCACAAAGGATATGAAAATGAGTCCAGTGCCATTAGTCATCAGGAAAATGTGAATTAGTACCACAATGAGATATCTATATATGCCCAAACAGAATGGATATCATTTAAAATCTGGTAATAAAAATATTAGTGAGGGTGTGAAACAACTGGAAGTCTTATACACTATTAGTGTGAATGTAAAAAGATACAAACACATTGGACAAAGCTCTGGCTGTCAGTTATAAAATGAAATTTATACCTATCTTATGACCCAGATTTCACTCCAAGACAGTTAAACCCTATGTTCACAAAATAAGTATAAAGAATATTAACAGTGGCTTTGTTTATAATTGCGCAAACTAGAAATAGCCTAGTTGCTAATCAGTAGGAAAATGGTTAAAGACACAGTGGTATATTCATGTAATGGAATATTGACTCATCAATAAAAAGGAACAAGCTATTAACAGACTAGATCAACCTCCAAATATTATGCAGAGTGAAAGAAGTCTTACATAAAGAGTACATATTGTATGAACTCATTTATATTAAGATCCAGAACAAGCAAAAGTAATCTGTGGTGGAAAAATCAGAACAGTAACTGCTTCAGAGTAGGGGATGAAGCTTGGGAAGGGGCCCAAGGAAAGTTTTGAGAGTGATGACAATACTCTATATTTTGAGAGGGATTCTGGTTACCAAGTATATACATTTGTCAAGAGCCCATGTTAAGATTAGTTCATTTCACTGTAAACTTTATATGAAAATACGTTAAAACAAATACTAAAGTCTGAGTAATGATATGCACACTGAAGTATTCATTGGCAAGTGAACAGAGGTTTGCAATGTATTTGAAATGCATTAAAACAAGATGAATTAATAGATAGGTAAAGGGATGGTCATAACAAATGCAGTAACATGGTAAAATCTAGGTAATGAATATATGGTGTTCACTGTAAAATTCTTTTTTTTTTTTTAACATCTTTATTGGAGTATAATTGCTTTACAATGGTGTGTTAGCTTCTGCTGTATAACAAAGTGAATTAGCTATATACATACATATATCCCCTTATCTCTTCCCTCTTGCATCTCCCTCCCTCCCACCCTCCCTATCCCACCCCTCTAGGTGGACAGAAAGCACTGAGCTGATCTCCCTCTGCTATGCAGCTGCTTCCCACTAGCTATCTATTTTACATTTGGTAGTGTATATATGTCCATGCCACTCTCACACTTCATCCCAGCTTACCCTTCCCCCTCCCTGTGTCCTCAAGCCCATTCTCTACATCTCCTATTTATTCCTGTCCTGCCCCTAGCTTCTTCAGGCCTCTTTTTTTTCTTTGATTCCATGTATATGTGCTAGCGTACAGTGTTTGTTTCTCTCTTTCTTTCTGACTTCACTCTGTATGGCACACTCTAGCTCCATCCACCTCACTACAAATAACTCAATTTCATTTCTTTTTATTGCTGAGTAATATTCCATTGTATATATGTGCCACATCTTCTTTATGCATTCATCTATCAATGGACACTTAGGTTGCTTCCATGTCGTGGCTATTGTAAATAGAGCTGCAGTGAACATTGTGGTACATGACTCTTTTTGAATTATGGTTTTCTCAGGGTATATGCCCAGTAGTGGGATTGCTGGGTCGTATGGTAATTCTATTTCTAGTTTTTTAAGGAACCTCCATACTGTTCACCATAGTGGCTGTATGAGTTTACATTCCCACCAACAGTGCAAGAGGGTTCCCTTTTCTCCACACCCTTTCCAGCATTTATTGTTTGCAGATTTTTTGATGATGGCCATTCTGACCAGTGTGAGGTGATACCTCACTGTAGTTTTGACTTGCATTTCTCTAATGATTAGTGATGTTGAGCATCCTTTCATGTGTTTGTTGGCAATCTGTATATCTTCTTTGCAGAAATGTCTGTTGAGGTCTTCTGCCCATTTTTGGATTGGGTTGTTTGTTTTTTGACATTGAGCTGCATGAGCTGCTTCTATACTTCTATATTTTGGAGATTAATCCTTTGTCAGTTGCTTTGTTTGTGAATATTTTCTCCCATTCTGAGGGTTGTCTTTTTGTCTTGTTTATGGTTTCCTTTACTGTGCAATATCTTTTAATTTTCATTGTCCCATTTGTTTATTTTTGTTTTTTTTTTCATTCCTCTAGGAGGTGAGTCAAAAAATATCTTGCTGTGATTTATGTCATTGGGTGTTCTGCCTGTGTTTTCCTCTAAGAGTTTTATAGTGTCTGGCCTTATATTTAGGTCTTTAATCCATTTTGAGTTTATTTTTGTGTATGGTGTTAGGAAGTGTTCTAATTTCATTCTTTTACATGTAGCTGTCCAGTTTTCCCAGCACCACTTATTGAAGGGGCTGTCTTTTCTCCAATGTATATTCTTGCCTCCTTTATCAAAGATAAGGTGACCATATGTGCATGGGTTTATCTCTGAGCTTTCTATCCTTTTCCATTGATCTATGTTTCTGGCTTTGTGCCAGTACCATACTGTCTTGATTACAGTAGCTTTGTAGTATAGTCTGAAGTCAGGGAGCCTGATTCCTCCAGCTCTGTTTTTCTTCCTCAAGATTGCTTTGGCAATTTCGGGCCTTTTGTGTTTCCATACAAATTGTGCAGTTTTTTGTTCTAGTTCTGTGAAAAATGCCATTCGTCGTTTGATAGGGATTGCATTGAATCCGTAGATTGCTTTGGGTAGTATAGTTATTTTCACAATGTTGATTCTTCCAATCCAAAAACATGGTATATCTCTCCATCTGTTTGTATCATCTTTAAATTCTTTCATCAGTGTCTTATAGTTTTCTGCATACAGGTCTTTTGTCTCCTTAGGTAGGTTTATTGCTAGGTATTTTATTCTTTTTGTTGCAATGGTAAATGGGAGTGTTTCCTTAATTTCTCTTTCAGATTTTTCATCATTAGTGTATAGGAATGCAAGAGATTTCTATGCATTTACTTTGTATCCTGCTGCTTTACCAAATTCATTGATTAGCTCTAGTAGTTTTCTGGTAGCATCTTTAGGATTCTTTATGTATAGTATCATGTCATCTGCAAACAGTGACAATTTTACTTCTTCTTTTCCGATTTGGATTCCTTTTATTTCCTTTTCGTCTCTGATTGCTGTGGCTAAAACTTCCAAAACTATGTGGAATAATAGTGGTGAGAGTGGACAGCCTTGTCTTGTTCCTGATCTTAGAGGAAATGATTTCAGTTTCTCACCGTTGACAGTGATGTTGGCTGTGGGTTTGTCATATATGGCCTTTATCATGTTGAGGTAAGTTCCCTCTGTGCCTACTTTCTGGAGAGTTTTTATCATAAATAGGTGTTGAATTTTGTCGAAAGCTTTCTCTGCATCTCTTGAGGTGATCATATGGTTTTTCTCCTTCAATTTGTTAATATGGTGTATCACATTGATTGATTTTGGTATATTGAAGAATCAGTGCATCCCTGGGATAAACCCCACTTGATCATGGTGTATGATCCTTGTAATATGCTGTTCAATTCTGTTTGCAAGTATTTTGTTGAGGATTTTTGCATCTATGTTCATCAGTGATATTGGCCTGTAGTTTTCTTTCTTTGTGACATCCTTGTCTGGTTTTGGTATCAGAGTGATGGTGGCCTCGTAGAATGAGTTTGGGAGTGTTCCTCCCTCTGCTATATTTTGGAAGAGTTTGAGAAGGATAGGTGTTAGCTCTTCTCTAAATGTTTGATAGAATTCGCCTGTGAAGCCATCTGGTCCTGGGCTTTTGTTTGTTGGAAGATTTTTAATCACAGTTTCAATTTCAGTGCTTGTGATTGGTCTGTTCATATTTTCTATTTCTTCCTGATTCAGTCTTGGCAGGTTGTGCATTTCTAAGAATTTGTCCATTTCTTCCAGATTGTCCATTTTATTGGCATAGAGTTGCTTGTAGTAATCCCTCATGATCCTTTGTATTTCTGCAGTGTCAGTTGTTACTTCTCCTTTTTCATTTCTGATTCTATTGATTTGAGTCTTCTCCCTTTTTTTCTTGATGAGTCTGGCTAATGGTTTATCTATTTTGTTTATCTTCTCAAAGAACCAGCTTTTAGTTTTATTGATCTTTGCTATTGTTTCCTTCATTTCTTTTTCATTTATTTCTGATCTGATTTTTATGATTTCTTTCCTTCTGCTAACTCTGGGGTTTTTTTGTTCTTCTTTCTCTAATTGCTTGAGGTGCAAGGTTAGGTTGTTTATTCGAGATGTTTCCTGCTTCTTAAGGTGGGCTTGTATTGCTATAAACTTCCCTCTTAGAACTGCTTTTGCTGCATCCCATAGGTTTTGGGTCGTTGTATCTCCATTGTCATTTGTTTCTAGGTATTTTTTAATTTCCTCTTTGATTTCTTCAGTGATCACTTCGTTATTAAGTAGTGTATTGTTTAGCCTCCATGTGTGCTGTTGGATTCTGTTTGCTAGTATTTTGTTGAGGATTTTTGCATCTATGTTCATCAGTGATATTGGCCTGTAGTTTTCTTTCTTTGTGACATCCTTGTCTGGTTTTGGTATCAAGGTGATGGTGGCCTCGTAGAATGAGTTTGGGAGTGTTCCTCCCTCTGCTATATTTTGGAAGAGTTTGAGAAGGATAGGTGTTAGCTCTTCTCTAAATGTTTGATAGAATTCGCCTGTGAAGCCATCTGGTCCTGGGCTTTTGTTTGTTGGAAGATTTTTAATCACAGTTTCAATTTCAGTGCTTGTGATTGGTCTGTTCATATTTTCTATTTCTTCCTGATTCAGTCTTTGCAGGTTGTGCATTTCTAAGAATTTGTCCTTTCTTCGTGGTTGTCCATTTTATTGGCAGAGTTGCTTGTAGTAATCTCTCATGGCTTTTGCATTTCTGCAGTGTCAGTTGTTACTTCTCCTTTTTCATTTCTAATTCTATTGATTTGAGTCCTCTCCCTCTTTTTCTTGATGAGTCTGGCTAATGGTTTATCAATTTTGTTTATATTCTCAAAGAACCAGATTTTAGTTTTATTGATATTTGCTGTCCTTTCCTTCATTTCTTTTTCATTTATTTCTGCTCTGATCTTTATCATTTCTTTCCTTCTGCTAACTTTGGGGTTTTTTTGTTCTTCTTCCTCTAATTGCTTTAGGTCCAAGGTTAGGTTGTTTATTCGAGATGTTTCCTGTTTCTTAAGGTAGATTTGTATTGCTATAAACTTCCCTCTTAGAACTGCTTTTGCTGCATCCCATAGGTTTTGGGTCGTCGTGACTCCATTGTCATTTGTTTCTAGGTACTTTTTTATTTCCTTCAGTGATTTCTTGGTCATTAAGTAGTGTGTTGTTTAGCCTCCACGTGTTTGTATTTCTTACAGATTTTTTCCTGTAATTGATATCTAGTCTCATAGCGTTGTGGTCAGAAAAGATACTTGATACGATTTCAGTTTTCTTAAATTTACCAAGGCTTGATTTGTGACCCAAAATGTGATCCATCCTGGAAAATGTTCCATGAGCACTTGAGAAGAAAGGGTATTCTGTTGTTTTTGGATGGAATGTCCTATAAATATCAATTAAGTCCATCTTGTTTAATGTATCATTTAAAGCTTTTGTTTCCTTATTTATTTTCATTTTGGATGATCTGTCCATTGGTTAAAGTGGGGTGTTAAAGTCCCCTACTATGATTGTGTTATTGTCGATTTCCCATTTTATGGCTGTTAGCATTTGCCTTATGTATGGAGGTGCTCCTGTGTTGGGTATATAAATATTTACAATTGTTATATCTTCTTCTTGGATTGATCCCTTGATCATTATGTAGTGTTCTTTTTTGTCTCTTGTAGTAGACTTTAAAGTCTATTTTATCTGATATGAGTATTGCTACTCCAGCTTTCTTTTGGTTTCCATTTTCATGGAATATCTTTTGCCAACCCCTCACTTTCAGTCTGTATGTGTCCCTAGGGTGAAGCGGGTGTCTTGTAGAGAGCATATTTATGGGTCTTGTTTTTGTATCCATTTAACTAGTCTATGTCTTTTGGTTGGAGTGTTTAATCCATTTTATTTAAGGTAGTTATCGATATGTATGTTCCTATTACCATTTTCTTAATTGTTTTGGGTTTGTTATTGTAAGTCTTTTCCTTCTCTTGTGTTTCCTGCCTAGAGAAGTTTCTTTAGCATTTGTTGTAAAGCTTTTTTGGTGGTGCTTAATTCTCTTAGCTTTTGCTTGTCTGTAAAGGTTTTAATTTCTCTGTTGAATCTGACTGAGATCCTTGCTGGGTACAGTAATCTTGGTTGTAGGTTTTTCCCTTTCACCACTTTAAATATTTCCTGCCACTGCCTTCTGGCTTGCAGAGTTTCTGCTGAAAGATCAGCTGTTAACCTTATGGGGATTCCCTTGTATGTTATTTGTTGCTTTTCCCTTGTTGCTTTCAATATTTATTTTTGTATTTAATTTTTGATAGTTTGATTAATATGTGTTTGGTGTGTTTCTCCTGGGTTTATCCTGTATGGGACTCTCTTTGCTTCCTGGACTTGACTGACTATTTCCTTTCCCATGTTAGGGAACTTTTCAACTATAATCTCTTCAAATATTTTCTCAGACCCTTTCTTTTTCTCTTCTTCTGGGACCCCTATAATTCGAATGTTGGTGCATTTAATGTTGTCCCAGAGGTCTTTGAGACTGTCCTCAATTCTTTTAATTCTTTTTTATTTATTCTGCTCTGCAGTAGTTATTTCCACTGTTTTACCTTCCAGGTCACTTATCCGTTCTTCTGCCTCAGTTATTCTGCTATTGATTCCTTCTAGAGAATTTTTATTTCATTTATAGTGTTGTTCATCACTGTTTGTTAACTCTTTAGTTCTAGGTCCTTGTTAAATGTTTCTTATATTTTCTCCATTCTATTTCCAAGATTTTGGATCATCTTTACTATCATTACTCTGAATTCTTTTTCAGGTAGACTGCCTATTTCCTCTTCATTTGTTTGGTCTGGTGGGTTTTTACCTTGCTCTTTCATCTGCTGTGTGTTTCTCTGTCTTCTCATTTTGGTTAACTTTCTGTGTTTGGGGTCTCCTTTTCACAGGCTGCAGGTTTGTAATTCCCGTTGTTTTTGGTGTCTGCTCCCAGTGGGTAAGGTTGGTTCAGTGTGTTGTGTAGGCTTCCTGCTGGAGGGGACTTGTGCCTGTGTTCTGGTTGATGAGGCTGGATCTTGTCTTTCTGGTGGCAGGACCACATCCGGTGGCATCTTTTTGGGCATCTGTGAACTTATTATAGTTTTAGGCTGCCTCTTTGCTAATGGGTGGGTTTGTATTCCTGTCTTGCTAGTTGTTTGGCATAAGGTGTCCAGCACTGTAGCTTGCTGGTCGTTGAGTGGAGCTGGGTCTTAGTGTTAAGATGGAGATCTCTAGGAGAGCTTTCACCATTTGATATTACATGGGGCTGGGAGGTCTCTGGTGCACCAGTGTCCTGAACTCGGCTCTCTCACCACAGAGGCTCAGGCCTGACAGCCAGCCAAAGCACCAAGACACTGTCAGCCACATGGCTCAGAAGAAAAGGGAGGAAAAAAAAGAAAGAAGAAAAGAAAGAAAAAATAAATAAAATAAAGTTATTAAAATAAAAAAATTATTAAAAATAAAAAAATTGAAAAGTAATAAAAAAAAAGAAAGAAAGAAGAGAGCAACCAATCCAAAAAACAAATCCACCAATGATAGCAAGCACTAGAAACTATATTAAAAAAATAAAAATAAAAATAATGGACAGGCAGAACCCTAGGTCAAATGGCAAAAGCAAAGCTATACAGACAAAAATCACAAAAAGAAGCATACACATACACACTCACAAAAAGAGAAAAAGGAGGAAATATATACATATATATAAAAAAAGGAAGAGAGCAACAAAATCAATAAAGAAATCTACCAATGATAATATGCTGTAAATACTAAACTGAGATAAACATGAAACCAGAAACAAATTAGTTGCAGAAAGCATTCCCCAAGTCTATAGTTGTTCCCAAAGTCCACCACTCCTGAGCCTGCTGGGAGAGATTTCTCTTTCTCTTCTTTGTTCGCACAGCTCCCGGGGTTCAGCTTTGGATTTGGCCCCACCTCTGCATGTAGGTCGCCTGAGGGCACCTGTTCCCACCCAGACAGGATGGGGTTAAAGTAGCAGCTGATTAGGGGGCTCTGGCTCACTCAGGCCAGGGGGAGGGAGGGTTACAGAATGTGGGGCAATCCTGCAACAGCAGAGGCCGGCGTGACGTTGCAACAGCCTAAGGCACACTGTGTGTTCTCCTGGGGAAGTTGTCCCTGCATCATGGGACCCTGGCAGTGGCAGGCTGCACAGCCTCCCAGGAGGGGCGGTGTAGATAGTGACCTGTGCTCGCACACAGGCTTCTTGGTGGCAGCAGCAGCAGCCTTAGCGTCTCATGCCTGTCTCTGGTGTTCACACTAATAGCCACAGCTCGCACCCATCTCTGGAGCTCATTTAGGTAGTGCTCTGAATCCCCTCTCCTTGTGCACCCGAAACAATGGTCTTTTGCCTCTTAGGCAGTTCCAGAATTTTCCCCGGACTCCCTCCCAGCTAGCTGTGGTACACTAGCCCCCTTCAGGCTGTGTTCACGCAGCCAACCCCAGTCCTCTCCCTGGGATCTGACCTCCGAAGCCTGAGCCTCAGCTCCCAGCCCCGACCTGCCCCAGAGGGTGAGCAGACAAGCGTCTCGGCTGGTGAGTGCTGGTCGGCACCGATCCTCTGTGCAGGAATCTCTCCGCTTTGCCCTCTGCACCCCTGTTTCTGTGCTGTCCTCTGTGGCTCTGAAGCTTTCCCCACCCCCTGTCATAGGTCCCATCCTTATTCTTTTGTCTCTGTTTATTCTTTTTTCTTTTGCCCTACCCAGGTACGTGGGGAGTTTCTTGCCTTTTGGGAGGTCTGAGGTCTTCTGCCAGCGTTCAGTAGGTGTTCTGTAGGAGCTGTTCCACATGTAGATGTAGTTTTGATGTATTTGTGGGGAGGAAGGTGATCTCCACGTCTTACTCCTCTGCCATCTTGAAGGCACCTCTGTAAAATTCTTTTAACTTTGCTGTATGTTTGAAAATTTTTATAATAAATTGTTGGGGAAAAATATAGAATGGAAGAAATTCTTATACATTGTTGGTTAAATGTAAATTCATACAATTTTCTCTAAAACAATCTGTGAAGATATTTATAATAGTCATACTTTGCTATAACTAGTATGCATCAAGTAATAGTCCAGTAGGAAATGATAAAAAACACTAAAAATATTTCATGCATGCTCATGATTCTTTAGGAAAAAATTAAATGCCTAATTTTAAAAATAGTTAAGTAATTTTTAGTAAAGTTTTTTTGGAGTTGTTTTAGTTATACAGAAAAGCTGTGAAGATAGTACAGAGTTCCATCATAACCTGCACTCAGTTTCTCCTATTAATATTTTACATCACTACGATACATGTGTCACAACTAATGTACCGATAAACTAAATTGTAGAATTTATTCAGATTTCTTTAATTTTAACCTACTTTATTGGATGAACTATTTTACAGTCATTAAAGTGACTTTAAGGAGTTTTGAACAACTTAGTAAAATTCTTCTGATACAATATTAAGGGAAAACTCAACATGATTACCTTTAGTTAAAGCATAAGTAGAATGGATCTTTATTACTTTTCAGTAAAAAGATGGTAATCATTTTTTTGTCTTCCTTTTTCCTTCTCTACCCCTCCTCTCTCCCTCACTTCCTCATCCCTTTCTTCTTTCTTTCCTTTCTTAATTTAATATTTGGCATAGAAATATACATTTTCATCTTTTGAAAAGAATGAAAAAGTGAAGCTCTAGTTAAACCACATTAAACAGGTTTTTTAATTAAAGTTGAAATATAGACCTTGATACAAATCAAGTTCTAAAGAGTAAGTTAGCAACCTATTGACAAAGAAAAAAAATTATTTAAAATAACTGTTCTACACGTTTTCCCAACCCAGTGATAACTAATGCAAAATATTGTAATGGACTTCACCTGGTACAAAACCCCACAAAATGTGTTACAACATAAGAAAACAGAATACAGGCTGACACATAATGACACCCATCAGAATGCTGGAGGAAACTGGAAACAGACACTGTGTTGGGGAGTAATGGCTATTCTTATGTTATATGGTGTGATTTGAAGAGGTTACCCCAAATGGGATGTGTAGCTCTTTTGCCCCAGGATCACAACTGCCGTACTCATGATTTATATAAACATGTGGCATTCTACAATGCTCCCCCTCCTTAAAAATCATCCTTAGCCAGCTGGGTGATGTTAACTAGGAACTAATCATAAACATCTGGTTAGTTTACATACATGTTGCCTTTATCCCCAGATTTCCACTAAATGAAGTATCTGTCTACTTTCATACCAATTATTTTAGCTGTTTAAAAATTTTCTCATAATAAAAAAGGAAAGGAAAATGTTTCTTTTTAATATTTTTAGCCCCAATCCTTTTTGTTTGCTTATGTCTTGGACCAACTCTTAGAATTTAACAAAACTCGTTTCTGTTTGAAATACCTAACTTCTTTCCTAACATTATACGAAAAATCTCTGACATTTTCTATTCAATATAGTGATAAATTTTTTTCTTGTAAATAATGGCCCATGACATAGTATTCTATTATAGAAAGTCGTTTTTCAAATCAGTCTTATGTAAATTTATTTTTTCAGGAATACAACTAAAATGCATCATATAACATTAGGTACTTAATTTATGAATGCTAGCAAACACTCCCCACCTAATTATCATTTATTCATTTATTAGCTATTCTCTCTCTCTCTCTCTCTCTCTCTCTCTCTCCCCTTCTCCTCCTTTCTTGTTTTTCCTTTGAATTCTTCTGCAGTGTTTTGCTAACCATTACTTCTTTTATGGAATTTTTCTCATACTAAGATACTTCCTAAAATTTATGAACATCTAATTAAGTAATTTATCTCTTTCGTTTGTTTTTACCACACCGTCGTGTGGAAGTGTACTATAATGAAAGCTGGAAAAATCTGAATATCAGAAATGTTTTCTCTTTGAAATTCTTAAATTCTGGTTTGATTCACATTGTTTAACACAAATTCCTAAAGGAAAAGTACACATCAGGGGGATAAGTTTGCTCTTAGTTCAGCCTTCAGAATCTCCATGAACCACACATGTCGACATTCTTCTTTAGTAAAAATCTCAACATGATCGCCCATGTGATCTTTTTACTCATTTCCATTCTTCACTCTGTCCTTTCCAGTTAATTATCAAAGTTCCACACAAAACTTATTCCAAAGAGAAAACTTTACCTAAACTTCTCCTCAGCTTGCCTCTCCATGTATGCCGTGAGCCGGGTTGATTTTTGTGTTTTTTTGTTTTGCTTTTATGTGTGCTCTATGTTTTAACTTTCCAGCTAGATTTTTAAATTTTTTAAAATTTATTCTCTTGGCTGTGTCGGGTCTTAGTTGCGGCATGCAGGATCTTTTGTTGCGGCGCTTGGGCTTCTCTCTAGTTGCTGTGCGAGAGCTTCTCTGTAGTTGTGGCGCGTGGGCTCCAGGGCACGTGGACTCTGTAGTTTGCGGCACATGGGCACACTCATTGAGGTGTGCGAGCTCACTAGTTATGGCGTGCGGGCTTAGTAGCCGCATGGCATGAGGGATCTTAGTTCCCTGACCAGAGATTGAACCCACATCCCTTGCGTTGGAAGGCAGATTCTTTACCAGTGGACCACCAGGGAAGTCCCTCCTATAGATTTTAAATGGCTCAAGAACACAGACTGTTTTCTACTGATAAAATACTCTGCCAAAAAAGGTGCTTCATAAAACTCATGGGCCAGTGTTGTAATATGCTACATATTGATATATACGCCCTTGTCTTTTCTACAAGGATACTGTATTTAAGCTAATGTTATTTTTTTCAGCTTCCAGCTTACTATCATAGCAGTTAACTGTACTCACTAGGCAATCATAGAGCTGACTTTAATGTATCAGAATTGGGTTTAATATTTTCACAAAACAGTGGAATAATAACCCTTTGAAGTTGTATGTGGTAAATTTTAAAGGATTATAAACTACTTCACAAACTTTGAATCCGGTTCTCATACCTAATCTGCGTAAAGAAAATATAAACTTTAAACTCAAATTCCAAATATCTATATGGTAGTTGAACATGAATTTCCATTCTTCTTGTGTTACCACTGTGGTTTATTTACACTACCAATGCAAAGTTAAATATCTAGAGTCCCTTGCCAGCCTAGAATTTTTCTGTTAGAAAATTTCTATGGATTTTTATTAGAATTATTTTTCAAAAGGACCCTAAGGCTATTCCTTAGAGATGACACCCAATAATAGGCAAATTGCAAGTTACTTGACAGTTGTGATGCACCCTCGTATATTGTACAGAACAGCTGTCTAAGAACACTTTGGTAACCTTAAATTTGATAGAATTTGATATTCTTCCTGTCAAACCTGAACAAGGCTGCTCTAGCTCTAAATTCATCTAAAGTACATTTGAGTACGTATGTCCAAACGGAATCCATAAGAACTCTGAAAGTATGGAATGAATTTTGTCTTGCACTATTTTTATAAGGTAACACTTTATATTCATGGTGGCTGAATGTGTAGATTGAAGCAAAAGTATTTTATTTTCTTGGTAGGGCAGTGGAATAGTTAATAAATTTATCTTTATGGTTCTGTAGTGTATGCCTCTAAAACTCTATTGCAATTGATCTCTAAGCTTTAAATTGTACACCATGAATTCCAGGGTTGAGAAAGAGAGAAGGGGAGGGGCAATGAGAAACAGAAGAAAAAAACGGTAGATGGAAAAGAAAACAGGGCTGAAAGAGTAAAAAAAATTGCCTCAATTTTTCCCAAGATGGGAAAAATTCTCCTATTGAACATCCAAAGTGCTATCTTAATCAAATGCAAACTATAGCAAGGTAATATTTGTACATTACTTCAAAGCTGTGATTTCATGGAATTTAATTGGTAGTTTTTCCTCAGAATCTTTGTATTATATGAAATTGCCTCGGGAAACAGGTGATTAATTAGTCAAGATTAGACATGGATACAAATGACCACAATGAAAAGCAGAAAATATTGTTATACAACAGGTACACAACTGCTGTAAATGAAAAGTCAAGTAAAGTTCACAAGAGGAGATGATTTTTGAAATAAACCTCAAAGAATCGATGGAATTTATTTAGGGATATGTGCAATGGAAAGATAGTTCAGGCATGGGAAGTACACTTGGGCATGTTTGGTGATTAGCAGACTTTAGGGTAAGACTGGAAAGGTGGAGTTAAGTCACGATGATGTGTATGCCTTGCAGAGCTTTCTCTGAAGAGACTGTCATAGGCTATCTTCCTTTTTTTTACATCGCAGAAAAAGTTTGTCAGGATTGACATGTCGCTCATATCCCTTTCCCCATACAATAAGTGCACATGTATGTAAGGACAAAATAATAAGTGCACATGTATGTAAGGACAAAAGAAAGTGAAATCTAGCATCTTTCTTTTGCCTAAAAAGATAGAACTCTGATCAGCAGAAAGAAGAGCAGTTGCTTGAAGGGGCAATTGGAAAGGCGGTCATTCAGCAGTTTCCTGCAGTGGTGAAGACAAGGCAGCTCAGCTGCAGCCTTCCTGGTATCTCCACCGACATAAAGGGGGAGCCACCAGAGCACACTTCTGGTCCTGATTTGGAACTCCCAGGACCTGAGAGGTCCTAGGGAAGCAATAAGGATACTGCGGCCCCGGCCTCCTGGCTTTCTCAGCTTCTCTCCAAGGCTCTCACCGAGGAAAAGTAGCCAGCCAGCTTCCTGAGCACCGAGGCTTTTCCAGACTTTTCCCTCCCCCCACTGAAAAGTTAACATCTCACAGATATATTCACATCACCCCTTTCCATGTTACCATTCACACCCTCACCTGCCAATCTTGAGTTTATGAGTGTAAGAGAAGTAGGGGAACCTCTCTCAGCACCTCTGAATAGTCAGTGATTTGACCCGTAAACATTGGAAGCACAAAATATTGAATATTTATGCTGCTGTGTGATCTTGGCAAGCCTAAATTTTCTAATATGTAAAATGGAGACAAGATAAATATTTATTGTATGGCATGGTTGTGAATGAAAAATAAACCCATATCTGTAATGCTATTAACACATGGCCTAGACCATATTAAGTGCTCAATAAATTTAGTTGTGTGTGTGTGTGTGTGTGTGTGTGTGTGTGTGTGTGTGTGTGTGTGTTACTGCTGTTAGAGAGAGGAGCAGGGGTGTGGGGGAAGGCCAATGAGTATTTCAAGGTTCAAACTTAGGTAGCATAATTAATCAAAAAATTGAATTTAGGGTGGGAGGATCTTTAAAGTAGGGTTGGGGGAGAGAGGTGGATGTACAGTTTAGGTCTTGCTGCATTTTAGATAGTGTTGCATTTTAGATGTTGGCAGTACAACCTAGTGGAGATGCCTTACAAATAATTATAAATGTGGTTGGGACTGAATTTGAGAAACTCTATATAGAATGTGTGTTTTTTTTTTTAGGGAATTGATAGAAGTAAGTTAAAAAGGAAGAAAACAATTTTAAAAGGAGATAATATCAAAATAGTGACAAAAATAAAGAGAAAGGAAATTTTAAAAGAGGAAATAGGTATTAGGGTGGAAAGTTGGGTGGAGATAAAGTCAATAAAGTGGAAATAAAACTGAAGTAGACCCCAAGTTTATTTGTCAAGTAAGTTTATAATACAATTTTAGTAAGTTAACAAACTCAGTGTTACAAATTTATCTATATAAAATAGATTTTTAAAATACATGCTTTTAAACATTGGATCATGACTCTAGGGCCCCTTTTCAAAAAAATTACTAAAAATTTCAATTTCAGAAATATGTCACACCTGCCTGTCTGTTATCATTCACGTGAATTCCAGTTATATGGAGACCTGCCTACTAAAAACTGATTTACATAATCGTTCAGTAGTTTTTGGATGGATTTCTGCCCCTGTGTTGAGCAGATTCTGTTTAATATTTAATCAGTACCCATTAGAATTGAATCTTTGCCTTCAAGGAACTCACAAGCAGCCTGAATCTAGTTGGAGAGATAGACACCTGAAGAGATGATTTCAGTGCAGTAAACAAGTAGATTTGGTGATTGAAGCATATGTGGGTGCTATGGGAGCACCTGCAGAAGGTGTGCTCAGTTCTGTCTCAGTTCATAAAGACAAGGCCTAATCTAATCTTAAAGGATGCTTAGAAGTTTGCCGATAAAGAAAGGGGAAACAGTGTTCCCAATACATGGGAGAGAACAGTCAAGTCTCAAAAGCTTAGATCAGTGTATACTGTAGAGGGAACCAAGAGTAAAAGTCCACTTAAAATATACTTTCTCATTATCAGATGATAATGACCAAAAGCTTATTTGACCAAAAACTTTTTGTCAAGGAGAACAATTGGTTTTCATTTTGTACCAGTAAATTCTATCACTGAGATTTGGGTATGGATATATGAGAAGCAAACTGATTTTTAAGAAAGCTGTCAAAGCCTGTTTCTTGTAATTAGTTATCACTGTTTTACAAAGAGAGTTTTACATTTTCTGATTGCAACTTATTTTAAAGAAGAAAATAATCTGAATGTATTTTTGATAATGTGGTGTTACACATAATCCTCATGATTTCCTATTCTATCAGTGGTAAATATGACAGAAACAATCCAGTAGTAGAAGAAAGCCCAAGTGTTAACCTATTAATATTTCTGAGGGTAGTGAGATTCATTTATTTGATTCATCTATACACTTCATTCATTCATTCATTCAACAAATAGTTCTAGAGCACCTCCCATGTGCTCGATAGAGATTCATAGATGAATAGGAGAGGTCTTTCCTTTTCTCAATTAGTCAATGTTTTCTAATGATACAAGTCTTTCCACTTTCCCCTGGAAAACCTCCAAGTTGGTGTGCATCACAGGTTATAAAGGACAAATAAGCCTGGCACATATTTCTTTAGAATCTGAGGGACATAAATCTCTGCTGCTATAATCAAACTGTCAAGTGAGGGAGGGCTGTGCCTAGAAGTTCTGTACCATTTCAGAGAGCTCATAGAACTCAATCAGGTAGCTCAAAACCCCTGACCAGTCCAAAACCAAAAAGAATCCTCTAGAGCAACATCCGAAAACTTTTTCTATGAATGATCAGATAATAAATATTTTCGATTTTGTGGGTCATACACAAAATCATACACTCTTGAGAAGATCAAGAGAAATAGGGCAAAAAGTTTGGCTATGTGGCTAGGAAGTTCTAAGAAGTTCTAAGAAGAAAAAAAATGCATATGTATATATGTATGTGTGTGTGTGTGTGTGTGTGTGTGTGTGTGTATTATGTATATATATATAATATATATATGTATAAATATATCTATCCAGTAGGGCTTCACTATAATATTAACACAGTTACCCACACCCTGAGAATCAGTGTATTAAAACATTTATACTCATCAATTTTAATGTATTAACCCACACAGCATTACATTAGTAAAAGTTGACATCAGTGACTGAGTAGCTATGAACTCTATATGTATCCCACTACCAAGGTAGCTTCTCAGTGTACAAAATCTTTTTCCTTACTAAAGATTACTAAGGAAGCCAGGGACCTTAATATTTTCATTTATTTCTGCTGGCTTTTATTAGTCATTGAGACAAAGCCTATGTGAATTTTTTTTCCAGGTTCAAGCATTTGTCAAGAAAGCATTTTAAAACAGTTCAAGTCTTCTAGACAAATAGATAAATCTTCTAGATAAATATAAGTTAAGGAAAGAGTACACTTGGCTCTAAAGCTGGTAAGAAATCAAAGACCAATCTAATAGTGCAGTGAAAGAAAATGAACAAGCCTTAGATGACTTTGTTTTGATTTAAACTATACTTGAAGGATTCTAATTATTAGATTAAAGTAATTGAGTTTGAAATCTGAATACAATGAAGAACAATGTAAATGTGTTACTGAGAAAGATGATTCAAAAAATGAATCTTCCTTAGTCATTTCTGAATAACTTGGAAATTATCACATGTGATAATAATTGGCAAACATCTGTGGCTCTTAGTCATGTTTCATAATGACAGTTTCTTTCAGAAGTGTTAATAATTACTTTAAGCATTTTTCTTGGCAAGGATTTACATGCTCAGGCCACCAGCACTTTCTGTGTTAGGCAATTTGCTTCATATCTTTCTCATGTATTATGCAATTTTTGACAACACTTTCCATCATTTAAAAACTGTGTGAAAGAAGTTCCTTCTAATAGTACTTTGCTATTGCTTTCATTAATTATATATTAAGTTGCAGTTTGAATTTTCTAGAAATGATCAGGAGCATCTATTTAATATCTGTATGCTTTTTATGATTTGATTTTCTTCTTCCCCCACTTTTTTTATTGAAGTATAGTTGACTTAAAATATTGTATGTTTCAGGTATATGACACAGTGATTCAATGCCTTTTAATATTAAGTAGTACTGAGGAAATGAGTTATATTTCAATAAGATCGTTTATGTTGACGGTTTTGAGTATTTAAAATAAAACTTTCTAATTTCTAGAAATAGAAACCTGTCCTGCGGCACACTTTCTCTCATCTGTGGGTTTCAACCTGAAGGTAGATCAGTAAGGACCTTGGCATGTCCTCCCACTGTTGTTATTAACCTACAGATACAGGTGCAGATGGGACTTTTGTGTTCTACCAAAGCAGAACAGAGAGGCAGATAGCAACAGATCATAAAAGGAAAAGCACAGTTCATTGCAGAAATTGAGTTTATCTACCACTGAAAGGCTCTACTAACCACAAGGGGATTTAAACCAAATGTCCAAAGGAGTCTTAAAATGTCGAACCTGATACTTAAACCATGAGCCATTCTCTTGTGTTTATCCAATGTGCTTCTTACACTGACCCCTGGATATTAGAAGGACCCTATGCCCTTGTGGGAGCCTTTCCACATGCTTCCATTATTAAATGAGTTTGTTCAGCTCTGACTGCACTTGTGACAGTAAACACTGTTTCCCACGTTAAAAAGTGAGGATGAACTCCGGGCAGACATAGTCTGCACACTTAAGGTCTCCAGTGGTTTTCCAATTTGGGGAGGGAGGGAGGGAGTGTGAATGTTATAAGAACTTACAGACGTGTTGGACATGTTTTAAAACTCTCTTGCTCATCATTTTCATAGGACATTTTATTTTACTTGTGCCCTTTAATTTTAGCAAATTTCATAGGGGTTTTCATTTGTTTTCTCTTTAAAAATCATTTCTTCTAGGAGAAATCCTCAAACACGTAAAAAATTTGTATTCAAGCTCCAAGCTTTGTGTGGAACAGCACTTAAGAGACCACTCGGAAGCTTCAGGCCCTGAAAATGCTGTGGGCAGCTTGCTTAACTAGATTGGCTACATGAAGCATGTTACACCTGTGCTCTGCCGTCTGCCCTGATTGCTTTTTAGCTCCTGAGTGCAATTCAAGGTGATCATTTTAATCTCTAAGGCTCTGTATGGCCTGGGACCCAGTTATCTGATAAATTGCCTCTTTCCCGGGGCCTGGCAATTAATATCAGCCAGGGTGCTGCCACTAACAGTTCCCTGTTCTTAAACTGAGGAACCGAAGGCATGAGAGTGAGTTTGTGCCCCGGATGTGAGCACGGAGCATGTTAAGACCCATTTCACTGGGACTTCCTAGCACTTTTCAGGTGAGCAGAACATATAAACATGGGGTCAGAGTTTCTAACTGGCAGTCTAAGCATTTTGATAACTAGCTTTAAAATTATTCTCAGCACTTCACTTATACATTTCCTTTATTAATATGGTTAACATTTTGCTTTGATAATATATCCTTAATTCTTCGGTGGATGGGTGGCACTTTTTAAAGTAAAAGTCCCTTTTAAAAGTAAAAGTAGGGGCTTCCCTTGTGGCGCAGTGGTTGAGAGTCCGCCTGCCGATGCAGGGGACGCGGGTTCATGCCCCGGTCCGGGAAGATCCCACATGCCGCGGAGCAGCTGGGCCCGTGAGCCATGGCCGCTGAGCCTGCGCGTCCGGAGCCTGTGCTCCGCAACGGGAGAGGCCACAACAGTGAGAGACCTGCGTACCACAAAAATAAATAAATAAATAAAAGGAAAAGTAAAGTATCACTTAAATTCTCAGGAACATATATTGTGATTGGGTTCAACGGACAGGTGAAGTATTCCCAAAAGAGACACACTCATTCAATAAACATTTAACAGAGTCTCACTATGTGCCAAATACTTTTTTAAGCACTAAGGTACACATACAAAGGGAGCTTATATAATAAATGAAATATATCACTATTTAAGAATAACTGCTACGTAAAGTTAATGTTTGCTGCTTTCCTTGCATACAAAATTTGAAATGGTATTTGATGAAAGTAGTGGTATTTTCTAGTCTCACATGCTGTATAGTGCATACACTCCTAAACACTGCTATGAATGGGCATTATTTGACCCTGGGTTTTAAGATTACACATGAGTTAGTAACATTGGTTCAAATCTGTCCAATTCTAATTACCTTCACAAAAAGGAACGCATTACAAGGGTATGAATAACCTGCAGAATCAGAGCAAAAGCAAATAGTCTAAGGAAGAACAGGAATCTGGGGAAATCCCAGGATCTAGGGAAAGACTATAGGAAACTCTTTCAGGATACTTCTCAAAATGAATCCATTCCACCTGTTTCAGTCACTGCATCACTCTACTCAAGATTCAGTTATCAGGAGTGAGGCAAGAGGAAAAATATAAATATTAACAACAGATTGCAGAATCAAGATGAATTTGTCCTTTTAAAATTTGGCAGATGGAAGCATCTTCTAATAGTTTTTATATTTATCTACTTGTGTCATGGCAGCTAGCTCTACTTATTCCCAACTGCAGGCTGAGCTCCAACCTAACCTTTAGAGTAAATTTTGTCTCTAGTTTGGGAGGATATTGAATTTCTCACTCAGTATTCTGACCTTGCTGCCATGGTCCCCATAAGTGGATTTCTGCACCAAATATATGTTCTCAGTAACAGTCTTCTGCTCCAGCTCCAAGTCTCCCAGTGATCAGGGATCTGACCATGATTATTGAACCTCCTCTCTCCCAGTCTTCTTGTAGCACCTCTATTAATGGTCTAATTGATCTTTATTAATTGATTATCTTACTTTGCTTGAAGGACAGCATGGAATTGAGCTCTGCTTCAACTTTGGTTAATGGTACTTACCACCATGTCCCCTTCTCCTACTTCCCCCAACTCCCACCGATTCCAAGGGAAAAAAAAAAAAAGATTTTAAATCCAGTCCTTGGACTTGCAATGGCAGATTTTTTTTTTTACATAGTTCTGACTGCCAAATATGTATTTAATTGCCCAAGGCTTTATTAGTCCATTGAAGTCTTCCTGGACATATCGTTCTTGTCTTCCTTGGTGTGACTTTCTCTTTTCTGCCCAAGTACCAGTTATGATACTTCTGAAATAATGAACTCATGCTTTCTTTTATGCACTCATTAGTTAAGTCAACAAGTTCTTAATAGACATCTCTACATGGACATACACCTTTTAGTAATGAAAAAGATGAATTCAAACCTTTCAATTGCTTATAGTCTAGTGGAAGAAAAAGCATACATGTTAAACACGGAGGCTACAACAGTGCAAAGTTATATATAATTTAGTGCCGAAATAAGAGTTACGAAAACAAATGCTACAGAGATTTAGAGAAGAGAGGATATTATATAGACATACTCAGAGAGGGAGGGAAAGGATGAGATTTAATCTTGAAGCAAAAGTGAGGCTAGAACCTGGATAATTGGTTTAGAGAGAGTAAGTGGGAGGGCTTCCTGAACAAATATTTACATTAAAGAGTTTATTTGGTTTGTTCAGAGGACAATCACAAAATTGACCAGAGTCAAGACCTTACTCATTGGAAGAACAGTTGGGAGATAAATTTGCAAATAGAAAATGGCATCAGATTGTGAAGGCTGTGCCCATTGAATTTCTTTCTCAAGGCAGCAATAGCTGGGACAGCCTTTTGAACAAGGCAAATTTATGATTTACTATGTCACTTTTTTTTTTTTTGGAAAAGTTTGGCATTGGAAAGTGGAAGGAAAAAGAAAGCCAAGCAAATAGTTTTTGTTTTGTTTTCATATGCAAGATTGAAGAGAACTATGCAATTTTAATAGTGTTTATTTCTAATTATTAAAAAAACGAACAGATTGTAGAAAATATAGAAAAGTAGGAAGAAAAAATCTAAAACCACTTACATTCTTAGAGCTCAGAGATAGCTCTTGTTAATAAATGCATGTGTTTCAATTCAATTTTTTTATAACTTACAAAATTGGGATAGTGCTTTATATAAAGTTATTTATCTTTACTATTACATTGTAAATATCTTCTCATTTTCTTTATGGCTTTGAAATATTTAACCTGTTTATCTGTAACAGTCCATTTCTTCTAAGAATACAACTTTTATCAATGTCTAGGAATCTCCTGAACACACTTCATCTGGGATTCTGTCTTCCCTCTTGTTTTTGTTTATATTCATAACATTATTAAATCAGAGTACAATAGTTCAATTTACCAGTACCTGTTAAAATCCAATAGGACCACTGAACTGTGTACTTTAAAACAGTGAATTTTATGGTATATGACTTTTATCTCAATAAAGCTGCTTTAAAAAAATAATCCAGTAGACTTTCTTTTTGTTTTAAATATATTTCTGTTGCATCAATTTCTCTAAGATAAAATATTTATAAATAAGAAAATTTCTGCAAAAAATTTCAGTTACGTTGGGGCTCTTAAAACTTGGGCTTTTCTCAGACTCATGTCTTTCTGTTTTTCAGTGTAAAAAGGAAGCGATTACTGACTAGTTTCTGAAAACATTTTCTCTTGGAATCATGCAGTTTAAATGTCTGCTCTCCCAGTATTGCATGTACTAAAGTGGATATCAGAAGAAAACATTCTGTTTACATGCTGTGTGACTCTTAAAATTTTTTATTTCTCTTTTGAGATTCAGTTCTGCAAAAAGGGAGCATTTTCTTTATAAAACATTCCCCGATTTTTATCAATCCTCTATTGAGTTTACATTGCTTGAGAGGTACCTGCCTAAAAGAATGATGATAAATACTCATAAATATGATTAAGCCAATGTTAAAGTCAAAAACACCCATAACGGGAAAAGAAACTGAGTTTATGAACTGCTAGAAAACAAAGTAGGATATGTAAAGTCTGTATCTTTTGGAGTAATTTCCTAGAATTATATAGGTTCTTAACTATTATTACTCCAAATCATATAATTTATAGTTTGAAATGTTTCAAGTTCATTCAATATTAAGATTTCAATTTTTTTTTTCTAGAGAGAAGTTACTTTTTAATTCCTTTAAGGTCACTGGGAACAAAGAAGATATTGAACAAGGAACTATGTTCCTTGGACCTTCAAAGATGACACACCTGATCTGCCTTCCCGTGCTTTAAATACAATGGGATGTTTGCTTTTTCAGGAGATTTTAGAGACTATCTAATCAATGCTTTGTTTTGGGGATGAGATTACCAAAGTCTAGAAATTAGAGTACGGAAACCTGGGATTCTCACGTCAGCTATTATACTTTTCACTGTACCATGCTATTTAAGATACAGATTTTTTTTTTTTTTTGCGGGACGCGGGCCCCTCACGACTGCGGCCTCTCCCATCGCGGAGCACAGGCTCCGGACGCGCAGGCGTAGCGGCCATGGCTCACGGGCCCAGCCGCTCCGCGACACGTGGGATCCTCCCGGACCGGGGCACGAAGCCGTGTTCCCTGCATCAGCAGGCGGACTCCCAACCACTGCGCCACCAGGGAAGCCCTAAGATCCAGATTTAAAATTAATTTTAATGGAATGACCCATGACATAGATTAATTTGCAAACTTTAATCCTTGTGAAAGGAATGTATGCTCTTGAAAATAGTGCTATTAAAAGAATTTAAGTTTTCATAAAAAATGATTTTACAAAGTTTTGGATATCCTGAAACTGTATCAGGTCCACCGGCACCTGTTCCTGTCTGACAAATTGAGTAATAGTTGGATGGTCCCTGTCATCCAACCTCATGATACTCAGGACAAATGTGAACATCAGTGCACAACGATGGTTTTATAAACTCTGATTATTTAAATTTATCTCATCTGCAAAGCAAGTTACCAAATATCAATTATTGCAGTTTATTAAAATTTTATAATTATAAAATTGAAAATGAGATCTTACCTACTTTAAAAAATAATCTTTGAGTGGCAATATCTTAATTTGTTTCATATTGTAGTTGTTTGCTCTCTGCTGTATTTCACTGATGCTCAGACTACATGGTAATATACACATATATATTTATGCACATATATATGAATAAATATATAAGTGAATATATGAATAATATTAGTAGTGTTGGTATTGTGAAATGACGTGTAGGATATTTTTAGGTTGGAATTCCTAGTGTAACATAGAAAATCCAATTTCCCTGGAAAAATTTGTTTGACAATGGGAAAAACTATGAAGATTTTCTGGTTAACCAAAAATTATTAATTTCCATAAATGGAAATAATTTAGGAATATAAAAGTTGGATCTGTTTATAATCAATTTAAATAATTTTTGAGGAAAGTTTTTTATTTCAGAAATATTCAAACATGTGGTTATCATTAATTTTACTTTAACGACTCTCCTCTAGAACTTCTCTCGTCTAAAAGTAATTATTTATTTGGACCTCTTCTCTACCTTTCCTCTTCTCATGTCTACCGCCTCCTCTTTCTATCATAGCATGATCCTTTATTGTGATTAGATCTTCTGTTGCAACTAGAACCACTTTCTTTACCTCAGATCTATAAGATGATTCTGATAATTGAAAATAAATAAAAAGTTTAAAATATAATAATATAAAACTGTTATTTATATCAGAATTTAGTTTATTTGATTAGGCCCATTGAATAGGAAATGTAACCCATTGACTGTTATGGCACATGACATCTTAATTTAGTATATCTTTGGCCCATGGCGTTATTATATGTTTTTTTCCTCCCTTGAATTTCTAATTATCTTTCTTTTCTCTTGTTTATAAAAAGCAGCATTTAGCTATACTTTTTCATTGTGAACGCAGACCTCCTTAATTATAGTAGATGCCAATTGGAATCCACATTTTTCCTGAGGACCTTTATTTCAGAGCCTCTGATTTTCTGTGTTAACATGGATGGCACATTTATTTTCTATACCTGCTGCAACCTAGCATTTGTGTCTTACCTACTGGGAGTCAGGAAATATTATCTGCAATGATGGATCAAGAAATGAGGGTTTGAATACATTATTTAAGGTAATACATAGTAAAATAAAAAATGAAAGAAGTAAAAAAGTATCTGTATACTTTTTTTAGGAGAAGAGATATAGTGGTGTAAGGTAATATTAATTTTTTTATTGAGGTGAAACCATTGATAATATCTAAATTTATATTTTTAGAAATTAAAGTATAAGCATACTTCTTTGAATTATTTAAATAACCATCAAAGAAGAAAAAACTAGAAATGGTTAAACATAGTTTTGTCTAGGGAAAAGACTAAGAGTATGGAAGAGAGACTTTTACTTTTCACTATTTAAACATCCATATTTTGTAACTTTGTTACCATCAGTCTGTTTACTCTTATAATAATAATAAAACTTGACCACTTTGGAAAGGAAAAATAAATTGTCATGACCTGAAACTAAAATATCTAAAAGTAGTTAAACTTTATTAGCAAGTGAGAGAATATTTTTTAAATGAAAGTCCATATTGCTTCATATTAAAAAGTGTTTATTGAGGGCCATCTATGGGACTGGAACTATACTTAGTGTTGGAGATACAACATAGAACAATAAAAATGTTCCCCTTTCCTCCGAGATATAGTAGTTTAGACAAATAAAGACATGTAAAGAAGCATAATGGCTACTTTGGGATAAAAGAGTATTCTGAAAATACTTAAAAGAATGATAAACCCAGATTTGAGAAGGCAGGAAGCCTTCACAAGAACAGGACATTTAAGCTAAAGGCTGTAGAAAGACAGATGACACTCAGATTAACAACTCTCACGTACTTGCATCCGAACCTCAATTCACTCTCTTGTCTAATTTTGTCAACTTAGTATCAGAAAAATATTTATCTTTTTCTCCCCAAAATAAAACAAAACCAACAAAACACACACACAAGCAAACACTTTTTTTTTTTTAAAAAGCCTTCTTATTTTACACTGGAGACCAATCTGATTTACTAACCCAAAGCATCAGATTATGATTCCATGTAGTTGCAACCCATGAAATGTTGTAGTGCTATATCAATACCCTGTTTGTTATTTCCAATAAAAACAATACTATTAATCATAATAATGCTGTGTAGCAAACTACCACAAAATCTCAGCAATCTACAATAGTCATCATTTATTTAGGTGTTTATCTGGGCAGCCGGGATCAACTGATTTGAGCCTGACACAGCTGTGTGGGTCCACTAATCTCAGCTGACCTTGCTCAAGTGCTTTGGGGCTCTGCTGGAGCGCAGATGATCTAGACCGGTCTCTGTGTGAGCAGTTTAGCTAGGTTCCGTGTATTTCTCACACTACTTCTGGAACCAGCAAGCTAGCCCAGGCGTATTCTTTGTAAGTTGATGGCAGGGGTCTTGGAAAGAGAAATGAAATATGTGAAGACTCTCAAAGCCTAGGCTCAGAGCTGGTGTACCGTCAATTCTGTCTTGTTCTGTTGACCAAAGCAAGTCTTGTGGGCCAAACTGAAGCCAAGAAGCAGGAAAATATACTCTACTCCTTCAGCGGGAGAATCTGAAAAGTCACAGAGCAAAGAGAGTAGATATAGGGAAGATTAAAGAATTGAGGCAGCTGATGCAATTATACAAATACTAAAACATAGACTAATGTCCGATAAACTATTTCCACTATACCCACTCCACAGCTTTTTTGAAATAACACACTTCAAAATATTTTCAGAAACCCTTGTTTTTCTGGAGGTCCTAAGCATGTGCTATGTCAGCCTACTAGATTATCCTGCAGTGCCACCCTTAGAAGATTTTAATTTCAACTGGTTTTATATAGTTAAATATACCAATGACCATAAATATGATTTGAAAAGAATAATACTAAATAACATATCAGAGATATACTAATAAGAGCATTTATTGACCTTATATCAGAAGATTTTTGTGGTATGACTTTTTAAAATTCACATGAATTATCAATTTCTTATCTATAAATATAATGTGATAATACCTGCTAGTGAGTGTGACTTCGAAAAATAAAATAAGCCACCTAACAGAATTCCTGGTAGATTGCAGATGTTGAGTAAGTTTTTGTTGTGACCGTACTTAGAGCTCTAGTTTTGTGGGATTTGGAGCAAATTATTTAGGCCCTCTTAGCTTTAGTTTTCTCATCTGTTAAACTGAGATAATAATGCCTATTTTAGGAGTTATGAGAATTATATTAGTTGATCCATAAAAGGTTTAGAAGTGTGACGAGATATGGTGAACATATAGTCAACAAGCATAATTAGCAACTTCTTGGAGTATAAATCTTTAATAAGTCTCATACATAATGTTAAGTTGCTTTTATGAAAGTTATTAAAACATACAAATTTATTTATTGTCTTATTAATCAAAAAAAGTTATTCAGCATATTGTGCCCACGTTAGGGAGTGAATTGTTTAATGAAAAAAAAAGAGTTAATATAAGTTCCCTATATATGCTTATATTCTAGATGCAGATAAAATAGATGTGTATTTGAAACATAAACTAAAAAGCAGGCATGCAATTAATTCTAAAATGGTAGTTTATTTTAAAATTTCTCTAGAAATTAAAGAAGAGAGAAGATCAATAGCCAGAAAGAGGCTAGAGGGGGCTAGAACTGTAAATCTGAACTGGGATAAATATTTCTGAGTGAAAAGGACATTCTAAATGGGGAAATAGTAGGCTTGAGCTCAAGAAGCAGTGAGGAGACCAGACTGAAAAAAAAAAGCAAAACTTTTGCTTCGGTTGAAATCGTACATGAATTTAGAAGGAAAAGGTGGGAACAGATTCAGGGGAACTTTGAATATCAAAAATTTTAATATCATATATAAACATAAACATCAGTCATAAATCAATTTACTTTGAGTTTGTAAAATATTTTGTTCATTAATCTTTGTATCCATACACCTAATATATGTATAACAAATGAAGTAATTAACAATGCAATAACTTTCTTAACACTCGTCGTATAACACTGTAAAACTATAAAAAATTTTGAACATTAGTGGAACATCAAGACACTAATTTTCTTTTGAATCAGCCATTTAATTTCCCCTTTGATAACCACTTGAACTCTTCTTGACTTCAGAATAACCATTTAGTTAGCGAAATTTAGTGTTTTGAGTTTTCATGATTGTAACATTTTTATGAATCTCTGTTATGATAATAGAGGAAAAAGAGGAGAATTCATTGAGATCATGTAGGAGAACTAATACAGAATCACTGGTTTAGAAAGCCTAAGCTGGTGGTGGTAGAGAATATAAGCTGGAATAAAGAAAGAATAGATTTGAGTGCATGAGAGGGACTTGGTAAGACTGAGTGAAGGACCTGTAGAGAGAGGGTAGTTTACTAATTTTGGTTCACAAGTATGAAATTTAAGAGCTAATGTTTACAAAGTTATTTCTAAAATTCTCTACTATTTTAATCACTAATCAATTAATCTTACAATAAATGCTTCTTGCTTGTGTATTATCTGCCTAGGGCTTTGATGGACAATGTGTACATTGTCCTAGACCTCAAGAAGTACACAGTCAGTTTGGAATTTGTGGATGAAGTAACTAACACAAAGTGAAATGTTAAATTCTTGAGTATTGATGCTGAGTGGCATAGTAATTCCTAGAAGGGAGAGGTCTGTGTGGTCAGAATAGACAATTTCTGGAGAGAGTAAAACTTTATATGTACCTTAACGAATACTTAAGACACAAATGTGTGGAAAGAAAGGAGAGGTATTCATGATGGGAGAAGATTAAACAAACAGAGAAGATGTAGGAGTGATCAGGATGTGCCCCACTTTCAGAAGGAACTTGTCTAAATGTAAAGGCGTAAACATACTGAATGAGTCCATTGGAGTCAGAAAATGCAGGGATTGAAAACTAGTCAAAAGACTGGCTTTGGGTCTAAGGTTGGAGACAAGAGAGAGTTGTGGTAGCGTAAGGAAGACAGTGTTAAGACAGGTCAGTCTGGTGGTGGTGGGCAGACTCATCTGAAAGAGAGAATGGAGAGCAGAGAGAAAATTAAGAGGATATTTATTTAATCCAGGTAAAGGGGATGTCTAGACCACAGAGGAAGGCGAGAAATACAAAGAGAGAGATTTTGAAGGGAAAAAAAGGAAAGAAATCATTAAAGCCCAAAAGGCAAGAAGAGTCATACCAACATGAAGAGAACTCAGATGACTAGGAGGTGGACCAAACCTGGAAAAGATGAAAGTGAGTTTCAGTGAGAATATGCAGTGCCGGAGACAACTACTAGACATCTAAATGGACAAAAACATTAGAAATTAGGGCTTAAAGTGGAGATGAGTGGCCAGTGCTAGAATTAGAGGTTCCAGAGCCAACCAAATAAGACTGGATAGCAGATGCCGTACAACTAACTAGCTTTATTTATTTTTTACCTATTTATTTATATTCCATTTTAGATGATAAAACCTTAATTATTAAGGCACATTAAGTAAGTAGTACCTCTTTTTTAAATTTAAGATAGCCATTCCATATTACTACATTATTTGGGGGTATGTACACAAGAAGGCACGGGAAAGAAAGCAATTCTCAAATATTAAATACAAACGTAACTGATATTTTTTTCTATTAAATGTTAAAAGAGCTAACATTTATATGGCTGGAGTTCTAAGTACTTTCTATATATTAACCTATTTAATTCCTACCACAACCCTGAGACATAAATATTGTTATCTCTATTTTAATACATATGGAAACAGAAGTGTAGAGTTTAAGTGACTTGCCCAAAGTCACCCAGCAATTAAGTGACAGAACTGGGATTCCAACCCAAGTAGTCAGGAACCATTTTGTTGTCTTATTGTCTCCACTATACTTTTTCTGGAGCAATGATTAACTGAAATTTTATGCCATTTCTTATATATTAATACTACCATATTTGTGTCAAGACAGAGAAAGATTAATCTTAGAAGTCTCAGACGAGATTTGGGCTGTATCAGGAACTCCAGAATATTCTTTTTTCAATTTTATTCCACATATGGCCCATACAATGACCACTATATCACAAGATATTATGTAACCCCAAGTATGTAAAAACTGGAACTCTCAGGGGCTTCCCTGGTGGTGCAGTGGTTGGGGGTCCGCCTGCCGATGCAGGGGGCACGGGTTCGTGCCCCGGTCCGGGAGGATCCCACATGCCGCGGAGCGGCTGGGCCCATGAGCCATGGCCGCTGAGCCTGCGCGTCCGGAGCCTGTGCTCCTCAGTGGGAGAGGCCACAACAGTGAGAGGCCTGCGTACCGCAAAAAAAACAACAAAAAACAACAACTGGAACTCTCAAACGATCTTCAAATAAAATATCACTTTGCAATTAGATCTTGTTCTAAACTGTTTTTCAAAAATAACTGCAGACTTATGTTTGTCATTTCATTTACAAATGTAGATAACATAGACAAAAACACAAAATTCTGTATAATGAGACAACAACAAAAGAAATCCCTACAATAGGATCTTGAATAAAAATCAACTATTGATGTTTATGTTTCCAGATTGGTTTTGAGCAAGAGTTTTAGCTCTTTATCCATATTTGTTTTTAAAATTCCAGCATGACCACATTCTATTCCATGTATTTTTAATGTTAACATTGTTCATTGAAGGGAAAATAAAAAGTCTAGGAAGATTATTTCAACCATTGTTTTATCAGTTCCTTAAGCATAGAGGGCTGTTTTGTCTCAGAACAACTACAGTGCACTGTTTGTAATTATGGAGGTGTCTCGGAATCGCAAGCACCAAGAGAGAAAGCTCTGTGATCTAGCTGTGCCTGGGAAAGATACAGTGCTTCAATGAAAATTCAGCACCCTTTAAAACTAGAAATATTCTGAGTTTTGAACTAACCGTGAACATTTAGAGGAAGAAGGAAGTTGCTTAATTTTGAAATGACATTCTATTTTTTGAAAAGTATAGATTAAAGCATTTTTATATAGAAGTATTTTGTAATGAGTAACTCCTACAAACACAATTTTTATGAGTAAAGTGTAAATGAATCAGACCATATAGATTAAATTCCCTTTGAAATGCTCAAGGGTTTAAGTAACTAGAGGATGTATGATAGGCCCAAATCATTCGGGGTTTTATTGACCCCAAAGCATTCAAAAGTGGAATTGAGCTTCTCAGGCCACCAGAATGCGGCTCTTAGTCCAATGATGATACCTGATGTGAAACACCTCAAGAAAACATTTCTTTTTTTTTTATAATATAACACAATTACTTTTGCATTCAGTTAGTAATAGGTGATATAAGTCAAAGTCAAGAAAACATTTCCTCCTGATATTTTTTGACAAAATCCTGTGCTAATTTTTTCTGGTTATCAACATAACTAATGTCCTTTTGCATGTATTGTTAAATCCTGCTTCTCAATTAGAATTAACTTGTTTTTCCAGAATTTGGTTAAAGTCAAGGGTGATGAGGTCCATGGGGAAGTGTGCAGGTGGAGAACCAGGAAATTATACCCTTGAGAAGCTCTGGGGTTTTTAATCATTGAGATCTGACCCATAATGACTGATGAAAACATTCTGCTCCTCACTAGTGACTTACAGATGGTGAAACTAGTTCAAACTCATTTTCCCTTCTTTCTTCCTTAAATTAGCAAACATATGCATGTATGTATGTGTGTAGGAATATGGGATTGAAATAGCTGGCAAAAAAATCTTATTCCTGTTATTCATGACACCTAGCATCAGACTAAAGTGCTAGGTGTGATTTTTCCATGCAAAGAATTATCGTACAAAAGCCTTTCACCATGGAGATTAAATCAAAAGCTGTGCTCTCTCACTTGCTACCTTCCCAAACCACAGACACACACACACACAGATATTTTTCCCAATTTTTAGTAGTGTTCATTAATATTACTTTGGTGACTGATAAAATTAGCTTTCTCTCCCATATAATATATACAAGTAATTTATATTTGCAGTGTATGTGCTCGTATGAATACACACACACACATATGCCTGAAAAAGGATGATATTAGACAAAAAATAAAACACAAAATTATGAATCATAAATGACATTTAGTCTGTTACATATTATGATTTGTAAGGTGCTTTGCGCACGCAGCTGATGATAGAAGAGATGCAGACCTGGTAAGCTGAGAAAAGTCAGAGATATCTTTCCTGTATTTTCCCCACACTGTGTAATCTATGTTTACATAATTCATTTTTGTTTGAGGGGGCAGTGACTCCCATCCTTTCTCCTCTTTCTCATTGGTTTAAAAAATTCTTAAGGTCTTTTTAATTAACTAGAAAATTTAGCTCAATTGAATTTAAGATTGTATTATCATATTAACAGTGAAATGAATATAGTAATGCTAAAATAGAGCTAATGCTCATAAAATTTTTGTTTCATTACAAAATAATAAGAGCAAAAATATTAATTCTTCACGTTAATAAATGTGTTGTTTAGTTTATCTTCTAAAATAAAGAATTAATCTCTCTGTGGAAGAAAACATTGGAATGTAGTTTCTAAATCTTGTTAATATAGTTAGTCATTTGTTTGGGGGGAGGTTGTTCTTAACCAAGTTAGCATGATTATTAAGGAATATTTGGATTGTTCTATTTTGTTAGGACAGCATAAGTAGATTGATGGTTATGACTGGTTTTATAATTTATTATATAACTTATTATATGTGATTTAATATATTACTTAAAAAATTTTAATGTACACTTTATGCAAAATATACACATATTACAGGTATAAGTAATTCAATTAAAATTATTGTCTCTAATGTGACAATTCATATTATTATACAAGAAAATGATTTAAATAATTCTGTATATATTATATAAATATTTGTGTATATGTGTATATGTTTATATATAAATAAATATATATTACTTAAATATTATTATTTAATAATAGCATAGAGGTATAACCATAGAAATATGCCAATAGCATTTGCAAATTACTTCAGAAATTACAAATATGTCTTTATAATTATAAATATGTTAGTTATACGAATGGATAAAATCTTTTTAGCCACATTACCTCTGTTGTCAATATTTTAAATCAAACTGTTAAATACCCGCTGGTTTTAACGAATTTGTATGCATGTTCAAACTTTTTCTACTCTGTATGCTCTTGAAGAAATAGTTACTCTCTCGTAGGAAATGCATCCATCAAACACTACCTGCAACCCATGCTAGAATATGTTTTATTTGAGATATGTCTGTTCATTTATGTTTCCACTCTGTTCTCTCCTATATTTATTTCTGGATATATATTCATTTGAAATCTACTTTTCTTTTCTTACTTTTTATTCTGGCAAGTTGTCCTCTCTCTCCAATCTCCTTATAGGAGGGTGTGAATAGGAAGGTGTTTTCCTAAATGACAGCTTAGCAGTCTTGGGCATGTCGTGGGGAGCTAATGGTCCAGACTGACCCGACATGTACAGTGTTTCCCTATCTCCCATTTCCATTCTCACACTACCAGTTAATCTGGCACATTCAGGGTTGTTTGATCAGCTGGATAAAATGATCTTGATACTTAGCAGTCTGAGTATCCTTTGGGTGGCTCTTAACTGTCTCTGAGAACATTGTGCATGTACCAGATTGTAGTGAATGTTCCCAAGATACATTTCTAATCAAAATATAATACAAAGGTTTAGATGGCTGTTACAGTATAACAAAAGATTGCATTGCTTGCTTGGCTTCATTCAGTTTTCTTTTTTTTTCTTCAATGCAGCCTCTAATCTCATAAAATAACTGTCTGCAATTAACTATCTATGTCTTTGCTATTTAACTAAACAGAAGGTCATTGCCAACATGCAAATTTCTCACGGTCTAAGTATTTTGTAAGAAGGGACATCTCTGATTTATTCTCTTGTATTTTTAGTAAAGAAGGTCAGTCGGTTGTATTTAGCAGAGGAGTATGCAGAACTTTGGAATACTTACCTGTAGAGTTTGAACCTTGAAGGGACTGATAATTTCTGAGCATTGCCAAAAGTCATGGGGTGAATCATATGATTAAAGAAATATATATTGTTAAGGAAATGTGTCCTAAAAGCAGAGGTGTTTTAAAATGCATTTTGCCATTGCTGATACTTTTTTTTTTTTTTTGAATAGTCAGTAGTTCAGAGCCCTGAGCATTAAAGGGCATCGGATTTAACCAGGTCTCTAGGATGTGGATGAAAGAGATGCAGAGTCACAAAACTTATGAGTTTGCCTGAGGCTCTAAATATATCAAATCATCCTTACTTCTCAAACGGTCTGGATTGCTTTAACTTCTTGTCCTGGGTCTTTCTGTGTTACTACAGGCCATCGTGAGGGCCAATAACCCAGCATCCATGGCCAGTTTCTTTGTCTAGAGCCCCATCTGGTTATAAAACCTATCTTATTCCTTGGAGATAGACCAGAACCATGGTTCCAATTTACATGGGTTAGGTGGCACAAGTGCCTTTTCAGTTGCATAGTCTCCATAAGCTGCAACCGATTGATTGCGTAGTTTATTTACTTTGCAACGACCTAGTAACAGCAGCACGTGGCCTGCTGACCACATGGTTTGATTGCCATCATGGCCTTCCAACAGGGCTCCCAGCAGGGCTTCTGCAGTGCTCACAGCTTGTGTGGAATGCAGCAGCACAGCCTCTTAGTGGTATGGGTAACCAAGATTGGATTTTGTGTCTCTCCTCCCCAATTTGGTTTGGCCTGCTTGTGTGGTGGATTGACTGTCAGTTGGCTTTGCAGATTTTTAATGAGGAGCAAACATTGTTTTGGAGTGGCACAGCTGAGGAGCAGGGGCCTGGTGGAAGATGTTGTTTTTGGCAGAAATGATGGCAGGATCAGGCATAACAGCTGGTAAGAGTGCACTTACTGTGGGAAAAAAAAGGGTGTCTACTAATTGGAAAACTCAGTTGTGTTGGTGAAGCTTCAGTCAACAGCTCTGATTTGAAAGTCATAGATTTTGCAAATTACTGAATTTGGAGTTACTGTTTCTAAGAATCTAAAAGAATCCTGTGCAGTAAACCATGATATTAGTATTTCCTTAGCATCTCTAGATGCTAGATTAGATTTGGGGGTTTTGTCATGTTATCATTAAGGTAAACCATTTATGTATCCATCCATTTCTTATTTCACCAATGAGTATTTGTTAAGGACTTACTATTTGCCCTTCAGATGATAGGAAATTTATTTAAACACACCCCCTGTCCTTCAACACTTTGCAATCTTCCAAGTGAGGAAAAACATCTGTAAATAACTGCAAAATGAGATGGCATATTAAGTATTATGGGAGTTCAGATGAGGGAAGGGAGTTTTTTCCATCTAGAAGGCTTAGAAAAAGACTTAAGATAGAGATAACATCTGAGTTTAGCTTTGAATGATGAGTAGAATTTAGAAACTCAGACACAGGAAAAATGACGTTTTAATTGAGAAAAGACAAAGGAAAAATACCAGATGTAAATAGTTGTTTACTTTTATTGAAATATACAACGTGAGCATTGGGAGATAAGATTCAGGAGGTAGATTAGAGATATATCTTGGTGAATCTTTTTGTCTTTTCAGTATATAAATTCATATGTGTAATTATAAAGACTTTGTAGTTTGTTGTTGTTACTTTTTCCACCCTAGTTCTCAGAAACCAGAATGTGAAAATAGTCTTATAAACAAGCATTTATCTAATTATTACATGACTTATTTCCAGAATCCTTCCATTCAGTAGTCATATATTAAGTTCCTCACACACTCAAGACATTGTTCCAAGTGCTAGCGAGACACAAGTGGAAGACACAGACCTGGCGGATGATAATTGCAGTTAGATGATCAGAGAAGTGGAGCTACTCCTTGGTACTCCTTGGGGACTGTGATTTTGACCTTGATTCTATTTCTTGAACACACTCCATGTTTTTTGTTTGTTTGTTTTGTTTTGTTTTGTTTTTTACTTCAGTGTCTTTGCTCCTTTTATCCTGCCTATAGGACTAAAGGCTAGTTGAAAAAAAAATCTAGGTTTTATTTTAAGCAATGAGAAGTTGTAAAACTTTTTTAAACAGAGAGATTTAGGGGGTTGATCTTTGTAGAAAACTGTAGCTATTTATTGATCTTGGTATATATGCTGCTTATTACTGAGTATGTTTTTATTTTGCCTTTACATATTTAGGCTTATAAGAAAACTTTTAAAAAATTTTGTCACTACTAAAAAGGAATTTAAGATAACATGGACAAAAATGGTAATGAAATTTATATTTTTTGTGCATTTATACAAAACTTTTGCTAAGCAAATAAATATTACAGGGAAGACATGGTGAGATAGACAGACAGCTAATATGGAAATGAGAACATATGTTCTAGTATAATTTCTGCTGCTCAACATAGGACTCTAGTATAATTTCTGCTGCTCAACATAGGACTCTAGTTCCCTTGTTTGTAAAATGATTGTGATGATATATATATACAGATATACACACACACATCTTTCCAAGTTTTTCTGAGTTTAAGATTTCAAGGAAATGTTTAAGCTTTGTAAGAGAAGGTACTGTCTTTAATCGTTTTCAAGTACTTTAGAAAAAACAATTATTCATATATTAAGGATCTGTCATTTAGAAATCATTTTTATCTCTTCATTTGTCACAGTGTTCAGGAATCAGCCACGTAATACTTTGGTAATCCATATCCAGTTAACAGTTTTTCAGAGTAAATAATTTCATTTGTCTAAAGAATTTACTGTAATTCACAATTGCCATTTTTCAGACAGGGCCTCTCCTCACTAGTTGATGTCATTGTCATGGTCTTCCCTGAAAGTGAAGGCAACATTTACTGATGAATAAAATACTCAAAAAGTTGAGAAAAATGTCATAAAATCACTCATTGTTTTTTAGGGAGGCAGAACTTTAGACTTACATTTATTAGAAAAAGAGTGGGTCATGAAACTCCATGACACTCATCCTAGCATTCTACTTGGAAACATATGTATTTAAATGTGATTCAAAGAGGAAAATACAATCTGTTAAACTTTATTTTCTTTAGCAGCTCCCTTTGCCAGAGTACACTAGAGTCTTTCCTGCCCAATTCCTGCCCAGCTGTGAAATTAACAAACTAGTTAGAACCAGTTTGCTGAATACTTTTTCCACCTTATTTTTCTACTTGGTTGATAAGTGCATGATATGCATCCTTAAAAACACATTTTGTGCCAGTATTAGAGTACTCTAAAATGGAAGGAAGAATATTTAAACTGTTTATATACAAAAACCTGTGAGCTATTATAGTTTTTGTAGTGACTGAAACAAACCAGGAAAAAACAGAAATACGAGCTATAAATGTACCTTGCTATATCTCATTTTCTGTTGTCTAGATCAGCCTTTAAGCATTTACCATTGGGTGTATATGAAATTCAGTGACAATATCAGTAACTCTTTAAATTTAAAAATCATTAAAAATTTTTGCTATTTTGATTTAAAATAGCATTTCACTATTTGATTTTAGACAACCACTCCTTATTTTCTCTAATATCTATAAGGGCACAAAAATATAAAAATTCACAATTTTGTAAATTAAAGTGGAAAATCAACTTAATGTGAACATTTAGAAGGAATCATTCCTAACTACAAGGTCCTTTGGATTAGAGCAGCAGTTCTCAACTAGGGGAAATTTTGCTGCCCTTCCTCCCCTCCCACCAAAGGGATTTTGGCAATGTCTGGAGACATTATTGTCTGTCACAACTCAGGGAGTGGAAGAGGTGTGCTACTGGCATCTAGTGAGTAGAGGCTAGAGATGCTGCTAAATATCCTTTGGTGCACAGGAGGTCTTCAACAACAAACAATTATGTGGTTCAAAATGTCAATAGTGCCAAGATAGAGAAACCTTGGATTAGAGAAAAAATGGAAAGAACTGGTCTTTCCATACACATAGCTTGTATTTCTGAAATTGATAGAGACTCTTGGTCCTCTCCCACTTAGATACCTGAATCAAGAATATAAAATCTAAATCGAGGAGAAAGAAAGAAAATTACACTGAGAATTAATTATAGTAGGAACATGGAAGCCAGAAAAGAGGATTGATATCTTTACCATGGTGAGAGAAGATAATTCAATCTAGAATTCATTACATAGAAAATATCTCTTTAGACAGGACAAGAATGACTCAAAGATATTTTTGAATAAACAAAATTGAGAGTTTGTAACTGACAGTATCCCATTAAAGAAAATATTTAATGATATATGTAACGCATCTTTAATGTTCCTAGATAGTCCAAAAAGCAAGAAGAAATAAAGCAAAAGAAAGGTGATAAAAATGTTAATGTAAATAAATTTTGATTTTTTAAACTAATAATAATATTAACTGTAGCTTGAAATTAACTAAATTATAAGGTAGTAGTGAATATACATAGTGCGGAGGTGTTTGATTATTTACAAGAGGTGTAATAAACTGATTCACTTTAAACCTGAATGAGTTAAATTCACATTTTAATGTCTATTGAAACTACTAAAAGAAGAATAATGGAGTATATAACTTCTGGAAAGCTTATGTAACCATAATTATTAGAAACAAGATAGATTTTTAGATTAAATAAACATTTCTAATGATAAAGAGGGTCAAAAATAATGATAAAACGGTCAGTTTACCAGGGTGATATAAAAGTTTTAATCTCGTATGCAATGAAGAACAGTCTTAAAATAAATAAAGCAAAAATGACAGCACTACAAAGAAAAACATACAATTCCACAATCATAGTGGAAGATTTTAGAAACAATCAAACCCAGATCAAGCAGACAAAAATATCAATAAGACCATAGAAGCTTTAATCAACACAGTTAGCTTTAAGTAAGTCGCATAGAAATTTCCCTTCAGTAACTGCAAAGCACATATTATTTTCAAATACATACTGTACTAAATTTTGAACACGTAATAGGCTATAAAGTAAGACTCAACAACATGGCAGTCATATTCTCTAAACACAAAGTAGTTAAGTTAAAATTAAACAAAAAAACATAAACAAAGCCAAATAGAAACAAGCCATGTTTAGAAATTTAGAAACATACTTTAAAACAACTTATAGATGAAAGAATACTCATATTGGAAATGAAACATTTTTAGAATAGAATAGTAACAAAAACCCTGTATTTCAAAACTTAACGGCACAGAGGTGAAATACTTAGAAAAAACATATATATCATGAATCCATAAAGCAGAAAGAGAGAAAGCCTTAACTTTAATTTACTAAGGAACCATCTTAAGAACTTAGGAACAGAAAAACGTCAGAATCACCTCAGCTGAAAAATTTAGGAGGAAAGAAATTATAGAGATGAAACAAGTAAAACAAATTACTGAAAGCTAATATACAATGAAAAGTCTGAAAAAAGCAAATGTAGATGCTTGAAAAAACTACTAAAGTTGACAAACCTCTGGTAAGATTGATCAAGACATAAAGAATAAAGATGTGAATAATAGACTTTAGGAAAAGAAAAAGGAACACAACCACAGCTGAAGATGTAAAGAGGAAGAAGCCATGTAGTTTATATAGTAACAAATCCAGATTGAGTGTGTTTAAATCCAAGTTCCTCAACTTATTAATGTATGATCATAGTCAAGTTAGTCTTTCTTTGCTTTATTTACACCATCTACAAAAATATGAAATTATAGGATCTGTCTCAGTGGATGGTGTCAGGATTAAATAAACCCTTGAGCATTTCAGAAGAAACAGAAATTAAGGAAGAGTAGAGGATAAAAATCCTGAGTAAATGAAATAGAGGGAGGGAAAGCAAAGTTCCTGTGGGCACTAGCTCTTCCATTTGACTCTCAATTACTTTTTGTTACTGCATGGATTCATTACAAATAGAAGTTGAACTTTGTAAACTGGGGAGTTAAAACTTGTTGTATCTATTGTTCTTTTATTTTTGAAACCCAGCAGGACCCTGCAGGCCTTCCCAGGGACAGACACCACCACAACCCTCAATAGTGTCCCCGACCTGACCTGCCACTTGTTTGTAGAAAAGTTTTAGCCTCCTAGGCCTTCCCCAATTTCCAAAGAGCAGATTAACCAGAGAAGTGAGAAAATGTAGAAACAAAGTAAAGCACTCAAGTAAGGCAAAATAATAATAGTTTAGCCATAAAACAAAGCCAAGCACTTTTAGTTCCTCCTCAAGGGCTAGAGATATTATGCTGAGTCATATCCTTGAATTGTTTTGCAGATACTAAAATCCCCACCAGGTGGAAGAGGTTAACTGCATGCTGACCACCAACACAGATCCCAGATGGGTTAGAACCAGAAGGTTGATGGTTGAGATTCCCAAGACATCACCCTGTTACCCTACCTCACCATCACCAGAGAATTGTGCAGGAGCTGATCACACATCCTGTGACCCTCTCCCTCCCACTGTCTTTAAAATCCCTTCCCTAAATGCCATCGAGGAGTTTGGGTCTTTTGAACATGAGCTGCCCATTCTCTTTGCTTGGTCCTGCAATAGACACTGAACCTTCCTTCACCACAACCTGATGTCAGTAGATTGGCTTTGCTGAGCATCAGGCAGGCTGACCCAAATTTGGCTTGGTAATATTTATGGTTGCAGTCATTTAAAAATTACACTGTTTCTTTATATTCTCTAAATCTTGATCTTCTGGATGACAAATGTTAGTTTCTTATTCAGAAACCTCCGTGAAACTATCCCTGATGATAATTCTATGGGCTTAGGCAATCTCTCTCAGCTAATACACTACACATCCCATCAACTTATTAAAACTTCACAGTGATTTCATATGCTTCTCAGTTCACATCTTGGATTTCTGCATAAAAACCTCATACCCAAGATATTTTGGATGCCTCTTTCTATGACCCCTTCATTTCATTCATTTAATCAACCAATGTTTATTGATTCCTTAATATGTATCTAGGATAAAAGAAACACAAATAAGACTACTTCCCTACA
>NW_006777199.1:95039-99712 GCF_000442215.2 Lipotes vexillifer
AGACTACTACCCTACACTCATGGAGTTTACAGCATAGCTGGGAAGACAAAGAATTAATCAGTGATGAAGGCAAGAGTGTGATGAGTGAAAGCATAAAGCTCCTCAGGAATCTGTGGTGGCACAGTCTCCTAAACGAGAATGAGGAATCAGGGAAGACTTCTTCAGCTTGTAGAGCCTTTGATGGTGAGGGGATTTAAAGTTAGAACAGACTAATGATTGGTTACAAGTGGCAAAAACTTGAAACAAACCCTGGTTAAATAAGAAGGGGACTGTGTTGGCTCACATGAATGACAAATCCAAGGGTTCAACCAAATATAAATCAAGAATCTGTCCTTTTCCATACCTTTTTCTTTTTCTTAGTTTTCTTTTTTTTTTAATTTTTATTTATTTATTTATTTATTATTTTTAGCTGTGTTGGGTCTTCATTTCTGTGCGAGGGCTTTCTCTAGTTGTGGCGAGTGGGGGCCACTCTTCATCGCAGTGTGCAGGCCTCTCACTGTCGCAGCCTCTCTTGTTGCAGAGCACCGGCTCCAGATGCGCAGGCTCAGTAGTTGTGGCTCACGGGTCCAGTTGCTCTGCGGCATGTGGGATCTTCCCAGAGCAGGGCTCGAACCCATGTCCCCTGCATTGGCAGGCAGATTCTCAACCACTGCGCCACCAGGGAAGCCCAGTTTTCTTTTTTTATTGGCTTAATTTGTCAGGCAAACTCTGTCTTATGGAGCAAGATGGACTCTGGAAGCCTAGCCTTCCATCCTACCTGATCATGACCCCCAGAGGTAAGATTATGTTTTCTTTCTAGTCCACCTAGCAAAAGCCCTGAGCTTGCTGCTTGTTGGTTTAAATTGTATGAATATCTAGTTCTTACCCACTCACCAGAGGAAAGGAATATAAAGCTAGGAACACATGCTCATGCTTAGCATTTGGGTGGCATGTATGTGGAGGCCTGGATTAACCACATCTGAGCCACATGGATGAAGAGAGGGAGGCATTGTTTCCCAGAGGCAAATTGAAGTTTATTTTCAGAGAGGAACAGATGCTGGACAGGGGGAAAAAAGCCACCCCCCCCAAAAATAAAAAGACAAAAAAACAAGCACAACAGGTATCTACTGTGGAGGAAGGTGGAAAGAACATTCTACACAAAGAAATAAGTATATTACAGTCATGGAAATATTGCATAACTGCGGGGAACAATAGTAGTTGAAAGTGTTTGGAGCCAAGCTTATGAAGTGGTGGTGAGGTTAGGAGGATTGTTTGGTAGAAGTACTCGAAAAAGTTGCCTTTTGTGCACATTTCCTCCTTTCTCAGCACCTGGGCATGCACGCTGGTACTGACTGTGAGCCGCCTAGCCTGGTAACATGGTCTGCAACCTCATTTCTATTTCAAGGGAAGGATTTGAAAGCTGCTTCAATGTTGCTGCCCTTCAGGAATGACCAGATGGGCGCTAGTTTTTCTCATTTGTAATTTAAATCGTGAGAACAGAATTACCCTCCCTAACATGGATCTCAATATACAAAAAGTAGTAAGGAAAAGTATTCTAGTTATTTAAAAATAGTCTGCACATTTTTTTTTTTCTGTGTTTGGCTTTTGGAAAATCATTATATGTTATTGTCTGAATCTGGTATTTGTTATCCTAGCATAACACATACCTATTCACAGATTAATGCTTTCATTATAATCAAACCTTTCTTAGTATTTTTCAGGTTCGGTCTTTGTTTGCTTTGTGAAACAGTCTTGTCTGTACATTTCTGTTTTTGATCTTAAGAACCTTAAGAGGACAAGATAAATGTCTTTTTCAAAATATTTTGTGTGTCTTTTTGTGAAAGCTAATAATTTTCTTGGCCATAATCTGTTCTCAGTAAATTTTGTTTGGATTGGGTTAAACTGAATTATATCCTTCAAAAATTTTATGAAATAAATTGTCATTGCCAAGCCTGATGTAAGATCATTCCGACTCCCACAATAGTAATGACTGTATTTCTGTCTTTCCCTCTTTTTCTTATTGATATATAATTGTCTATTTACTTTCAAAATACAATAAATTGTGATCACCTAATATTGGACTTAAGAGAAAGATGACCACTGAAAATGTTGATAGATTGAAAAAGAGAAAGAGAGGGAGAGACGTGACAGAAAACACTTCTATAAATTTGCAGCCACAGGAGATATTAGAAAATAAAACTATAGGAAAAAAACATAATACTGAATTTTTAAAAATGGAGTTTTGATAGCAGCATCCTACGTACTTATGACTCATATTCCAAAAACTAAACTGATACATTTTCATCATAATGATGAACATGTAGTTAAACTAAGTAATTTGAAATTCAAGACTTGGCTCATTTAAATTCAGAATAGCTGAAGTTTCTTCATTATAGCACCAAAACTTTGAAACCTGGAACCTACTGTTATATAATTTTATTTAAAATGCTAACATGTGTCCTTGTTTTTAAAAATATGTACCATAGAGCCTCATTTTATATTGGAGTTCTTTGTAAGGTAAAAAGTTATAATGCAAAAATTAATATGATCAAAATTATTCTTGAAAGTCCATTAAGTTGAAGGTAAAGAACAGTATATGTGGCCAAATATATATTTCTATTGAAGAGCAATTTACTATCTCTTCATAATGTCAAACTCTAAGTTTGAAGTGACTTCTAGGTATATTTAAGGTTCATATTATACAAAAAGGCTTTTATTTAAGGTTTATGTTATATAAAAAACAAACAAAAAAAAACCCTTAAATGTACATCATGAGAAACCCACACTACAAGGACACAAGAGACAGGACAAATGTAACTGATTGAAGGAATGGCAAATTTATCTCTTTCATCTAAACTTTACCCTTGGATATAGGCTCATTTAGTAGAATGTCAGACAGAATAGCCTAGATTATTTAAAGTTTACCTTTTTTTATATTTCTCTTTTTCCTAAAATCAGATAGTTACATTCATGTAAGTGCATACATAGTGAGAAACCAGGTATATCATTTATACATATACCAATAACAAATATCATTTAATATTTCTTTTATGATCCAGACAAAGTCATGGTTGTAAATAACCCATGAATATTTGGACTTACTCCTTGACCTTACCTGTCTTCTGTATCTACTCTCTCTCCTTGGTGACTTCACACAATTTTTCCTTCCCTATGTCATTTGGCTTTAACTTTCTTCTTCCAAGGGTCAGCAAAAAAGAAGTGGGGAATCATTCTTGACTTTTTTCTCACATCACAGATGCAATGTGTCAAGAAATCCCAAGGGGGCTTCCCTGGTGGCGCAGTGGTTGGGAGTCCACCTGCCGGTGCAGGGGGCGCGGGTTCGTGCCCCGGTCTGGGAGGATCCCGCGTGCCGCAGAGCGGCTGGGCCCGTGGGCCGTGGCCGCTGGGCCTGTGCATCCGGAGCCTGTGCGAGGGGCCCACGTACTGCAAAAAAAAAAAAAAAGAAATCCCAAGGGCCCAACCTTCCAAATGGATCCAGAATTCACCTACTTTTCACCATCTCCACAGTTAATCCATCTGGTCCAAGCAATTTGTGTATTGTCTTTAATTAATTTATCTATTTAAAAATTTTTTTTGCCTTCTGCTAACAGACAATTGACATTCAGTGCCACTAGTAATATACAGCTACTCTTTACCCTTTTTATTTCTTACAACTGATACACCAAGCTTATTAGAGTTGAATGTAACATAAGAGTAAATGGACTCTGAAGAGAAATGTGAAATTCTTGTACATATAAAAAACACTTTTTATACAAAATAAATGAGTCACAGGAATGAAATGTACAGTATGGGGAATAGTCAATAATAATGTCATATCTTTGTGTGGTGACAGATGGTACTGGACTAATCGTGGTGATCATTATGTAATGTATAGAGGTATCAGATCACTATGTTGTGCACCAGGAACTAACGTAGTGTTGTACGTCAGTTACACTTAAAAAACAAACTCATAGAAAAAGAGATCATATTTGTGGTTACCAGTGGTGGGGAAGGGGAGGGAGAATTGGATGAAGATGATCAAAGCGTACAAGTTGTTAGTTATAAATAAGTACTAGGACTGTAATGTACAATATGATTAACATAATGCACACTGCTGTATGTTATATATGAAAATTGTTAAGAGAGTGAGTCCTAAGAAAAACAATATTTTTTCTTCTTTAATTTTGTATCTATAAAAGATGATGGATACGGCACTTCCCTGGTGGTCCAGCGGTTAAGACTCTGTGTTCCCAATGCAGGGAGCCCGGCCAGGTTCAATCCCTGATCAGGGAACTAGATCCCACATGCATGCCACAACTAAAAAAAAAAAAAAAGACCCCGCATGCCACAACTGAAAAAAAGATCCCACAGCCGCAGAGAAGGTCCCGCATGCTGCAACTAAGACCCGGCACAGCCAAATAAATAAGTAAATTTTTTTTTAAAAGATGATGGATATTCACTAAATGTATTGTGATAATCATTTCATGATGTATGTAAGTTGAGTCATTATGTTGTACATTTTAAACTTACACAGTGCTGAATGTCAGTTATATCTCAATAAAACTAGGAGAAAAAATTTGTAAATGCATGGATTTGTGAATTTCTTTTGGATTCTTACTGGACATTTTTGCTTACATCCTGTTTTTTGTTTATATTTCAGATGGTTGGTGTGCTCAGATAGGTGTTTCCTGCTG
>NW_006777199.1:99833-112593 GCF_000442215.2 Lipotes vexillifer
CCTGCTGAAATTAGTTTTATTGATCAAACAAAACTGATCCTTAAATTTTGGTCTTTTCTCAAATTACTAATGAATCATCAACTTGGAAAATGTTTTCACTCTGACCGATCTTTATCACTTTATGAATTTTCCCTCAATAAAACACCATTCTGTGTTTCAAAAAGGTTTTATACTGTCAACCTTTACCTTCAGTTCCTTGAGTTTGCTTTTTCAGATTTCAGGTATTTAAAAGATATCAAAGTTTATATTAAATGGCACATTATCGACAAAGAAAAAGTAATCTGAAACTGTGGAACCACTTCTGCAAATGAATAAGGAAAATTTGAACGTGCTAATGTCTCAAGGTCAAATTTTATGATTTTTTTATTTTGAAGAAAGAATTGAATGTGTCTCCAGATAGATTAATTTGCTGGACAAAGCAGTGCTTTTCCTGGTAAGTCGTCAAGTAGAAAAAAAATTTTGAAAAAGATCAGAACAGGACTAAGTTACTTTACCAGATTAAAATGAGTTCACTCAATCATTCTATTCTTCCTTTTTAAAATATGAATACTAATCATATAAACAGATATGACATTAAATTATAATTAATTAATGGTATTAATATTACTGTTTTATAAAATAAATTTAAAATGTGCTCAATCTGAAATCTTATTTTTTGAAGATGCACATCAAAAAGAACATTTTGTATGGTTAATATATTAACATATATAATTCTAATTTTGACTCTTTTACAAACATGCATTTAATCATTCTCAGCTTCCTTATCGGATAATGAATTGGATTCCAAGAACATCTTTTGCCATAAATTGTGATTCAACTTTTTCATATAATGCCTGAACACCAAGTTTTTAATTCCAATTAAGATTGTTTCTTAAGAGAGAAGAGGCATATTACCATGGTGGAAGCTAGCACTTGGATTATCAAGTAGGATGATGTGAAAAAAAAGTACTATAGAAAAATATTTGTTTGTGTATTTTAACATACTCTTATCTATGTTTAGAGATAACGTGAACCCCAACCATTGTAGATTCTCCAGAACATAATTTTTAAAACTGAAAATCAATTAGATATCAAAATTATAGAAAGTCTTTATGTAACAAGGTACTTTTCAAAGTTTGACTGTTAAAGTTCAATGATGTGTAGACAGAGACATACAAGATTACTGCTATCAGCTTCTGAAATGCATGTAACACAATCTAATACGGTGTGAGGATCAATGCATCTGTCCATCTTGCATATCTGCCCTGCTGGAGAGAGCAGCGGTCAGGCCAATGGAGAGATCACCGTTGCTGAGCAACGGTTCCATCACGGACAGGCTTTTTGATTTGATTTGGTGGAAAGACAAGGAGTATATATATTTTTATACACAATAAAACAAGTCTATCATTGAACAGAAGACTAGCAATAGCAAAGAATCCTATGGTACAGTGTGAAGATTACAATTATTGATCTTTAGAGAAAATACATTTAGTGGTACCAATGTGAAAGGAGTTAATTTGACTGTGAATTGTACTGATACTGTGCATCCATAAATGATTGCTCTGTAGGCAGAGAGGGACCAAAATTAGACTGGTAAAATATTTCCTGAGAGTCTAAGTGATTATATCTTCCCTTTCCTAATCTGTTCATTGGACTGTGTGCAGAGAAAAGATCACACATGTGGTAGTTTGGGGATGATTCAAATCACTTTTCAATTTGAAAGCACATTATGGTTTCTGTTAAATAGGGACATGGATAGTTGGGAATGTCCTGGATTAATGTCTAATTGACTCAGTTTGCCCTTCTTCTTATAACTGGACAACTACTTGTAGTCTCATAATTTTTGAATCATCATCCATGAGTCTTAGGTCTTTAGAATGAGCTTCCTGAGTCCTTGTTATTAGCTAGCAAATTTAAAGAACGGGGTGTGTTGGCCAAATCTCCATATGTAAACCAAGTAGAAATTAAATGATCTAATGTAACAAAGGAACAAAATGAAATTATTTCTCACAGTATCCTTTGTTTGTCTATTCTTAACCACCATCTTAGAGAAGTGTAAATTAAAAGTCGAAATTACTTATTTCAGAAACTAAGTAAATAGAGCACACTGCTGCTTTTTCATTTCATTGTGTCATTGTGTACCTTCACTGCTGGTATTTTTTACTTCCCTCTGAAAGCGCTATTTCAACAAGACCATGTAAATGTCTATAATTGCGAGAGAAAATGTTAATATAACATTTACACAGTTCAACAGCTTCAAAGCTGTTTCATTGACTATGCTTAAAAGGAAACTTACACACTGAGGCCCCAAGTCCACATAAATGCTAGTTTAGTGGGACATTTGGTGACAGAGCCTTGAAAACAGAAACAAAAAGGAAGGGAAATCAAACAGCCCCATCTTCCAGCCTAATTCCAGCCATTTAGAAGCTCTGTGCTTAAGCCTAGGATTACCAGTGATACTATCTACATCAGCTTTGCTGTTCAGGAAGAAATGCCCCTCTTATTAAAGAAAAAAGGAGAAAAAGAAAGAGGGAAAAAAGAAAATAGTTTAAAGCCAAGTAATTCAGGCTTGCATAAATCTTTAATGGGTTCTGTCTTCATATGATTGGCTGTGCGTTCTTTCCTCTGCCCAGGGGAAACACTATATGTCTTAGAGGAGAATAATAGTAACTCCATCTTGTGTGTTATATGATATCTTCAAGTAATCCTGAGGATTTTGGCTTTGTCTGCTGTAAACAAAAGGCCACCCATACATAATGTGTCTGTGCTATTCCAGACTCCTCACCTTAGCAGGTGACACCCATAAGATGGACGTGGGAGACTAAGCCCATATGTACTGGCGGCAGTTTTACTCCTAAGACAGCTCGGAAAATGTAAAAACAAATAGCGTATTTCTCTTCCTATAAGAACAAAGTGTGATCAGCACCCTGCAGTTGTGTCAATTTTCTGGGCTTTTCTCAGGAGTAAGAATGAAACACCAGATAATATGCTTTGCTTTGTGAGCTGATGAAGAAAATACCATGCCGTAGATTCATTCGTTGAAAATGTATGGATGATTCCAAGCTCTATGTCAAACCACAAAAGAGAAATTAAGGAATAAAAGTATCCATCATTCATGTGTTAAGATTTTACTGAAGGTTAATAAAAGTTACATAGAAAAGTCTGTTTTATCATCATTCTTTTTTGTTCTTCTGGGGATGTGCTTACTGAGTTAGGTTCTGAACGGGTAAGCTTCCTAAGTGATGGATTTATTCACTCAACAAATATTCACCTACACATGTAAGAGACTTTCTACCACTCTGACAATATGAGAAAGCTTTGACTTGTAGATGGACTTAGTACACAGGCTAACGTGGTAAAATTTCAAATCTGAAAGAGAGTCAGACCTGAATCTGCTCAATTTCTTTATCATCTCTGATGCAGTATCAGTTCTCAGCAATTCTATGCTTACTGATTACATTGCAGATAAATAAGTGCACCTTTGTTTCACTACTTATTTAAACAGTACCAACAAACAGAAGGAGAATTTCTAAGTTGATTGGCTAAAATCAATCATTTAAAAAGCTAGATCTTATAGTAAAGAGTATTTTGAAAAAAGGCCAAAACATAGTTTCTGCTCTTCTTCAGTAAAATCACAAATTGTTTCTAGGATACATTTAATTTTATGCATAAGTGCATGTTTATTTTTATTTCAAATTCCCAGGAAAGTTTTTGTGTGAGGTAGAAAAGAAATATGCATTGTCAAATACCAATTCTCAGTGAAAAGGTAAATTACAATTTTGAGGCAATGAATCGATATATTGTAACAAAAGACATGATGGTCATCAACAAACACATATAATAATTCTAATATTGAAAGTTTGCTGCAATGTGTAATATATGGTGGCAAATACAATAACTGAAAAAGCAAGTTGTTGGTAAAAGAGAAAATGGATTCACAGAGATACTATTATTGTTATTTTTAATGTGGATTTAGAGCATCCATTTCACAATGTATTTCTAAGCAGGGTTAATATCTTTATACTGTGCTTTCTTAGTTAAGAGAGTTATATTGATTGATTCATTCTTAGACTACGCATCATGAACTAACAAAATAAAAGGCCTGTTAATTCTTCAACAGATCAAGTTGTTGTCTGATTTTGCTCAATCTCCCATATGTAAATTTCACAAAAATAAATTTAAAAAACCCCAAAAAGCGGGCTTCCCTGGTGGCGCAGTGGTTGAGAGTCCGCCAGCCGATGCAGGGGACACGGGTTCGTGCCCCGGTCCGGGAAGATCCCACATGCCGAGGAGCGGCTGGGCCCGTGAGCCATGGCCGCTGAGCCTGCGCGTCTGGAGCCTGTCCTCCGCAACGGGAGAGGCCACAACAGTGAGAGGCCCGCGTACCGCAAAAAAAAAAAAAAAAAAGGGAGTGGGACATCAAAATGGCCCAATCATATTACAATTCCATGAGTAACGTGTTAATGTATTTTATATAACCTCTAATTATATGTGAAAATATATAGAAACTCTATTATGTCAGTTATTCAGTGGCAATTTAATGCTTCACATTTGAGTCATATAATTCAGTATTTAATGAGAGATGTTTAAACAATTAGGAATTCAGTATATATACCCTAGGTCTCTTGACTTCCTTAACTGATCCTTAACTTGTTAAGAAACAATGTGATAAATACTATACAATTTTATTATCTGACTTTATTAATATTTTAATACTTTAATATTTTGTATTCTAAGTTATCATTTTACTTTGCCTATTTAAGGTAAATTGGCCTCAGCATTCACTCTGAATAACTAGCTTAAGAAGATGGGATTTAACATATGTGGTCACATCTATAGTGAATGTGCTGTTTTTCTGATAGAGAAATATACCTCTTAAATATATATTTTTGGTGACACAGGTATGGCCTAATGCCTCACTTAAAGTTTCAGTATGATCCATGTTCTCCTATACTCTGCTGTCACTCCCTCATTCATATCTCTTTACAAACCATCTTTAATTCATTTCTATTTTTTTGCCTATTTTGCTGTCTAGGGCTGTTGCTTTTATACAGTTTGCAAAGGGTGCCCAATCATACAAGTGTAGTTTATAAATATATTTTAAGCATTATTTTTGTGGTTTTAATCATAATAAAAAATGAGATGCTACTTAAACCAAAACACTCACTTGCCCTACATATGTATTATATACAAGGAGAACTTGAACTATTATTATATGAAGTAAAGAAGGGACATTTGATCAGTGAGAAATTATTATGTCTTCATTCTGGAAAGTAGATCTGGAAGACACTAAACAGGAAGTAAAGATATGAATCCATTTTATTGTTAGTTGTCTCAATAAAGTTAATATATAAAGAGTAAAAATACATTTTAGTATTATTAGCTTCGGCTTAATTCACATCTTATTATTTCTCTACATCATCCTTTCACTGAGATAACTAAAAGAATAATTCTAGTATTTATTAAAGACTTAATATTTTCCAGAGTCTATCAGACATGCCGATTAAAACAAATATTATAATGTATTGAATACTATCATTGATGGATATTAACAAGAATAATTTTAGCTGCTGTAACAAATAATATTCGAGATTTCAAGGGTATAACACCATAGGGGTTTATTTTTTCTCACATCACATTTCAGTATAGAGGTGCCTGGTTAGTGGGTGGCTTTTTTCTGGTTACATAGGCTTTCAAGCTCCTAAAAACTAAAGGCTCCAATAATTCTCTAGGCTAGGATCTCTTAGTGCTCTGCCCCTGGCCAGAGAAGGGGGACAGAGAGCATGATGAAGGGCACTGGTTTTCTGACAAGTCCTTACCACTTCTGTTCTTGCCCTGTTTGCAAGATCTAGTGCCAGGATCTCACTGGATGTGAGGCATCTCTAAATTAGAGCTCCTGGATTATAGCTGCCTCCCAGAAACAATTTTACACTATGGATATTTGAAGCAGACAGCTATCTGTCTCTGGCACATAAGATATAGGGCTGGGAACTCTATATTCACTGTATATTTTACATTCTTACAGACAATTTAAACTTGGAATTATTATTTCTTATTTTACAAAAGAGAAGACTGAGCCTCAGAGAAGTTAATTATTTGTACAAGTAAAATTTTGAACCCAGGTCTAACAACAAAAAACCAAGCTCTTAATAATTGTGATATACATTATCAAATTATAATGCATATAATTATTCCCAACAATACTACTACTAATATTAATTGAATTTGAGCGCTTTTCATGTATTTGGCAATGTTCTAAGTGCAACTCTGTGACTCCTTGAGTCTGAAAAAACCTGAGTCCTCATTACTAGCACCTTCTCTTCCTGCAACTCCCACCACCAATTTCTATCAAATAGCATATCAACCATTTGTTAAGCAGAACACCAACGACTTTTTATGACTTTGCAAACACAAGTGGGGCACCTGTCGTAAGCACAATGGAAACTCAAATATGCCACTTCTCTCTTCCTCTGGTCCTGCAACCTGCTCGGCACACTGGCGTCAGCCAGCACAAGTTCGTTAGTGACTTCACAGGCACCTCGTCATTCCACAGGGGCAGAAACCTTACCCAGTCACAGCTCCAGACCTGGAGAAGATCTTAAAGGCAGTTTGGTCTCAACATCCAGCAAATATAAGTTACTTATAATGAATTCTGAGTAAATATTCCCAGTAATGGAACTTACCACCTCACAACATGACCTACAGGTTTTAACTGGTAGAAAATGCTTAGAATCATAGAGTCACAGAAATCTAAGTGTAGCCTACACATTTTTCTACTGTGCTAGTCTTACACACTGAGATCTATGAGATCAATTCCCAAATTTTATATATGTGAAAGCAGAGGCCATGAGTGTTCAGGAGATCAGTTAGTCAAAGATCCCATAGCTGGTCTTTCTGCAGCCTCAATTCTGTCCCTGCCCTTGGAATTACTCAAAGCAATTCTAATTTCTTATCTACATGACAGACTATATGTGCTTGAAAACAGCTATTTTGTTTTCCTTAATTCTTCTCTTCTCCAATATAAACAATTTCATTTTCTCCTTTCAGGTATTGATGATTTGGAAAGTTTTTTGTTTTTCGATGTCTCATAAATGCCCTTCCCTATAAGCTGGACTCCTATGAGTTCTGACCAGTGCAAGATACAGAAGAAATAATTTCAATTTATTGCTTAACTCTTCTTCTGTTAATTAAATTTAAGATTAAATTAGTTTTTGTTTTTTAGCCTACATTTCCTGGATGTCTACTCATGGTGAAGTTCCATATTATTTTTCCTCATGTTTTTTCATGTGTACAACATTATATTTCAACTCCTATGTACACTACAGTGTGCTCACCATCAAATGTTTAGTTTCCATCTGTCACCATACAGTTGACCCCCTTTGCCTATTTCATCCTCCTTCCCATCTACCCTCTGGTAACTTCTACTCTGTTTTCTGTATCTACATGCTTGTTTTTGTTTGGTTTGGTTTGTTCATTTGATTTCTTTGCTTGTTTGTTTGCTTTTTTTATATTCCACATATGAGCAAAATCATATATTTGTCTTTCTCCATATGACTTATTTCAGTTAGCATAATACCCTCAGGGTCCATCCATGTTGCTGCACATGGCAAGATTTCATCTTTTTTATGACCGAGTAGTATTCCAGTATTTCCCATCTTTTTTGTCTATGCATCTGTTGATGGACATTTAGTTTGCTTCCATATCTTGGCAATGGTAAATAATGCTGCAATGAACATATGGGTGCATTTATCTTTTTGAATTAATGTTTTCATATTCTTCAAATAAATACCCAGAAATGAAATAACTGGATCATATGCTGGGTCTATTCTTAATTTTTTGAGGAATCTCCATACTGTTTTCCATAGTGGCTGCACCAATTTACATCCCCACAAACAGTACCTGAGGGTTCCCTTTTCTCCACATCCTCTCCAACACTTATTTCTTGTCTTTCTGAAACTAGGCATTCTAATGGGTATGAGGTGATAGCGCACTGTGATTTTGATTTAACAGCACAATATTGCCATCAAAACAGATGCATAGATCAATGGAACAGAACTGAAACCCCAGAAATAAATCCACACATTTATGGACAATAAATATATGTTAAAGGAGCAAAGAACATACAAAGATGAAAGGATAGTCTCTTCACTAAATGGTGTTGGGAATACTGGACAACCACATGCAAAATAGTTAAATTACACCACTATCTCACACCACACACAAAAATCAACTCAAAATTGATTAAAAACTTGGATGTAAGACCTGAAACCATAAAACTTTTAGAAGAAAACATACACAATATGCTCTTTGACATCGGTCTCAGCAATCTCTCAGGCAAGGAAAACAAAAGCAAAAATAAATGGAACTAAACTAAAAAGTTTAATTAAACTATATTAAACTAAAAAGCCTCTGCACAACAAAGGAAATCATCAGCAAAATGAAAAGGCAACCTATCACATGGGAGAAGATATTTGCAAATCATGTATCCAGTAAGGGGTTAATATACAAGATATATAAAGAATCCATTCAACTTAACAAGAACAAGAATTTTTTTTTAAATGGGCAGAAGAGCTGAGTAGATATTTTTCCAAATAAGACATACAGATGGTCAACAGGCATGTGAAAAGATGTTCAATGTCACTTTATTCTTTTTTTAAAGAAACTTAAAAAGTGTCTACTTTTTCCCTATATATTTCTCATAAGGCATTATTATTATTTTTTAATATATGTTTCTGTGTTCCTTCTTGTTTATTTTTTATTTCTTAAGGGACTTTTTCTCATTTATTTCTAATTCCGTTTGCATTTTTATTACCTCAGTCGTGAGGTGTTTTTTTTTAATGCTGATCTATGCCCTACTTTCACCTCCTTTACTATTTTCTTAATGTCTGCAGTGCACTAAAGATGGCTACAAGTTCTTTGACACTCCTTTGGTTGATGCTAGGAGTGATGGTAAGGTCTATTTTTCCTTCCTGTCTTGTTTGAGCCCCAAACCACTATGTAAGAAGTTGTACTATCCTCAGACCTGTGAAAAATTCAAGCCACATAGACAGGATCTTAAGGGTGAGATTCCTTTAGGAAACAGAGCACCAAAGAACATTAAGGTGCTGGACATGTATGCGAGTGAAGAAGCTGTCTTGGAATTGCATCCTCCAGCCCCAGTTGCTCTAGATCATGCCACAAGGATCAGAGACAAACTGTCGTAACAAGCTTTTCCCAAATTCCTGACCCATGAAATCATGGGCAAAGTAAAATGATTGTTTTGAGCCACTATATTTTGGGACAATTTGTTACCTGTCAAGAGATAGCCAAAACAATTTTTTTAGCTCCTTTTGAAATAGTACATTGCAATTTTGACCTTTTAAGAAAAAAAAAAAAATCTTTCTGGTTCATTTTCATTGACTGTAGGAATTATTACTCTTCTCCTGATACTCATTTTTTATTTTTAAATAATATCTTTGTATGAGATTGACCTCAACACTCTACTGTTTTTCCTTTTTACATTAATTTCATTTTCCTGATAGGATCCCAAGGCTTTTCCAAGTCTACAGAGCTTCCTTTTCTGATGTTTTCATGCCATATCAAAGTATCTGGCACCTTTTTTTTTTTTTTTTTTTTTGAGATGTTCTGGTTCTGTTCTCTTGCCTCACTTTTTCCTGGATCCTTTCTTTCCTTTGTCTTTGCTCTTCTTTTCTGCTCAATTTTGATTCCATTCTTGGCACGTTCTCTTAAATGTGATGTCTTCTCCTGTAAGGAAGCCCTAGGGGGGTCAGTTTCAAAAGTTCATGGGGGCAACCTGAGACAGCTCCTTCGGACTGGACCTCTTGCACTTATTAGGTCAAAGAGGGTAAAACCCACTCAGCTTTATTTTCTTTGGTGCACCATGCAGTCCATTTATTTCTAGTTATTAACTGTTTGTTGGATATTTGGGGTTCTCCTGCTCCAGATCAGCCCTACACCCACTTGATTTCCTCTGCTTTCTCCTTCACAGACACTGCTAACAACAGATCTTGGAACTATTGATGGTTGGTTCTTTCACACTTCTATTTTGTTTTGAGGTCGATACCTCATCACCTAGTTTTTTGTAAATTTTGACTAAGTGTTGTTGGTTTTTCTCTTTAGTTAATCTTTCTGTTTTTACATGGGAGTCAGGAAGATCCCAAAACTGCTGTCTCCACCTCCACCATCTTCCCATAATCCACACATAATACACATAAATTGTAAAATTATGCGCTGGTTTTCCAAAAAAAAAAAAAAGTGTTTAAAAAGACAGTCTATATTGCTTATACAAGAGATCCCATTGTTCTGAAAGTCTATTCCCCACACATAGGCATAATTCTCCTGCATTTAAATTTGACCCAAAAGTAATACACAAATATAACAAACAGTAGTTAACCATCTAATTAACTATAATTTTGTTTGTCTTAGAATTTAGAAGAGTTTTTGCAAGGAAGATTAGAAAGAAGTCTTGTAAAATAATTTGTATAAGGAGTTGTGTGCTATTGCTGACTTTTCTTTTACCTCAAGGGAAGGATTTATGTGCAGAACTGTGTCATTTACTTAGAGCTTCAACCAAGTACTAGAGTAACTAGATAGCACAAGTTTGTGGTGAGGATGATGGAATTCTGTCAACAAAAACACGTTTATTAAATAGAGTTGATCTAATGTTTTTTCTTTTAATTAGCAAGCATTTATTAGCCAATTACTATGTGTAATTCTTTATATCCAACATAATGAAAGTTTAAAAGAATGACAGAATCTTTATCTTCAAGCACTCCACAAACTGGAAAATGAAATCTATGTAATTACCAATAATTTAATTGAGTGTAACGATTTGAAACACTGTTGAGTGTTTATAAAAACATCTCCATCAAATACAGGACAGCTACATGATAATGGATAGGAAAGGCATTAAAATGACCAACTTAGATTGATTCTAAATTTATGTAATAAATGTGTGCACTTGACCAAGATGTTAAAGTATTTAGATACTCTATGCCTCAGTGTTTTCATTTATGAAATACAAGTTCTCACAATTTTGAAGAGATAAGTATACCCTGACTAATCTTAAGCTACTGATTTCCTGTGTGCAGTAATTGACAGAAAGTGTGGAAATCGGGCTGGATTTCTCATATGTTTTCCTGTATATATATATATATATATATATACACATATACATATACATATATATATGCTTTAAAGCACACATTTCACATTTTCTATTTGGATAATAAGTGGATTTTTAAACTTTCTAGTTTAAAGTCCATTTGTATCACAATCATTATCTTGGAAAACGAACGCTTGTTCGAATTTACAAATTCCTTCTGTAATCCTTCCTCTTGATTTTTATTCCATTAATTATTGAGTCATTAGACTTTATGTAGTTACCTTATTAACCAAGTACACTATATCCAAAGGACCTAGAATTCTCATACTAACAATATCTTCTGCCATGAGTGCTTCTATCTGTGACCCGACCAGTGATCTTGGAAGCATAAGGGATAAAAAAGAGAGCACCCTTGATTAAATCAATCATTTAATCAACAAGTATTAAGAGCTGTGAGAGAGATACAAAACAGAAGATAATTACCTCAGCTATCAAAGAGCTTATAGTCTTGTTAGAAATGTAATACAGGCAAGAGGCCATTAGAGAATAAGACAGTATATAATGAAGTGTTTAACTGGGGTGTGGGTGCAACCTCAGATTCTTTTGCTGTGAACTAAAGAGTTAGACAAGATGGGCTTTAAGATCACTTTCAGAAGTATGATCTCTGAAAGGTAAAATGAGAGGACATCGATGAAGGTAAAGCCTTAAAGAAGTAATTTATCTCTTTGACAACTGTTTCTTTTCTCCATCCCACTCCCATGCCATTCTGAATATTGAGGAAATCTTCTCTTTATAAAGTCTTCACTTAGGAGTATAATTTAATTGATCACACCTCATGATTACAAACATAAACTCTTTTTGGCAAGCAAATATGCCATCAATTAAAATAGAATAATAAACAACTAAAAAAATACCAATGCCTAAAATTCTTTAATGTAATTAATTTTGCTGAAAGTAGACATATACATTTTCAGTGAAAGCAAAAGTTCTAAAACACCAAAAACAATGCCTGGTTGGGTTTGAATCTCAATTAGAAGAAGAGAGGAGGATTATCCATGTTATACAGATAAAGCAGTTAGTAAAATTATCATCTGAGACAGCCTGGAGAGAAGGGCACATTGAAGGTATGGCATCACACACCACATGACTGCTTCAGTCAGCCCTTGTGGAAAGAATGGGGAGTACAAAGACTGACTTAGGATATCTGCTTCTAAATATTCTGGTGAGTTTAAAGAATAAATTAAAATGCAGGATTGGGCTTCCCTGGTGGCGCAGTGGTTGGGAGTCCGCCTGCCGATGCAGGGGACACCGGTTCGTGCCCCGGTCTGGGAAGATCCCAGATGCCGTGGAGCGGCTGGGCCCGTGAGACATGGCCGCTGAGCCTGCGCGTCCGTGGCCTGTGCTCCGCGACAGGAGAGGCCGCAACAGTGAGAGGCCCGCGTACCGCAAAAAACAAAACAAAACAAAATGCAGGATTTAAATTCTCCAACTGAGATGACATCAGAGGACCATGATCATCCATGGATGTCCTAAAAGAATCATCACTTTATTATCTCTAGTTGAAATTGCTTAAATAGACTGTCCAGTCTGACACTTAAGTTGCTAAATTACAATATAGGTTATATTCTGAACCTCCCTGAGGTTCTTGTAAATTTTAGAGCGTTTACTGGGAAAGAG
>NW_006777199.1:112628-115285 GCF_000442215.2 Lipotes vexillifer
GAAAGAGTGAGACCTCCAAATTGGAAAAGGGACATTATAAGGTTTCAAAAAACCCTCAGTATCTAATACTGTAACCCATACGAGGATACTGGCCATACTTTGTTTGAATATCTCATAAATACCCCACCTAATAACAAACACCAGTTTTTCTGAAATCTCTTCCAAGGTCTCTAATCTTAGTCACTCACCTAATTGTGACTGAAACTGTTAGAAAGTGGTAACGGGGAGAGGGGGCAGAAGCAGAGGGTCAACTCTTGAAGTCTCCCTTCTACTCCTAAATCATCAGTTTCTTTAGCTCCTAGCCCAAGTCTGCATGTTCTATCAGGTCATTTGTTCACTGTCATTCTCTCTGTTAAGCCATGGATTATGACAAATTTAGTCATGTGTTAAGTCTAATGTCAACAGCTGCTCCAGAACTTGTCTCTTCATTGAAGTGCATCAACCCAATCTCCCACACCAGGCATGGAACAGTTGATCTGGCAATGTCAGGTTCTCTATCCCAAGAAGCAGAGAATTCCAGAGCAATTGGTTTTCTTTTCTTAGTGACAGTAGTATAACTCTAGTTATACTACTCCAGTATGTCACTTTTCTGGTTCTTTGTCATAATTTATTCTGTAGGGATCCTGATCGTTTCACCATTGCATAGGGTATTATGCAGGCCCATGCTATTGAGGTCTATGTGCTGATAGGAGCTGGTAGGCAGGAAATAACTATGATCTATGTGTCTTTGTGAGACACATGCATGCAAGAGGGTGAGAGTTGCACATCACAAAAATCCAATGAGGCTTGTAAGATCCTATAGTGTGCAGTATGTAAGGTAATCTCCTCAAAGGTAAAAGAACCCTTGTCAGACTTTACATTAACTAGCACTGGAGAAAAAGGCATAATGCTTGTTGGGCTTCTTTAGATTTAGAGGCAATTTAAACCATACTTGTGGGTGTTTTTACAACCCCTATCTAACTTGCAATACAGATTCTCACCAGTCAATTATTAATTTTACTTGATCCCACATTTTATGTGACTGAATTTTTGAATCCCACTTATTTCTCCCCGTTCCCCACCCTCTTTTATATAGTGTATGACTATGGTTGCTAAGTTTATTCAGTACATATTATAAGATAATAAGGCAGGACTCAACTCATTTAGGAAAAAAAAGAACTTATCAGAGATAAATACAGTAATGGATAGGACTTTGTGTCCACCCTTTGAAAGGTGGTGGGGATTTTCATTCCCATTCATCGTACTTGTGTGATAGATGGAGAATGTGGTTATTTTCCTTGTTGTGGCTGAGCTTGTGTACAATTAAGAAGTGTATATATGGAGGTTAGGAGACAAAGGGCTGGACTGTTGACCTCTCTTGTCATGCTGTTCTATACTGAAGAGGAAAAGCTAAAAGCCATACTTCCTAAGGTCCCTTTATGGTAGGTCCTAGCTGTGACTAAGTCCTCCAAACTGATGCAATCACCTGAGACTGAGAGCCAAAGTGAGGCAGAGGCCATGCTTCTGAAATACCAATTGTGTCTGCAGACAAGCAGTATCGGGAAGCCATTTGATTTCTCTTCTTAACATTAGCCGTGCACTAGTGTCTCATCAAGTTGGTGGGTATTGAGAGGCAGGCTCCAGGAATCCACTGCTTGGAGAGAGTCATGTTAGGCATGGTATGGTCCTGGAGCTCGTAGAGATAGCAGCTCACCTATTTAATTCATTCAACAAATACTTATTGAGCACCTATCCAATGCCAGACACTATTCCTGCTCCATGGGTTGTCAGTGAACAGAGCACACCCTGCTCCCTGCTCTTGTGGAGCCTACCCACCATCAGTGATTTCCTGGTCTCGTGGCTTATGATTATTTCCTTCATAGGGGCAGTGACAGGGCACTCTTGGCCAGGGAGTTCCTGACTGGAGGAAAAAACAGCAGTTCCATTGTGACCTGGCTCTGGGTCTGACTCTGGAAGTCGTTTCAAAAAGCCCAACTGAAAGTCTTTCCTCAGTGCTCCCAGAGATTTATAAGTTAAATAACACCTTATATTAAATTCCTTCTTGCCCAAGCTATTTAGAGAGAGTTATGTTCCCAGCAAAGGGACTCTGACCAATACCAACCACATTGGCGTGCTCATTCATTCCCGTTTTGGCCACCTTGAAAGTCCCACACATTCTTTACTGTCTACCTAGCTAACATGTCACCTCTGGCTCTCTGACCCTTGTCTGTCCCCCATGAAATTAATCTCTATTCCCTCCGGCTGCCATAGCACCGTAGCAATCTGTAAACGCTTCCTTTGTAGGGTATATCAAGCTGTGTGACTTGGCTGCCTCTCTTGTTCTCCTCTTGTCACCCACACAGCACACAAGACAGCAACTGGGTCCTATTTACCTTTGTGCCTTTGACACCTGACTGTGTTGGGCAAACAAGTCACCTGTGTTTCATTTACTCATATATTAATAAACGAATCACAAATTTTCTTATTGCAAAAATATTTTAACTGCATTTATACCCTTCTTTTCCATATAGATTTATTTGTACCATTTTAAACATTATATAAGAAATTATCATTAGATTTTAGGTTTAGGAATAACATCAGAAATGAGGTAGTCCAGACTTCTTTTCCAGGTCAGGAATTTCAGGCCAGAACAATTTGGTTTCTTTTTTTTTTTTTTT
>NW_006777199.1:115321-153314 GCF_000442215.2 Lipotes vexillifer
AGCACAGGCTCCGGACGCGCAGGCTCAGCGGCCGTGGCTCACGGGCCCAGCCGCTCCGCGGCATGTGGGATCTTCCCGGACCGGGGCACGAACCCGTATCCCCTGCATCGGCAGGCGGACTCTCAACCATTGCACCACCAGGGAAGCCCAACAATTTGGTTTCTTATTCCAAGTTTAGTGTTCTTCTGTTTTATTCTACAGCTACTGGCCTTGGCTTGGTTTGTAATTTCACTGAAAACAGGTATTGTCTTTGAAGCTCCTCAGGGCTCCCCAGGCTTTGCAGGTGAGAGGGTAATTGGCCACCGAAGAGCTTCTTGGAGTTCCCTCAAAAGTTCATTTATGGGACTGGAAATGCAGAGGCGGGGTGTTCTCCATTTAGAGCAAGTGCTTTTGTCAACAGGTTCACAGACACTAGATAAACTGTCAAATATTTTATTCTGATTCCATAAATTATGTATCGCTCTCTTCTACATTATAGTTTTCTTCTGTAAGGTGCAAAATGATTCTATAATATGAATGCACATGCTATTATTTATAAAATTGGCGTGCCAACTAGTTAGGTCATCAAGAGCACTTTGTATAGATTTTTCTTCCAGCGCTTAGCCTATTTTATTATAAGCATGTCCTTCCATCTCTCCCAGGAGACTGGGCCCTGTGAGAGCACACCTCATATCTTCATGGTAGTAGGTTTCATTCCTAATAAGGTGCTTGGCATAGGCTATATGCTTTATGCTTGTTCTTGAAAGTTCTTTGACGTAAATATGTTACCTGCAAGACAACAAAACTACTAAATTTGCCAAATTAAATGCAGCAAAACCAATTTCCCTTAGACTAAGGGTTTTTCTGTAGAAATGGATAGGTGTTTCCTACTAATTTGTGGATCGTCCATTTAACTTCAACAAGAGTCTAGAGGCCTTTCCAATATTTCAAGGAAGAGGAGAGTTTTGTTTTCTCTGTATTAGGTCTTGGCAAAGGCTGCTCACTTCTCTTTCCCAAATTGCTCCACAAGGCATGGAGTATCTGGAGTTCAGGCCTGTGAGCACTTCGAAATGACCCCAATGAACAAACTTGACAACTACGTCAACAAATATCGTCCAAAGTGGAAACGGTCCATTTTTAAGTGGTACTTCTGAGAAGTGTGAACTCATAATGGGAAACATACTCACATAATCACTTACAAACGAATCATCTTGAAAATGAGTCCTACACAAGTTAGATATAAAACACTGTGATTCTGACAGAGCACACACATGTGAACCCTAATGGGTGTAATACGATCCCGTTCATAGTGACGGTCGTGGTTGACATCAGGTGCTGGAATGAAAACCAATGACTAGGATATACAGTTGTTCAGGAAGAGTTTCAAGTGAAGCTCGTGACCATGATTCCTGTGTGCTTTAGAACAGGAGGGGTGGGCTGTAAGGACACTTCTTGATCTAAATTCAAAGACACTGCAAACTTAAGTGACATAATGAAAAACAGGAATCGAATTTAGTACTTGGGTACTTAGCTCACTCAATCTTTTCATCATATTTCCCAAGTGAGTTGAAGCATAGACAATAAGTCATTTTTGGATGAATTTTAGATATTTCAGGGAATAATACAACTTTTACATCTCAGACTAGCAAAAGTAAGAAGGCAATATGAATTTTTTTTTCCACAGAAGCTCACCTTGATAACAAATACATATTGACCATAAATCCTCCCTACACTTTAACACTCATATTGAAGAACTAGGTCCTATAAGCAAATAATGTGTTAACTTGATTCATTAATGCAGAGAATATTCACGATTTTCCACCTTGGAAGAGACTGACTCTGTCATCGCTTTAATAGAACTCTGCTGGAAATCAAACACAATTTTTATTCTAGGGAATGATGACTGTGTCTTGTTTAATTCTCCCCTAACAAATGTCAGCACTAATGTATTACAGATTATTCAGTCAATTTGATGGTTCCAGGTGAAAGAAAGGAACACAAATCTCTTCTTTTAGTGTAAAAAGGGTCAGCCGGATGACTTCCCCTGCAGGAGCCAAGATGAGGCTTGACATGAATCAATCAAGAAGGCTCAATTTTACAGTTATAGTGCCTAATGCCTAAACATGAGCGGACGGGTGGAAATTAGCACCCGATTATGAGCATACATGATCTTCCCCTGGAAGACAATAATATTGGCATTAAGCTTCTCAAGAGGGGAGATGCTGCTGGTTTTTAATATGTCTTAAATTATGTCAGGAAAAACACTGGAACATCACACAAAAGCCATAGTCAGTGTCTATTGCTATCTCATAAAGCTGGAGATCTTTACAACAATATTGACACAGGAGCAGGCAAGCAAATGTCAGCCAATATAACATATGAAATACTTAACGTAACCAATTTTCAGCTGTCAATCAGCAGGGAATAATGACTGATGCAAGGAATCAATACGCCACAATTGAATTCCAGCTCACAAACTTGTTTCGTTCTGTGCTATAAAAGACTGTCAAATGTCACACCCCAAGAGATGCAACAGGATTCCAAAGATTTATTTATTTCAAGCTCTGAAGTCTATTAGCAATAGTGCTCCTTTGCTATTGGAAATAGAGCTTTGGTGACATTAAATTTTCAGAAATGACAACTCGTGTTTCTGACAAATTAATGATCGGAATTTCTTAGTCCCATATTTATTTATTTTTTGACAACATGAAGTACAATTATTCTCAACCAATTCTTGGGATTTCAGAAAGCAAATATTTGACATAATTTGTCAAGTAAACTGCTCACAGAGCCAACCGTTCTTAAACAAGTTGTCCTATACATTGTAAATAAATGGAAATTGCATATGACAAACCTTAAGCTTATGTTAAATCCAAACCTTAATATTATGCAAAGGTTTGATGGCAAATTAAATCTATAAAATTTTATCTTTGAATAACAATATTAAATTCTACTCTCTCTACTGCATGGTTAACTTTTAGGAAAAAAAAATCCTGCATCCATGTAAAAAAACAAAACAAAACAAAACAAAACAAAAAACCCAAAACTGTGTTATCCAGAACACCAGGAGCTTATTTTATCTTATTCTATGGCAGCAATTTTAAAGTTGATAGTCTGAACCTATTTTTTAAAAAGCTATTTTAGTATGAATCAAGCATTTTTTAAATGTAACTTTGATGTGACATAGTAATTCCAGAGATACTTTTTATAAATTGGGAGAAAAATAAACATAGAAAATTGCTATCTACCCTTTCCTAGCTATTCCCACAAGAACATTTTTTTCTTTTCAGCCCTATTATTTTATATTTTGCTGAATATTCTTCCTAAATCAAAGAAAAAAAACATAAAATATTAGTTTTATGAAAGAAAGAACAGTATATCAATGGTGATCTCCTAGCAAGCATTCTTTTTCCCTTTGGGGCCAAGGAAAATAAGAGTCACATGCTCTTCTGAGGAAAATGAAGCAACAAGCTATTTGTCCCTCAAGATCCAGTTATACATAGCAGACATGTAGCAGGTTTTCGCCATCACCAATAGCTGTAAAGACAGGGCAAAGTGAAAGCCTGCTACTCGTTGGGCAGGAGCCCACGGAGTCATTTGCTAAACGCGCACAATTATCACCAGAACTCTTATCTGGTCAAACACCTGCTTGTGGCCCTTTTCTCAGCTTTTTTTACAGAGTGCCAATGTGGCGGGCCCATATATTGGGAGAACTCAGCCCTCCACGAAAGCTTATGCCTAGGGTAGATTATGAGATCTCGTATCAAATCCCATTATTAAGTTGATCTGACTTAGTATTAAATATTTTAAAGGAAATTATTTTCTTCCAATGTATCTGGCATAAAAAAAGATAAAACCCAAATAGAACATGTTTAGAATCTGATGTTTGTTTTTGAACAGACCAGCAAGAAGCCTACATTGTTTATAAATGGGTATAAAAAAATACTGTTAAGGCAGAGTTACTCATGTGGTTGAATGGGCTGATTAAACCCAGAGAGAACATCGTGGGCAGAGCTGCTGTATCCTTCATTTGTTCTTCTCTGAAAATGATAACATTGAACTGTAAACGTTGAGATTGAAAAGCCACTAGTATGTTGTCTAATTTCAACTTCAGAAGCTGCTGTGCTCTCTTGGTGACTTTATGAGGGAATAAGATTATAGGTCACAAGAGCTTCTTTATTTCCCACCTGTAGCTTCTAACAACATTTTATTAAGGATTTTCCCATCTTCTTTCTCTGGGTTGAAATCCTAACAGCTGTTACAGGACCTTGACCAAATGGTATTAACATAGATTAGTGACACTGAAAGGAAGTAGGCTTTTATCAGAGCTCTATTTACGGGTGGCTACTGATATTTTTACTGTGCTAATAAGATAAACATAATATACCATCATGTAAATAAAAAAGGAGCCCTTAATACGGTGAAACACTTAAGAGTTTCATGTTTGCTTCACAGAGAATCACACCAACCTATTGTTATTTGAAGGTTTAATGTTAATTTGTAAAACAAACATGTCGGAGAGTTGTCCATAAATATCTTCTTGACAGGCGGTTGCTTCCTGGCTTGTTTAGATGGTTTTTTAATTGCTCACTCACTGACTAGATCTCCAAAATAAAAACTAGTGGGAGAATTTTAAGTGCGTATACATATAGTATACACTCTTATTGGAGGATATAAATTCTTGTTTTCAAGAATTGTTTTTGAGACTAGATGTATGATTTCTTGCCTGCATAGTTTTGAAGAGTAATGAGATGATATTTACAGGGCACTTGGAGAGCTGGGAAAGGTGCTAAGTACCCAGGACTATCATTGGTCTTCATTCAGAGATATACTTTAACTGAATAAACGTAAACACAATAGAACAAGAACACCCTGTTCACCACTCTGGTAGACTAAAAATTGGAGGCATCACATGGGTCATTGGAATGTCTGAGGTTTATATATTCCTATATTTCTTTATGCCAAAGCCAATATGGCTTCTTTTTTTTTTTTAATAAAGAAACCAAGTGTATTTTCCAGACATTATCTCATTAATTCTAAATCAGTTTAGTTCCAGACACAGTCAAGTTAGACTATCTCAAGGTTTTTAAGGCTATTAGGTTTAATTTCTAAAACTGTTGACAAACTTTTATATCTCATTATTCTAAATCAGTTTAGTTCCAGACACAGTCAAGTTAGACTATCTCAAGGTTTTTAAGGCTATTAGGTTTAATTTCTAAAACTGTTGACAAACTTTTACTACTATTGGGCAAATTGATTGTAGAGTCCGCTTTATTTTTTGCTGTTAGTAAAATGTGAATAAAAAGAAGTTCCATTTATTCTGCAGTCAGATGGAGGATTTGAGAACACTGACAATAACTGTGTTTATATGAAACAGATCAAAAAGAGTCAGTCTGGTGTTTTCAGCTGTCTTAATGACAAAAAATCAGATTGTCTGCACAGTTGGTTCAATCAATAGTGGAGAAATCGGTTGATATGGCAAAGAGTGATTAGAAAGAAAACCAGTGGATTCAGTACAGTTCTGTCCTGTTTATCTAAGAACCAAATGTCTAATCTGTTATCTACATTGAGGCATTTCTCTGCTCTGCATTTGTCCTTGTGAATGTATATACAAGTCTAATAGAGAAACAAACATACATTGCCTAGTATGTCTTTGATTATTAAAATGGATCAGACTGAAAAGTCACCAAAATTTGGCCAAAATTTAGCTTTTTAAATTGGGATTATGTGTTATTAGAAAAATTCATTAGGTGAGATGAGTAAGAACTAAATAATGACATTAGGGGCATATTTCAAAGGCATATATTTAACCTAAAAGGAGGTGAATATTAAAAACTAAGTTGATTTTATTTTAGATGATTTCTCTTTGAGAGAAAGATGAGAGAGATGCCTCTCTTAGTCTGTCCTCTTCTTTTTTCTATAATGTAATCCTTATAGGGAAATCCCAGTATTCTAATCTGTGCATCTTCTTAGAGTGTAAGAGGATTGAAATGCAAATGTCAAACTGGATAAACCCAGCATTATGGGTTGAACTGTGTCCCCACAAAAGATGTTGAAGTCACAACCTGCAGTTCTAGTGAAGGTGACCTTATTTGGAAATAGGGGTTTTTGCAAATGATCAAGTTAAGATGAGGTCTTAATAATCCAATATGATTGTGTCCTTAATAAAAGAAGGGAAATTTGGGCACAAATACTTAAGAAAGGAGAACGCCTTGTGAGCATAAAAGCAGAGGTTGGGTGATGTGTCCACAAGCCAAGGAACACCAGAGTCTACCAGCAAGTCACCAAAAGCTAGGAGGGAGGCATGGAACAGATTCCCCCTCCCTCAGAAAGAACCAACCCTGCCAACACCTTGATCTCAAACTTCTACCCTCGTTATTGTGAGACAACAAGGTTTGGTTGTTTAAGCCACCCAGTTTGTGGTACTTGTTATGGCAGTTTTAGCAAACTAATACACCCAGTAATCATGGACCAATATATATTATCAAACTTTTACTTTTTATCCTTTGATTTATGATAAAAAAGACAAACAATAAAATCGTCTGAGGAACTTCAAGTCTCTTGTAAATTGCATCTTTTCCCTGAACATGTGTCTGGGGTGATGGTGTAGTCCAAACTGTGCTTGAGAGTCTGACATAGAGGGTCAAAAACTCCTGAAATGTCCAGAAAATTCTCGGTCTTGTGTTGAACAAGATTTTACATATCCTTGGGCAGTATCCTACCAATGTCCTTTGAGGGAGAGAGAGAGAAAAGTTTCTTCATTGAGACTTGACATTGGGAATATAGATCCTTCTTAGCTGCTTTATCAAAATAGAAGCAAGATTCTCACCAAAATGCAGTGGCAGAACTAACTGAGACAAATTAGCCAGAAAGCCTGCATGGAAAAGACATAACCCCATTAGTACTCATTTCAAGGAAACTGGGCCATCAGAGTCAGAATCACTTTAGAAAACAAGATAGCTAAATGACCTTGTGTTTGTGTCAGAAAATGAGCCCCTTTGACTGTTAAGTACCTGATGCCAATGCCTTGATGGAATTGATTTATTCCTCACCAAAAAATATTTTTCCTGCAACACTAAATATACAAATTGAAATTAAACTGACTGACCAAAAAGTAAAATATACAGTGGACTCCCCAGATGAAGGGAATACTTTCTCTTAGGTTAATATTTTTTCAATCTTATCATAGGAACATTACATAAGCACAGATTTATTTAATAGGCCCATTTCCCTCATATTTGGTTATTATTTTGAGATCAGACCTCCTAATGAATTTGTACATTATTAAACACTGGGGAGAATGTGAAGTCTGCTGTTATGTAAGTAATATTCTAAAATGTCTATTTCTCTCTCTGTCTCTCTCCTCCCTCACTTCCCTCCCTCCCTCTTTCCCCCTTCTCATCCCCCCCGCCCCCCGCCCCATTTTATTTCTAAGTAGCCCTCTGTCACAGGTGAGAAATCTTGAGATAGCACAATAAACTTGGAAAAACAATGACGTCAGCAAAAGAATGAGGACAGCATTTTTGGCCTTCTGATTGGTAGTCTGATATAATTACTCTCCAAACCAAACTTCCTGTCCATGTACTTAGCATGCAATATATATTGGGTTTAAAATGATATTTTCAAAGCCCCTTTGCCATGCCAAGAGTACCATTATGTAGCCTATTCTCTTTATTAAAAGATAGTACTAAAAGGTTATGTAAAGGCAAAAGATTAAATTGTTTAAAGTAAAAATAAAGGTCCTTTATAATTGAATTCTTGCCTGCATTTTATAAAACTAAAATGAGTTTATTTTGCTAAGTCAAGCAGTAAAAAGAAGGAAATACTTCTCTTTTATAGCCATGTACCTCTAAAGCCACTGTCCAGGAATTTTCCAGCACTAACATTTTTGGTCTGCAGAGACCAAAAATATGCAGATAAAGTTAGTCCCAGCAAAGATTCCACAATGTAACCAAGCTTTCTTTACATACACAGGGGAAAAACAAACCCATAGATTTAATACAAATTTCAAAAAATGTGGCCTCATAAAACTGTCATTCAGAGATCAGTAAGGACTCTGCTTTATCTACTTAGTGGCGGACATTAACAACTCCTCTGGGCAGACAACGGTCAACGTACTAATTAGCCAGAAAACTGTGACGACTTGCAGTGGGTTCTTTTTCCTACGAAAATATTAATACTGCTGCATGAGGTTTCATATGATGCATGGTGACTTACTAAGTGAAAGAAATCGGAAAAAAAACCTTGAAATCAGAAAGTACAACAACATTAGAGTTGCTCACATTCCAATAGGTATTTGTTAAGCATCTAGGAGGTATCCAAATTTTTTCTATAAGCCACAGAAATTTATCTTCCTTTACCAAACACAGAATTGTTGTGAAACCCAGTAAGCTTCATTTTGAAATGTCGAATTCCAAAAAGAGCATCTTAATGTTTGGCAAATGTTCTAGTCAGCTATTGTAGAGTTCTTGATTTGGGCTCCTTGACTGACAATAGTCAGAAGACGTTGATGGACTGTCTGGGATGGTTTGCCTTATTGGGAGTAATTTCTGATTAATTTACAGCATAGCATTTATATATTGTCCCAAAGCAATCTTTTTTATCTCATGTATTTTTAAAGAAGTTTGTCATATCAGTCACAGGTTATATATGATTAAAAGCAATCATAATTCATTTAGAAAAAAAGAGACACCAAATTTACATATCACCTACCAATTGTGCTCATTTAAGAATCTTCTTTAGCAATATTATAGACAATATAAATACCAATTATTATTTTCATGTTAATAGATTCTAGATAGCAATAAAACTTCTCTGCTATATATATAATGATATTATGAATCTTGATTTCTTCTGCTGTGTGAAAGTATTATAAAGATATTTAAAACCAAAGACTCTTAGACTTGGATTTTAGAGGTCAAGAATATTCTCTTTTTAAAAAGTGGGATGAGGGAAGGACCAGGAACAATGTAGTTTTGCTAACTTATTTCACCAAGGTAAGGACATTATTTTCTCTAAAAAGTCTGTTCCACATCACTACTATTTTAGAAAAGAGTCACTTTATTACAACAAAAAATTAGGAAGGCAGATTCTTGGACTAAAAGGTTTATGTTCACAAGACAGAATAGTTGACAACTTTACCATGACATATATAAGAATCTTGTCTTATTTTCCTCTTTTTGTCCTGAACTTATGAAGACTTGCTCAAAGCCATCCCTGGTCTGAAAACTGGTTCATGGGAACCACAGCATCACATTTCCTTAAGAGGGGAAAGAAAATGAAACAAATTCTGCACTTTAGCAAAGACCTGTTCTAAATTAAGGATGCCCTGCTTTAACTCTTTGGATAGCTGGCCATCTATTCATGGTTTTAATACTTGGATTGTTTTAACAGACAAACTTCTCACACCTTTTCTTACAGGAACAAGAAAATGTACATGGCTGTTCATGTTAAGTGCCTTCTAGCTGTGACCATACAGACTTGGGATGTGGGCTGGCTGCCACCTCAAAAGATGGTTTGTATTTCTAGGAAAGAGCAAAAAAGAACATGTTGACTATAGTGGGTAATAATTTTCAAAATCTCTCAGTTTTACCTTTATATGTTTACTTTGATTTGGGGAGGCCCCAAAAAATGAGCCCCCCATGAGTGACAGTCCTTGGATGGGTCATGCCCCAAGACTTCTAAAATTATTTTGTATTTTTTTTTTTTAACTTTTAAGATGATGTCAGCTAAAACTTGTATTTATTTTAGACTAAAAATACAATAGATAATTTCTCTGGTTTCCATAGTCAGGGAAATACATGAATGTACTTTTCTTTTTATATAGTTTCTTTCTCCTGCTAAGAGAGAAATAAAAAGAGCAAAATGTATGTATTTTGTATTTTTCCATCGAAATAAAGTAGGAGAAATATGTGAGATGTGTTTTTACATTTATTGTCCTAATATAAAGTGTAATAGGAGTTATTTAATACTTAAAATGCTGAACTGTAATTTAAGAAATGTTGATTAAATAGCTTATATGTTGACACCTTTCTTTCTAAACTCCAAAATAAACTTTAACAGCATGAAAATTACCTGATTTTTTTTCCTTACTCAAATTTTAAAATAATATATTAAATAGTATAAAATTAATTAAATCCATAAAACATAGGATTTGTAGCATCATATCTAAAATTCAGGATCCTACCAAATGTGTGCTATTAAAAATGTTCTTCTTTATCTAGAGCAAAACTGTTTCAGAAAGTACAGAGTGACAGGACAAGTTTTCCCCTTCTTTCAAATCTTCTTACTTTTGTGGGTTTCCATCAAGACCTCAGCATTATTCATTCAATGTGGCCATAAAGAACAGTCCAATTGTTCAGTGGAGAAACTTTTTTCTTTTTAATATTCAACTCATGAAACTATGTCAAGAGATGCAAGAATTTTGACAAACTGATTAGAACTAAGATATTTTAAGTTGCAGGTGGAAAAACTCTTAACATGCATGTGTTACTGGGTCGCAAACTTTTCAGGCACTAATAATAGGAGTTATGTGAATACAGTTCAATGGCAGTGATGTTGAAACTTTTCTTATCCCTCAGATAACATGATAAATGAGTGATAACACTACTAGAAGTATCTTATCCCATATTTTGTAATATCATGAGTCTTTCAAAGGATAATTTATGGATCTGTAAGAAAATGTATAGCAGTGATATTTAGTAATCTTTGAGAGACTTTCAATCCAAGAAGAAAAGACACATTAAAAACTCTGAAACTCATTAACCTTCATAAAATACTGGTGAGTTAGGTGGCAAATGCTACTCTTCTCAGTTCATAGATGACTGAACTCAAGCACCAAGAGGTTAACTGATTTTTCCAACTCACAAAACAAGTCACGGCACAAAGGGAGGTCACACAGAATTCTTGACTCTTGGTTCACATGGGGCTCTACTCTTTGGACAAATGCTTTATTAAATAAGCACTTATTGGTTATAATTTACTGGGTAATGGCATTTGGCAGGTGTCCAAATATTTTTCTCATGACACAAATATCACTCTCTAAAAGGACAAAACTGTCGGATTTACCCAAATATTCTAATTGTTTGGACCACTGAAGGTGAATAATTGAAGGAAAAATTCCAGACTGCTTTTATTCTAGTGAAACTATTAAAAATATATGAATATTTTGAAAAAATTAATACTTTGTTTTCACCAATAAGATAAACATCACATCTAATGTACCTTCTATGAGGAAGTCTTCAAATATAATATATGGGAGAAACCTGCATGCATTTTTAGTTATTGTCACTAATGCAAAAGCAAAAGGGTATCTGATTCTTTTAAAATTAGAGGTGGTAAAAAAGGCAGGCATTCTACTTAAAAGAACATTTTTGCTGTGATATTGTTAAAGCTAGTTGATAGGTATATAGGGGTTCCTTTTTATTATTTTTCTACCATTGTATACATTTTAAATTCTCTGTGATAAAATATTAAAATAAATAAAGTGTTTAGAACAGTTTCTAGAAAATGTAAAAATAATTATTATTCAAAGCAAAAAATAAAGTTGAAGGATAAACATGTAGCAGTGGACATAAATTTGATTATTTTTACTAGTGATCTAGAGTGTTATTTAGTACCCAAAGCTATTCAGATGAATAGAGTGTTCCCAAGTTGTAAAAGGTTAAAGGATGATCTCATATGTCAGTTTTTTTTAATGACAAAACAGAAAGAAATGAAATAGTTCATTCAAAATTAAATAGTTAGTGTGGTCCTAGAGAATTAATTATGTTTCTGGGAATTTGGGGACTCTGTTGGATGTGTAGTTTCAGACAAGAGTAGGCTGTCTGAACAAATCTCAACATCCTCATTTACACTGATAAAAGTGAAATTTTAATCAGTTTAATTATGTCAAAAAATTAGGATAAAGAGAAGAGGAAGGGAGACAAAAAAGAAGGGAGGGAGGGAGAGAGAGAGGGAGAAAAGGAGGGAGAAAAGGAGGCAAGAACGGGTGGGAGGAAGAGAAGAACCCAGTGGCTTATGCTGGACAACAGGGAAAGTTCATAAACTTTATCCTTCATCTTTCCTTCTCTCTTCCTTCCCATCTCCCTAAGTATGTTTCTTGTTGTTTATCACGTGAACTGTTGTAGTGGTAAATGTATAAGTTTTTTCAGTCTCTATTTCCTTCAGCTTCAATCTATTTTACATACCATTGCTAGAGTCATCTTTCTAAATGCAATTCTGATCATATTAAGTCTCCTACTCACAAACTTTCAAAGGTCTTCTGTTTTCCACCAAATTAGGAAAAAAAGTATCACCTGGGAATCAAAAGTCTTTCACAGTATGTTGACTACCTACTTTTTCAGCTGCATTTCTAATTCTTCTACCACTTGATATTGCATGTTTTAACCAAACTTAACCTACTCATTTTTCCTGAATATGTCTGGGCTCTCAATTCATGCTTATATGCATAGACACGTCCAAATCTGGCATCCGCCATTCTAAGTGCCTGGGATCACATGTTTTCTCATCATTCTGCCATGGCATTTGCCTTTCGTTCCTTGGACTTTGTAATCGGTTCTGATTCTTAGTCCATGGAAGTGATGAGAGATGTCTCATTAGTAGATATAGAACAGGGAACTCTCTCTTTTCCTGGTAATCTTGGCTTTGTTTTCTCTGCTAGGCCTACTCTTGAAACAACTAGAAACCCATCATTTTTTGTTCATTGCAAGTATATAATCTTCTTCAAGTAACAGTATTTCAGGTTTTTTGCTTTGGAGAACTAATTCCCTGTTACTCGCAGTTCATGGGATGGCAAGACAAGGAGGCATATAATGTGGAATTCATTGACTTGACATGCAGGGGGAGGGCAATGATGGCCACTCCATTCTAGGCTGAGAAGTCTACAATTTTGGTTATGTGCTAGCAAAACTTCTGTCAAAAGGTAATGTCTTTACCATGGAACACAGATAGTAAGACAACTAAGGTTAGTGTTTCGGGAAGTGGTAGAAAAATTTCAGAGGCCCCTTGTCTCTGTGAATAAGCAAATCTACGTAGCTTACAGCCTAATAATATTGATCTGTGGATGACTGAAAAATTAAAATATGAGTCCCACACTGTAATTAGTTCCAATGTAGGCAGAAAGATGGGAGTAAAAGTGTGAAATTATACTGGAACTTGGAGAAAGCCTCCCCAAATCTTCCTACTATTTATTTCCCCTTCCAATCAAAGGAAACAATTGGCACCATTGCAAAGAGCCACATATTGAAATGCAGTCTGGTGTAAAGGGGCAAATTAATTGCCACCACATCTCATGCTGTGGTGGTACATTACTCTGAGGCTAGGGACAAGCAGAAAGCACTCAGAACTTAGACACTGAGACCCTCACACTGCTGGGATCTAGATTCAAGAATTATGATACTGCAAGATCTCTCTCTTAGTTACTAGTTTATGCAATTGGATAAATGCAAATAGAGAGAAAGGTCACAAACATTTGCAAAATTGTGTTGTCTGAGAAACCCCATTTCAATTTTCTTTTCCAATATTATCTCCATACTCAAAATTCCATGTCTCTGGGGTGGGGCTTGTTCAATATTTAGTCTCCAGTTCAGATGCCTGATTGACTCAGATCTGGTCAAATTTCTACATTGCTTTGACCTCAAGGATTGCATCACAGATGGATACATGACCCAAAATGGCCAATAATATGAGAGGTAAAAGCTCTTCCTCTGTTGTGGTTGATGTACTAGAAGAACTTAAGTTTAGAGTTGCTGGATGCCACTTAGAAAATTTTGCTTGAAGTGAAATCAACACAGGAAAGTAGATCTGAGAGAATGGGAAATGGAAAAAGCTCAAGAACTGAAAATATTGTTTGAACTCATGAACTATCTATACATGAAGACAATTCTATTCATGAACTCTTCTGTTATATGAGGGAATATATTTCCTTTTCACTTATGTCAATTTGGGATTCTGTCTCCAATAATAGAAATTCAATAATCACCACCTAAACAGAATTGAATTGAATTGAATTAAACTGAATTGAGATTGTTTCCAGTGCCACAATTCAGCAGATTAAAAAGACTCGTCCATTTTATTGAAGATACACCTAACAAAAATTAATCATAGAGTAGATTCTAGTTTGGGATGTTAGTAGCCTCTGATAATCTTTTCTAATTTCCACTGTAATGTTTAAGAAGCATCAAAATTAGTGAACTCAAAATGACACTGAAAATAAGCACTGAATATTATTCTAGTGTCAGAATCTGGGAAGAGTTTCCACTAGAAGCAGAGTTGATAGAACAAAACTGAAAAACACCAATCATGATGCACTACAGGATAAAATCAAGCCTCATCACCTGAAAGTGAATGGAAATATTTGTCATCCACTATTTCCTATTTCCGAAAAACAGGTTCTAAATCAACTTCAAAACTCTAGAGGCATCTTCTACTGCCTGGTGCCTCTCTCTTCCCTTATTCTTCAACCCTATACATCCCTGTTAGTGTATTCTCTGTGAGTAAATGTTCTATAGGCAGGAAGTAAGATGGAATACTGAGGATTTGTTGTCAACCTGAGTACTAGAAAGCAGGATAGGAGAAACTCTCATCTCAGGATATCATAACTTCATAAGATACATGCCTACCAAGGTCAGATTTGGAGTAGGAGTTGTGTGTTTCTGCTTAATTTCCAGTTTACATCTAAAAATATTAAATGTGCACAGACAATGAATGTGGATAAGACTCCATACTTTATTGACTAACACATTTAAGTGTATTTGGATTTAACATTTTCATTAATGAGATTTCTCCTAGTTTTAGAATAAGTAAAAAAGAAATAATACACCATGATAAAAATAAGGCATGACCAATTGGAAGACTAAGAGAAGGAGTAGACCTCACAAAATGAAATGACACAGTGACTGTAGGAATATTTTATAAAATTATTTGTCATTCTCAATATACAGCAAGAACCTATGGTTCTTTGATATGGAAAGAAAAAACTAAAGGAAAAGCTGGATGAGACTAAAAACCTGATGTTATAAAAAAGAGTTTACTGAAACTAAGTAGGATTGCATGAAAACCTAAAATGTAATAGCAATATAAAAGTATTATTGGAAGAATTAAAGAATAGGATTTCTGCTTTTCCAAGTTTGGGCTGACCTTCTTTCAATCTTTGACTTCAGATTTTTCTAATACTTTTTTTTTTTCTTTTTAATGCAGAGCTACTGAATAATGGATCATGGAAGGAAAAGTTGAAGCAGGAGTTTGACAAGTATGAGGAGAGGACAATGACATCTCTATTGTATGTAAACCAAGATTTCTACTGGTTGAGAGTCTTAGTTCAATCTTAGTGGGTTATATGTTTCCCCTGAAGGATAAAGAACTCAAAGAGAAATACATGGGAATTGATTTCTATTATTGTATCTGACTTGCTCTTGGGGGAAAAAAAATCAGCAACACCAAATTCATAGAATCAAATAGTGGAATGGTGATTGCCATAGGCTGAGGGAACAGGAAAATGGGGAGTTACTAATCAGAGATCATAAAGTTTCAGTTAATCATGATGAATAAGCTCTAGAGATCTGCTATATACATTGTGCCTACAGTTAACAACAATGTATTGTACACTTAATTTGTTAAGAAGGTAGATCTCATGTTAAGCGTTCTTAGCACAATAAGATAACAAGTTTTTGTTTGTTTGTTTTTGTTTTTTTTGTTTGTTTGTTTTTTTGCCTTATGCGGGCCTCTCACTGTTGTAGCCTCTTCCATTGCGGAGCACAGGCTCCAGACACACAGGCTCAGCGGCCATGGCTCATGGGCCCAGCCACTCCGCGGCATGTGGGATCTTCCCGGACCGGGGCACGAACCCGTGTCCCCTGCATCGGCAGGCAGACTCTCAACCACTGCGCCACCAGGGAAGCCCAAGATATTTTTTTAAGAGAAAAATGTTGAGGAAAAAAAGACAAAAGTACCTGGAACTAGAGGGACTTAATATATAATTGAAGGTAACTTTCTTTCTTTCTTTTTTTTTTAACACCCTTATTGGAGTATAATTGCTTTACAATGGTGTGTCAGTTTCTGCTTTATAACAAAGTGAATCAGCTATACATATACGCATAACTCCATATCTCTTCCCTCTTCCATCTCCCTCCCATCCGCCCTATCCCACCCCTCTAGGTGATCACAATGCACCGAGCTGATCTCTCTGTGCTATGCAGCTGCTTCCCACTAGCTATCTATTTTACATTTGGTAGTGTATATATGTCCATGCCACTCTCTCTTCGTCCCAGCTTACCCTTCCCCCTCCCCGTGTCCTCAATTCCATTCTCTACGTCTGCATCTTTATTCCTGTCCTGCCCCTAGGTTCTTCAGAACCTTTTTTTTTTCTTTTTTTTTTAGATTCCATATGTATGTGTTAGCACACTGTATTTATTTTTCTCTTTCTGACTTCACTCTGTATGACAAACTCTAGGTCCATCCACTTCACTACAAATAACTCAATTTCGTTTCTTTTTATGGCTGAGTAATATTCCATTGTATATATGTGCCACATTTTCTTTATCCATTCATCTGTCGATGGACATTTAGGTTGCTTCCATGTCCTGGCTATTGTAAATAGAGCTTCAGTGAACATTGTGGTACATGACTCTTTTTGAATTATGGTTTTCTCAGGGTATATGCCCAGTAGTGGGATTGCTGGGTCGTATGGTAGTTCTATTTTTAGTTTTTTAAGGAACCTCCATACTGTTCTCCATAGTGGCTGTATCAATTTACATTCCCACCAACAGTGCAAGAGGGTTCCCTTTTCTCTACATCCTCTCCAGCATTTACTGTTTGTAGATTTTTTGATGATGGCCATTCTGACCAGTGTGAGGTGATACCTCACTGTAGTTTTGATTTGCATTTCTCTAATGAAGGATAAAGAACTCAAAGAGAAATACATGGGAATTGATTTCTATTATTGTATCTGACTTGCTCTTGGGGGAAAAAAAATCAGCAACACCAAATTCATAGAATCAAATAGTGGAATGGTGATTGCCATAGGCTGAGGGAACAGGAAAATGGGGAGTTACTAATCAGAGATCATAAAGTTTCAGTTAATCATGATGAATAAGCTCTAGAGATCTGCTATATACATTGTGCCTACAGTTAACAACAATGTATTGTACACTTAATTTGTTAAGAAGGTAGATCTCATGTTAAGCGTTCTTAGCACAATAAGATAACAAGTTTTTGTTTGTTTGTTTTTGTTTTTTTTGTTTGTTTGTTTTTTTGCCTTATGCGGGCCTCTCACTGTTGTAGCCTCTTCCATTGCGGAGCACAGGCTCCAGACACACAGGCTCAGCGGCCATGGCTCATGGGCCCAGCCACTCCGCGGCATGTGGGATCTTCCCGGACCGGGGCACGAACCCGTGTCCCCTGCATCGGCAGGCAGACTCTCAACCACTGCGCCACCAGGGAAGCCCAAGATATTTTTTTAAGAGAAAAATGTTGAGGAAAAAAAGACAAAAGTACCTGGAACTAGAGGGACTTAATATATAATTGAAGGTAACTTTCTTTCTTTCTTTTTTTTTTAACACCCTTATTGGAGTATAATTGCTTTACAATGGTGTGTCAGTTTCTGCTTTATAACAAAGTGAATCAGCTATACATATACGCATAACTCCATATCTCTTCCCTCTTCCATCTCCCTCCCATCCGCCCTATCCCACCCCTCTAGGTGATCACAATGCACCGAGCTGATCTCTCTGTGCTATGCAGCTGCTTCCCACTAGCTATCTATTTTACATTTGGTAGTGTATATATGTCCATGCCACTCTCTCTTCGTCCCAGCTTACCCTTCCCCCTCCCCGTGTCCTCAATTCCATTCTCTACGTCTGCATCTTTATTCCTGTCCTGCCCCTAGGTTCTTCAGAACCTTTTTTTTTTCTTTTTTTTTTAGATTCCATATGTATGTGTTAGCACACTGTATTTATTTTTCTCTTTCTGACTTCACTCTGTATGACAAACTCTAGGTCCATCCACTTCACTACAAATAACTCAATTTCGTTTCTTTTTATGGCTGAGTAATATTCCATTGTATATATGTGCCACATTTTCTTTATCCATTCATCTGTCGATGGACATTTAGGTTGCTTCCATGTCCTGGCTATTGTAAATAGAGCTTCAGTGAACATTGTGGTACATGACTCTTTTTGAATTATGGTTTTCTCAGGGTATATGCCCAGTAGTGGGATTGCTGGGTCGTATGGTAGTTCTATTTTTAGTTTTTTAAGGAACATCCATAATGTTCTCCATAGTGGCTGTATCAATTTACATTCCCACCAACAGTGCAAGAGGGTTCCCTTTTCTCCACATCCTCTCCAGCATTTACTGTTTGTAGATTTTTTGATGATGGCCATTCTGACTGGTGTGAGGTGATACCTCACTGTAGTTTTGATTTGCATTTCTCTAATGATTAGTGATGTTGAGCATCCTTTCATGTGTTTGTTGGCAATCTGTATATCTTCTTTGGAGAAATGTCTATTTAGGTCTTCTGCCCATTTTTGGATTGGGTTGTTTGTTTTTTTCTTATTGAACTGCATGAGCTGCTTATAAATTTTGGAGGTTAATCTTTTGTCAGTTGCTTCATTTGCAAATATTTTCTCCCATTCTGAGGATTGTCTTTTTATGACAAACCCACAGCCAATATCGTTCTCAATGGTGAAAAACTGAAACCATTTCTTCTAAGATCAGGAACAAGACAAGGTTGCCCACTTTCACCACTATTATTCAACATGGTTTTGGAAGTTTTAGCCACAGCAATCAGAGAAGAAAAGGAAATAAAAGGAATCCAAATTGGAAAAGAAGAAGTAAAACTGTCACTGTTTGCAGGTGACATGATACTATACATAGAGAATCCTAAAGATGCCACCAGAAAACTACTAGAGCTAATCAATGAATTTGGTAAAGTAGCAGGATACAAAATTAATGCACAGAAATCTCTTGCATTCCTATATGCTAGTGATGAAAAATCTGAAAGAGAAATTAAGGAAACACTCCCATTTACCATGGTAACTTTCTTTTGTTACAATTGAGTTTTATAGATTGAATAGGTAAAAATTCAAAGTTAATAAATCTCAATCCCAAATTTACCAGAAATGAGGCAGGAGAAAAACTTAAAGGTACGTTGTTGTTAATGAGTTAAAACAAAATTAAGGAATAAAGGGAGGGGGTAGTAAATATTATAGTAAGTGTTATGATGATGTGCATTAGTCAAGTGGGATTAAGTCAAAATATTGATTAGAAATTTATTCTTAAAAGTGTTTAAAATATTTTAAATATATGCCTAAAAACAGAATGGATAATGGAAAAATAAAATGTTAATAATGATAATCTTGTTCCTAATCCCCCCCAAACTTGGAAAGTGAGGAAAGATGGTGGAAAGATGAAGGAGGAGTACACATAAATTAGAATTGTCTCAAATTATAGAATTCCTTCTTGATTTTGATAAATATGTTTAAAATATTCTTTAAAAATAAAATATGACAAGTAGAGTTTCTAAAAATTAAAAGTATATTTCTCAAAGTGCTAAAGACTTAAAAAGTTGGAAAAAAGTCAAAAACAAAAAGTAAGAAAACATTAAAACAAAATTTTAATGACATTAGAAATACTGCATTATTTAGTAAAGCAAGAAGACTGAAAATAAATATACGGTATAGACTCAATTGTTAAACTCAAGAAGAAATAACTAAAATGTTAGTGGTGGTTATATTTGGCAGTAAAATTATAAATTTTTTTTCTATGTAATTGTTTTTGTTTTATGCATGGAGTACAAAATTACTTTTGTAATCAGAAAATAAACTTTACTTTTAAAAAGAGAAGGAACAAATGTGGCCACCAATGTAGACTAATTCTAGATTGTGTGGCAAAGAAACAAAGAGTTGAGGAAATCTGAGAAGAACTTAAGTGTTTGAAGCAAGAATTTAGAAGTATATAAAAAGATGTACATATTTGTGGGTCAAGAAAGAGGAGAAGTTTAGCTTATATTTGCAGCTGTGTTTTTCTGAATTTAAAGATTGCTTCTGGGAGCACAATTTAAATGGAGAGAAAAGCATTATTGACCCTAATAAAATAATGGAGTTTATAAAGTCTGTTTTCTGATTGCATCAATTCCTTTAGTTTTTTGTTCTTATGTTATATACTACACACTTGGGCACTCAACAGCCAAAAGCCCATGAGAGACCTTAAGCAGCAAAGAAAAATACAGGGCTCTAATCACAGTATAATTAAAAAGAGTGTTAAAATATAAAAGAAGGTGAGCAATTTCAACAGGTTTTGGGTTTTTCCAATCTGCCTTCTTTGGGAAATATCATATGTTGAATTATTAGGAAAAAGATTCCTGCCTTTGCTTTGCCAGTGCCTTGACAAGTGTCTAATAATCAAAACTACAGTAGCTTCATATTTCTTCCCACACCAAAGTCTCTTTTACATATTCATTTATAAGCATTAACATTTAAATAATTGATCAAATGTTTCAACCAGGCTTTACCAGGAGTAATGCCAGTTAATAATGCTCAGTGTCTTAAATTAAATTAATTTGCATCATTGGGTAGGAGGGGAGTAATCTTGGAGAAACTAAAGCTTTCTCATCATGACTGTGTTTTGGCCTAAAGCTTATGAGTCACACAGAGAAAGCAATTCTCTCCTCCCCCTGTTCCTTTCTTTGTTCATATGAAGCCAGTGAAGTTTATAGATTCTTTTTGAAAAGAATTATCAAAGTCATTCCAAAGATGGACTTATAGGGGTCAGTGTTTGGGGGCTGGCATAAGATAACTTTTGCTACTCTCTGTTCCTCAGGGCTCCTTCTGACTCTTAGGGGGAATGCTTTAAATCTCTTTCATTCTGCCGACATTGTTTTTGATGGATATTTAATCAGTATTCATGTCTTCTGCTAAGTATGGGACGTTGTGCAATTTACTTAATCTTTCTAAAATAAAGGAATTAGACTGTATTTATTCACGTGTTCATTTAATCTGTCCACAAAATTTTATTTAGTGCTAAGTATTTGTCAGCCATTTGCTGAGAGGTGAGGATATAAACAGGAATAAAACAAATTTCTACCCGCATGGAGTTTATGGTCCAGTGGTGTCTGATTTCAAAAATCTTCATATTCCACCATTTATGATTTGATTAGCTCCTCTTCAAATAAGTTAGAGAGTGTGGAGGGAGGAATTGGAAAGGCAGGTGAGATTCCTACTGGAATTTGCCATGGATGTCATCTCTTCCTGTCAGCCCTTTACTTAATAATGCCAAGAATTACAAAAGCAAGATCTAGCCAAAAGGGAGCTCTGTCTGCCTCCAGGGGTCAGCCTCTCCTTGAAAATCGTTCTCCGAATCGCCTAAAGCCACTGCTAAGGATCGCAGGCTTTCAGGTAGAAAGAAGCCTTCAAGAATTTTATTTGCATAGAGAAACCAGTTCTAAGTTTTCTTTCAAATGTGAACTGAATCTCAAGCAAGTCTTTCCCTTTGATTGAGATAGAGGGACTTGTGAGGGTGCATGTGATTTGTACATTTACATGCACTTTCGTATGTCTTTGAAACCTAGAAAAAGATTTTTGCCTTAGGCCACTAAGGGAGTGAATATCACAAAAGGGATTAGTTTTCTGTACTTCATAGCAGCATTATCTTGTATTGGGATATGAATTAGATCATACTTTTAATTCAAATAACTTCACATATGGCCAATTCAAGTCTGAATCATGAAGGCACATGACTGAAAAGAGAAAAAAGACTGACTTTAATTTGAAGTGAATCTACTAGGATGGTTTATTTGGAAGACAGCACAAACTTGTACATTCAGCACTAACATTCTAGCCCTACTAAGAGACACTCCATAACCACAGGTGTGTGCCTTTAAGATCTGCCTGCTGCTTAGGACCACCCCCACTTCATTCTACTCTGTCTTGAAAACTCATTTAGCAATTAACAAAATGAAAGTATTTTCCTTCTGGAATTTTGACTTTTGAGCAGGGAATTTAATTTGCAAAACTGCCTGCAACTAATTAAAATGAGTAGTCACTGTTGGTTTGAAATGGATTACCTCGAGAAAATCACACTTCAGATTGTCAAAAGAGCATTTATATCCTGATTTTGAAAAAGCATCTCCCTCCATTGTAAATGCTTTCTCTGTTCAGCCGACTGATGCTCATTCAAATTAATGGAATCCAAAACCTGAAGCCACACACTGAAGATGATTGATACTCTAAGGTTAGTTTCATACATAGATGCTTTACATCAGAGTATTTTTGAAAGGATTCTTATTCCTTTTTCCATTATCTTCTCATTTCCTTTGCTTCCGACCACTATTTCTATGGTGTAACATACAACCAAAGAAGTGATGTTTTAGATTTAGTGAATAAATTTAAAATATTTTTTAGTTCATCAGATATGTATTTATATTGAGCGTTTTCACCAAGACTCTTCACTGTTAATTTCGTGTTGGTAATCTGATATCAATTGTGTCATAACTGGAGGAGGTATAGCTATAATTCTGCCAACTTTCAAGCAAAGTTCTAAATGCCTGAATCTGAGAACATTTTAAGGCAAACTAATTTTTACAAGTTTAATCAAAAATTTAAATTTCATCTCATTTAAATACTTATCTGGACTTCATATTTTTCCACTGATCAACTTGAATTAGTTTGGTTAGTCTAATTATAATAAAATAGGTCTCCTAACATTTATCATCTTTAGTTAGAGAGTTGATAACAGGAAGTGTTTACAATATGCCTGTTTCTATACCTTATACTCAAATCTTTCTTTTTAAATAAGTCATTGAACTATTGTATGAACTAAAGCATCAAGAAATAATAAAATTAAAGGAATTTGATGTTTTAAATATAAGTAAGTATCATTAAGCTATTGCTCATTAAATGTAGTGGTAATATAAACAAAAAATTGTTTTCCTGAACTTGAATAGGAATAAATGATAAAAAATTAAATGAATTTCAGCAATACAAGGAAACGAACAGAGGCAGCATATTATATTTTGATGCCTTATTTCTGCCAATAGGTTCAGCAAGAATTTTCTAATTTAATTCTTCCATTGGGAATATTAGTTTACACTATATGAACAAATGTATTGCCTTTACTTAAGTTTTGAAGTTTTGAAGAGATTTGAATTTTTGGAAATATAGAAAAGAGCTACCACTGCTTAATTTTCTTAAATTATCAGAAACCTAATTTGTAATCACAAATGACCAGTGATATTAAACAAAACTACATAATATAATGATGTTTAGAAATATCACTCTGAAGTGAAAGTAAAATATAAATTTATTTTTATTTATATATTTATTTGCATACATATTTTTTGTTATGTTTTGCTGGTTTGAAGCTGGTTAGGAATTACCTTTTAAGAATGATATCCAGAACTTAGAAATAGTACTAATAATATTCTGGAAATATTTGCTATGATTCATCTATCTAGATCATGCTACAACATGCATATAGTTTAAAAGAAAAATAAATGTGCGTCATATAGGAATATTCCTGAAATAGAATATTGTGCTAAAAAATAAAGAACATTCAGAGAGAATGGATGATTACAAACTGTGTAGCAGAAATAGGTATTGAGGAAGAAATGTGAAATATATCAGGAAGATATTTAAAGCTCAAATCCATTGTGAACACACAGAAATGGGCCTCTACATCAATACTTAAATTTTGTTTTCTGGCAATGTGTTGCTCCCATAAATAACATTGATAGTTGACTTAGCTAATTTATGGGTTAACCTAGGTCATTCTCATTAATTTACCAAAAGCTTTAAAGCCATTAGCAGCGATTCCCTTTGATCATTTCTTAAGTTTGCCCCAGGATTCTTTTCTGAAAACTGTTAGTTTACCTCTCCCATTTTTTATGATATAATCCTCAATCTTTTACCCATATTGTGTGTTCTTTAGGTGTTGATCTGTGCCACTTAATCACTTCAGTTTTCCTTAATGGGTCAGATTAAGAGTTTCTAACTTGAACACACATTTAGGTGTTTTTTCATGTACATTCCCTATTGCCTTCTATGCCAAAGGCAGTGTGGAGCAAATGCTAGTCTTAAAAATTCATTTTTTTTTTTTTGGCGGTACACGGGCCTCTCACCGTTGTGGCCTCTCCCGTTGCGGAGCACAGGCTCCGGACACACAGGCTCAGCGGCCATGGCTCACGGGCCCAGCTGCTCCGGGGCATGTGGGATCCTCCCAGACCGAGGCACAAACCCGTGTCCCCTGCATCGGCAGGCGGACTCTCAGCCACTGCGCCACCAGGGAAGCCCCCCAAATTCATATTTTTTATATCTTTGGAAATCACTATCAGGAAAATTGGGGAAAAAATAGCAATTGCTTGGGGGAATAACCCATAAGAAGAAGCAAAATACTCACATCTGCCTCATAAAAAAAAAAAAAATCCCACAGATTTTGCTATCAGTTAGAGAAAGTCTGGCTAACTATTCTTGCCAGAGGTTTACAAAAAAAGAAAAAAAATTTACATCTTAGAATGTGTTCCTGACTCAGAGGAGGGCACAATCGGTGATTTCATTGGGCAACACAAAACATGAGCTACCATTACAAAGGGGAAAAATTATACTCACTTTGCGCTTGTTATGCCTGATGACATCTATTCTATTTGATATATCTCAACCCCTAAAGAATGACAAGTCCAACACAAAGTCTCTAACCTGATATCAAGACATACACCATAATTTTTCAACAATTGCTGCAACCATAATCATGGATCAAAATAGAAAGGTGCGATGATGGTATAGAATGGGCATATGGATATTTGAGTCAAGAGAGATCTGTGTTCAGATTTTGGTTCTTCCTCTTAACTTTTTTATGTCTCTGTTCATCAGTAATAAGGGGTGGTGATACCTATTCTTCATGCTGAGCTTAGTTCATTGGAAATTATATATATATATTGTGCCTAGCACAATTTCTAGTACTCAGGGAATATGGATTATATCTATTTTCATAACCCCTTATACCATGACCAACAACTCCAGCTTTGGGCTAAAATGGAAATATCTTTTAATATTTCTGATCATTATAGGCCATTGGCACCCTGAAGGTTACACTTAAAGACACAGATAACAAGAGGTCATACTGTATCGGGTGATCTTGTATGGATCTATTCTTGCCGTGGTAAGGACCATGGATTCATCTAAGCTAGTTTTACTGAGCGGAGGTGTGGCAGGAAAGCTCACATTGTGAATACACAGAGCTTTTCGAAAAGTATTGTGTACTATTTTCTTTATTGGAGGATCTTGGTTTTAACTGTAAATATATGAGGAGATCATACTACAATGGTGGTTCCCCAAAAGAGTATCTATTCGCCTGCTTTTCACTCTTCTCATGGATTGGCAATATTTTTTTTCTAGTTACTAATTTCCCTCTTGGAGTGAAAATAGAATATTCTAAGATTTAGTACAACCTAGAGCCTTAGGGAATTTTAGATTTCACTGAGGCTCATATCAAATGATTAATATATGTTCAGTGTTTCAAGTTTTTGGAATTAGCCCAGGCAAGGAGGACTGTCCCTTTATTAGTTGTAGACTAAGAAATATCATGGAGACTTCTACTCCCCTAACTTGAAACCCAGGATTGTTCAGAACCTGATACATGGCAGAACTGAGTTAAAGACACTCCATGAAGAGGCTGCATCTATAATTGTGAATGTCTTGACCACGTCTCACGTTGTGTTTTCCTATTATATAGTTTAGGATGGGGGAAATGGTTACTAAATATGATAGAGTTTTCATACGTTAAGTCGAATTTGTATGACATGATGCCTAAGCTAAGCAGAATATTCCTAAAGTGATTTGATCAGAGCAGAGTTCAGTGGGGCTAATTTTACTAAATTTTGTTCTGGATATTCTGTTTCTAACAATTTGTTCTGTAATTGCCTTAGGTTTTTGTCTGTTTGTTTTACATCTTCCACTTATATTATCATGATCAGACCTTCACCCTCTCTGCCTTACAAACTCTCTTTGGTAGCGAATAACATCATCTGAGTTCTATGTAAGTCTTTAATACAAAAAGTCTAACATAAAAAATAAGTGGATATGCAAAGAGGGAAGACAATATAAACAATAATCAAAAGAAAATCAAATACAAGAAGCTGGTTCACATGACCTAGATATTCAGGTTAGAAGATATGGGCTAAATATAGAAAAAAAAATAGGTAAAAGCATGAACACTTTTCAGTAGAGAATCAAAGTATATGAAAAAAATAATAAACTAGAATCCAACTGAAAACTACAAGATCCAGGGCTTCCCTGGTGGCGCAGTGGTTGAGAATCTGCCTGCCAATGCAGACAACACAGGTTCGAGCCCTGGTCTGGGAAAATCCCACATGCCATGGAGCAACTGGGCCCGTGAGCCACAATTACTGAGCCTGCGCGTCTGGAGCCTGTGCTCCGCAACAACAGAGGCCGCGATAGTGAGAGGCCTGCGCACCGCGATGAAGAGTGACCCCCACTTGCCACAACTAGAGAAAGCCCATGCACAGAAATGAAGACCCAACACAGCCATAAATAAATAAATAAATACATTGTGTATTATTGTATAAAAAAAAAAAAAAAAAAAAAAAAACAAAAAAACTACAAGATCCAGAGTTAGAACTCAGGGTTTTAATTTGATTAAAACTCAGAACTTAAAAGCAGATCAGACAGAGCAGAACACAAGACTAGTGAATTATTATGGGAAGAATTATGCCAGGAGAGTGATTTGACCTTACTTGGAAGCTCATAAGCTAGCCTGTTACTGTTTCAGTGATGCTGGCAGAAGACAGAGATCCTTGAGTCAGAGACAAAGACCTTTATTACGCACCAGCCCAACACACTACATGAACTTCATTTTTGTACCAGTTCCTGATGTTCACCAAGTCCACAGAGTAATACGGGGGGTCCACATGGATACCTACGTTCAACCACACAGTGCCACATTTTGTCTCAGGAGACAAGCACTGATCTGAGTGCATTCACCGCTTTGACAGCAAGGAGAAATAACTTTGACCTTTGTCCAGGGGGAGATGGTACCTCAGTCCTCAAGACTGCTCATTGCAAACACAACCCTAGGAACTGTCCCAGATAAAGCATAGGCAGGCTCTTATATTCTTGGCATATCTAGCAGGAACATGGAAGGATGCTCAGGGCCCATGGTGGAAATGTGGAAATGCAGGAGAGAATAAAGCACCAGAAAGGGTAAATAAATAGTGTGGGTAAATATAACTGAATATAATCTCAACAAAACAATAATTGTAATCGTTTATAAATTCTAAAATGTAAGTAGAACTAAAATACATAACAAAAGTGTAAAAGATGCAAAGGAGAAAACACTTTAATCTTTCTAGGACTTAAATATTTCTGTTTTGTCAGAAAGTGAGAGAATACTTTTTATTTTTCTGTTGTTAAGAAAGCATGGTGTAATCTCTAGGGTAAAGACAAAAAGAATATATTATTAACAGATTACTAGAAGCCACTGAAAATTTGGATGGCTTGTTACAGAGCACATTAAGCCCTAACACACAGAGGTAGATGAGAAAAGTATGGAATGGGTCACTAATTAGAAAAAAAATTCTTAGCATAAAATAAATGGAGGAATTATTGTGCAATTATTATTAATATAGAATTGGAAGAATGAGTGATGCTGGAGAAGGAATTATAAAGAAATTAGAGGATAGACTTGAGTGGCATCTTCTCAATAGGAAATTATGTATAATTGCATGTATAAACCATAGTTTAAGAAGAAATTGAGAACAAACTTTATTTTTATAATTATTGTCAACGAAGAATAAAATACAATTAAGCAAGCTATGGAACACCAGAGAAAAAGCAGGTATGATGTGATTAAGGAACTTTGACTTGGTTTTACAATCATAGAATCAAAAGGTTGATGGGCACCTTGAAAATCATTTAATTCCCAAAGTTAACCCTGTGGGATAGCTATCTGGTCTCTGCTTAATATTTCTAGTGCCGGAAAGCTCATCATGCCTGAGAGATCTCATGTTTTCTTCTAACAGTTCTGATAATTTCAAAAGGCTTTCTTATTTTGCCTCCCTGAAACTTTTTCCTCTGATTCTACTTAGAGTGAACACACCTATTTAGAAGAGGTGGAAAGTCTTTCCACATGGTGCAGGCTATAACCTTCCATCCTCCATCATCCTGTCCTCTGTCCTATCAATTCAATATATACTATGCCTCTACCAGAACTTAACAAATTGTACTGTAGTATTCTGTTTACATTATATCTCTGTAGGTAGGGCTTAAGTTTGTTGAGGGCCAGGATTGGGCCTGCATCCATGATATTTGCTGTGTACCCCTAGTAGTTCACACAGTTATGGTACACAGTAGATGCTCAGTGAAAGGTTTGCTCAGTATAGCAGGTGCATTTTGAAGCCTTTTAATAGTGAACTAGTTGGCAGAGGAGTCAGTTTGGGTGCAATCAAAACAGAGAAAACACACAGTAATTAGAATAAGAAAGTTTAATATTAAAGTTTAATATTAGAATAAGAAAGTTTAATATAATTATTAACTATAACAGGGGATTGGAGCAACAAGGTATTGGTATGAAATAACAGAAGAAAACTTGAAAGACTATAGAAGTACTCAGCTACAAGGAACAGCCACTACCCTGAAGGCTGAGGTAGAGTACTCAAGGGAGATGCCCTGACTCTTCAGGGCTTCAGTCCAAACCACGCCGGACAGAGCATGGCCATAGCCACTGAAGACAGGGCAGTCATTGTGGTGCCATGCTGGTGGAACTTGCAAGAAATCCACTCTCTGGGGACCTGCAGAAAGCTATTCACAGGGAGATATCTCATCTGAGGCACTCTGCCACAAAACCCTCCAAGGTGAGGAGGGCATGCCAAGGGCAGCTGCTGGCTTCTGCGTACTGCTGGTTAACATGCACAGCTGGAGCCAGACATCGGAGAGCTGGGAAAGCTGCAGGAGCCTGGTGCTGAAGAAATCAAGCACACGCCATAGGAGACTGTAGATAAAGCAAAGCAGAACTGGAAAACAAAACCTTTACTTCTGGAAATGACTCTCCAGCACCCTATATTGACAAAGATTCAGTGCCAGATGACAATGGAAAAAGTATTTTTATGGGCCCAGATTTATTGTCATAGAGCAGTCAAAAAGGGTGAATTTGAGCCTGAGAGGCAATAAATTGATAAACCATACAACAGTCACATACATCACAATCATTATGAGATGCACTGCCCTTGCCAATCAAAAGGTAATCATGCTGGTATTGTGAAGCATGATCAAATAACAAATCAGTTCTCTACAGCATAAGTAATTGTTCATTTACATCACCTAGCCCCGGTTCTCTTAACAAAGTTATAGCATTTTCATTAAAAAATAATTTAGGGCTTCCCTGCTGGGGCAGTGGTTGAGAGTCCGCCTGCCAATGCAGGGGACGCGGGTTCGTGCCCCGGTCTGGGAGGATCCCACATGCCGCGGAGCGCCTGGGCCCCGTGAGCCATGGCTGCTGAGCCTGCGCATCCGGAGCCTGTGCTCTGCAACGGGAGAGGCCACACAGTGAGAGGTCCGCGTACCGCAAAAAGAAAAAATAAATAAAAATTAAAAAAAATAATAAATAAAAAAAATAATAAATTAGAACATTCTTTACTCCCAAGTCCTTCACATCTCCTCTCATTGCTTTGTCCCTTCTGGCAGGGATGCCAATCAATTAGTGGTTACCAAGATTAGTAAACCTGTCAGGATTTACAGCACAGCACATAGAATATTTTAGAAAGAGAGCTTAATTCCATATAGGTCAACATACAGCTACTTCTATGCTGACTAGCACAATGTGTCTGCCATCCTAATGTGTCTTCAACTCAAGGTTAGTGACAAGTAGTCATTTATTTGCTAAAACCCCCTCCATGCTCTTCTGTACTTCTCCTAAGGGTCTGGCTTTATCTTTTGTGAGACAATCCACATATGATTAATCACAAATTAGTTTAAGGATGCAGAAGTTTTTCTTTGTCTCTCTTCTCTGTATCTTGTTCCTCTCAACAAAATTAATTTGGCATTTGTTTTAATTCTCTTCAATTTTATGTTTTCTTTTGATTAAGATTTTTTCTAGTCTAGGTAGAAAAATACAGCATACCCAATATGAAATAAAAGGACATTTGCCTGTTCTTCTAAATCACTTGTTTAGGAAGAAGGTACTAAATATTTTGTGTAGGTTTAGTGTGAAATGCTTCAGTTTAGACAGTTTTGTACATGTATATATTTTCATCTACGGATTATTACAAATTCTAAAAATGAAACGTGGTCTCCCAAAGACTTTTCTCACTGGGTGAAAGCTGATTTTGGCCATGAACCTCCTTCAGTGACTTTCAGAGAATTTAGGTAGTTTTCTTAAGCAAACACTGCCCTTTGGATTTAGAAAGTTAGCACAAAAAGAGATTAATCTACACAGATGTTCATTTTGAATGCATTTTTTAGATATTTTAAATAATCTCAGCTTGTCACTTTGTATCTTTACAACTGCCCAATTATCTTGATAATTGGCAAAGTGCAACACTAACACTTTACTGCTGATGAAAGACAAGAGACCAATTAAGGTTTTGGATGTGGTGTGGACAGGCTTATTTTCCATTGCCAGTTCATGTATGTCTGAGACAGAATGTTGTTCTGAACATGGGCTTAATTTGTCAAATGTTTTGCACCTTTACACTACGATCTGGAAAATATCTATAAGTATTTTTGTTTTGCTACTCATCAAAAATTTCAAGTTATGTATTTGGGGAGGTACAATATTGTTTTTTATAGATTTTATATGTGAAAGGTGAAAGTTCATAAATCACATGACAGCATTTTTACAAGTTTGTTGAAACTTAAAAAAATTTTTTTGAGTACTATTAAATGAACTTTCCAATTCTTGTTAGTTGTTCTTTTGTTTCCAAATCTTGGCATTCATTAGCAAAGATAAAATAATTTTTTTGGGGGGGGGTCAACATTCAAAGTCCTATTATCCTGAGAACAGCTGCTGTGAGACTGTTTAAAAGTCTTCAGCCAGTTAAGATTTTATATATATATATATATATATATTTATATTTATATATATATAATAGCTGTGTCATTCAAGTCTTTCCATTTATAATTTATATTCTTTGAGCCTCAACCAGTGCCCAACTCTCAGCCAGTCCCTGAGGATAATATTTAGCTTGACTCAGAGTAGCCTAACACACTTATTGTCAGGTATATGTTTTTGCTAATCAAATCTGCACTTCTAATCTAGAGGACTCAAGGGATAAATTTCTTACCCACTATTTTACTTAGCTTACAACCCCATGGGCAAGAACAATTTCCATTATCTGAATTTTGTTCATGATTAAGCTACAGCAGGAAGAGTAAAGAGCAGAAAAGAAAATTCTCTTTTGCTAAAGCATTATAATATACAGTTATGTTTAAAAGGCCCCCTTTAAGAAATCATCATGCTTTGATGGATATTACTCATGGCATCCACACATTTTAAAAATTATTTACCCTACGGTTTTAATTTAAATATCTTGAATGTTATTGTTTTTAGCCATTATTAAACCAAATGCATTTCTTCCCAATTTGTGCATTCTTCTATTAATCACATAGGTTTATTTCATGATTTGAGAAAAATTATTAAACTACGTAAGATCTGATTCATCTATTTTAATTAATCTTATTTTGAGTTCTAATGTTCAAATTGATGTGGTCATGATCTCAAATTATTCTAAAACAACACCAAGGGCATTATTGTGTGTTTTTTTGGCAGACACAAATGTCTTGTCTACTGAATTCTTGAACAGCAATTCAAAGATGATGTCCATGTAAATTTGTTCCCTTTGCCAATGATAAAGTTAAATGCTTATAAGAATCTTCCCCTACCCAAAACCTATATAACGAATAGCTGATTCTCCCTTTATACTTACTTATTCAATGTCTTTAAACATACCTACATTTTAATGTATATGAATACATTAATAATTATACAATCTTGATTTCTATTCTAATTATTTCAGTCTTAGATAATTTATTTTATTTTTGCCTTAATTCTATGCTTTTATAATAGTTTTTACAGTGGTTTTTCTTTTATAATTTTTAATACTTTTCGAATTTTGACATTTCTCCATTCTTTCTTCTTTCTCGGCTGCTTTTTAAGTTTACTGAAAGTAATGCACTTCTGGGGTCCTCAGCAAATTCTAATGCCTCCGCTTACTTCTAAATGTTCATTTCGGCTGTTAAATTGTACTCTGTTGCTCTAGGACATATAATTTTTCTTTGATGACACTAAATAAGATTCACTCAGACAACTTAGTTTATTTTTTCAGCTGTTCTTTCATAATAATTTTAATAAAAACTGTGAAATGATTCTAGTTCAAGGACGTGGCTAACCCAAGAACAATAGTGTACCAAAAATGCTTTTGTCTGATTTCTCAGATGGGCGCTATCACTGAGACGGCTTTCGTTTCAGCCAGGATGACGATGATAAAGCATGAGCCCTGTGGCTCTGAACTCCCTTTGGATAATGCTTCGTGACATATGGAAAATGTTTCCTGACTTAGGAAAACTAATATCAAGGCAGAATTTACTAAAAGGCTTCGGTCACTGGGGTGAAAGAAGCATTACCACAATCCTTAAGTACAGTCTTCGAATTAGAAGTATCCCACTAATGAAAAGGCATAATTATTTTACCTTTTCTGAGTTTTAAGAAACTGTAAGCAAAATAAAGGTATAATCATATACCTAATAGTTAATGGGCAATTTTAAAATAAATAATTCTACTTTCTTGAAAAACAAGTACATGTACTTATGAAGTTAATAAATTTAATACTCAGCATTGATATTTTTGATTTTTTAATGGAAAGTGTTTTAAAATTTGTTTTTATAAATGAAAAGTTTTAATTAGATTATTTCATTAGGTAAAAAACTGTAGTACGTTTTCAAATGACAGCAAATAAAAAAATGTAATGGCAGGAATTCCCTGGTGGTCCAGTAGTTAGGACTCTGTGCTTTCACTGCCATGGCCCTGGTTCAATCCCTGGTTGGGGACCTAAGATCCTACAAGCCAAAAGAAAAAAGAAAAGGATTGGCTATTTGAGTTGATATATGCTGTACACTAGGGTCACTAAAATCAGGCTGATTAACAAGACATCAGCTAGTAACTCATTTAAAATTCTTGGGACTCTATGTCAGAAATTCAAGGTTGCTGCCACTACATAGTTGCAGTGCCTTATTTAGTCCCCAAAACTGTTTCACCAGCCAGGAAATTTGACATGTTGGAAAGTAAAACTACATTCAGATTTATTTTCCATGTTTGCAAATACAGGGCTTATCACTGACTCAACCGGTCATCATTACTGTCTATAACACATCTCATGCAGATTTCTCCCCAAATGATTGACAGTTAAATCCAAAGTGCCTTCAGAATGACAATCTCAAATACTGGGTTATCTACAAGGTTGCCTTACTAGGACAGCTTCAAGGAAGTAACAGTGTGGCTAAACATCTAAACCCTTTGAAACTATTTTTGGTTTTTCTATGTTACTTTTCTAGTTAATTCTAATTTAGTTTTATTTATTTCCTCATATAACAATCCTAGTCAGCATTAGCATTGAAAGCATTTTGCAACCATTAATTAAAGACATCCAAGTTACTGTCTCTGGGTTTTGATCAGAAAAATTCTGGACAGTTTTAGAATTTCTGGAACTTTAAAAAAATTCTGCCTCAGAGTGTGGACAAAGTTCCCCAAGTGGTATAGGTGCCAATAAAGTCTTCAGTAGAGGGTCATCTAAGCTACCTGAGAGATGGAAGGAGGAACACCACCTAAGAAGGAAGACTTTACCCCAAGATGTCCCCAAACTTTACAATTCTTCTGAAAAAAAGGACAAAGCTACTCCATGTAACAGTTTGCTATAAACCAGGCAGTTTTTTTTTTTTTTATAAGACTATGGTAGGATTGAAACCCTGACGCCAGACTAAGGCAGCCCAGTTCCGGGGAGTTAACATCTAACTTCAAGAATTCATTGCAATATTGACTTTCAACTGGTGGTCACTAAAATAAAGGCTCAGCATTTGATCATATCAATTTCATATTTCTTCTTGTTTAATACCTATTTTATCCACTTATTTTACACACACACACACACACACACACACATTTCACCCCCTCTTCTTTTTCCTTATACTCACATAAAGTATTTCGACTTTACCTTTGCTTCCTTCTCTCCTATACTTAGACAATTTTTAAATGTTCCTTTTGAGGTCTTTCTTCAACAGATGATAGATAGATAGATAGGTAGATAGATGAATAGGTAGATAGGTAGATAGATGATGCTGTCTTGTAACTTTTTTTAAATTAATTTTTATTGGAGTATAGTTGCTTTACAATGTTGTGTTAGTTTCTTCTGTACAGCAAAATGAATCAGCTATACGTATATTCCCTCTGTTTTGGATTTCTGTCTTGTAACTTTTTTTAAATTAATTTTTATTGGAGTATAGTTGCTTTACAATGTTGTGTTAGTTTCTTCTGTACAGCAAAATGAATCAGCTATACGTATATTCCCTCTGTTTTGGATTTCTGTCTTGTAACTTCTTGATGTTTCTCCCCACACTGCTAATAACTAAGCAAGGTTAGGCTACCTAGGTAAAGGGATTTTTAGCACAGGGCATCACTTTCTCTGATGGCGTGTGCTATAAGGGGAAGAACATAAGATATGGAATAATAAAACTTGGTATTTGATTTTAACACTTGCTTGCTCTGTGACCTTAATGATGTCACGTCATGTAATCTCTTAGATATAAGTATTTTCTATATGTGAATGAGGAGTAATAGTTTCTGTTCTACGTGTGTACTAGGGCCACTGAAGAAAATAAATGAGAGCAGTATTTTTCACACCGTTTAAAGGGGAAGGATCAGGCATTAGTGTATGTTCATGTGTGTGTGTGTTTTTATTCTGGTACCTCTCAGACTATACTTTTGTGAAATACACTTCATGAAAGCTAATGACTCTAAAATTTTTTTTTAAATGAAAGAAAACTCAAAATGTACAAAATTCATCACTTCTTTTTAATCGTTAGATTTAACTGGTATAAAATTACTCTGTTGATTTGCCATAAGAGTTTTTTGTACTCAGTTTTTGTACTTATTTCATTGGAGACTAAAAGCAAACAGTTATGGTTACTCTTTTCTGTTTGAACAATTTAATATATAATCCATATGGTTATTTTCTTAAGGAAGTCTGTGGTTGCTTTTTATTACTAAACAGGGCTTGTTTCCTCCACAAACTTTTAAACATGCAAATATGCACAACATAAAACAGTTTCAACTCTGAAGACCACTCTTAATAAGCTATTAACTGCATTTCTCATTCCAATTTCAGCTCTTAAACTTAGCTATCATCGACGTTCTGTATGTGTAAAAGATTCAAAAAGAAACACTATCTGTAAATGAAACTCACAAACAATTAAATATGTCTAATATGATAAAGGAAAGATCTTAATTATGCTCCCCCAAATGTCAACTTCGTAACTACCTTGTATCCCCTACTTTGAGTTTTCTACATACAACTCCACTACACCTGGCTGTTTTCAACTAATACGACGGTATATGATAAAATTTAATCCACTACTTTTATTTTAAGCCTCGCATCTAAGCATGAATCTGTAATTTGGATAATACGTACATGCCAAGTGGTTTTGGGGGGGAGCATATGAGCACCTTATTGCAACAATATAGGCAGTTATGGGAGTGAGGTGTGAGACATTCTCATAGAACTAAAGGGAATCTGGGCAAAAGAACAATGCTGCTTTCTTAGGAAAAACAGTATAATGTGATGATAATAATATCCTAATGAGGGAATTGACACCTTCAATTATTTTTTTTCTAAAATAGACATTTTGTAAAATACCATGTGATTCTATGAACCCAAATGCTCCACACTCAGGTGGGTTAACATTTCAGTCTGTGTGCGCTTGTCTCTATGAGTCTGTTTTGTGCAACTTTTGTAGTCAACTAAAATAAAGCACAAAATAATATATTTAAAACTTGAAATAACCCTTAGAGATAGACATTATTTTTTAGTAGTTTTAAACATGGGGTCAAGTCCACCCCCTCAAGTCTCCAGCTCGTCTGTGGCACAACAGGATCCTGAGTCCCTTTCTTTCTGTGTGAAGAAGCCTCCTTAAACACTATGCCACATGGTGCCCCGTGTAATTACAATGCTACCTGGAACTTACACAGCAAATTTCTCTAAAGAATTCAGAGAAAATTTCTATCTATTATTCTTTTTATACTTTCTGTTAAGATTTCAAGGAGTTTGAGATTTCCATTAGGCAAGCAATGAAAACTAAAATTAGGCTTACTTTGAAAATAGAGAGGTAGTGATATGCTTATGTAACGTGATTTGCTCAAAAGGTCAAAAAGCAAATCAATAAGAGAACTCGAACTACAATAAGCTTTATACTTTTCCTGTTTTATAGTTTTTCATTGGCGTATCTCTTACTAGTTCTTTTCTTTCATAGGGGCTAAAATGTTGCAAACAAATTAGATTATTTTTAAAGGATTTGTTATATAGCATTCTGGGAAAGTTAAAACGTATTAAAAAGGTCAGGGATATAAACACTCTTTTATACCATTTAAAAATCATGGATAGAGATAGGTTTAAATTTACTGTTAGAGTATCTCCAGGACCACACACAATCTGCCATGCATTACACACAGCAGATTGTTAATCAATGCTTGCAGAATAAAGTCATACATGAAGGTGGTCTAGTAATAAAAAAATGATATTTACATAAAATAAAATAAATTGTCATGTTTAAAATTACTCGCTCATTTGTTTGTGTACAATACATAGCAGGCAATAAATTAGTTACTCTGAACACAAGGCTCATTTCATGCTCTCAATGAGCTTATAGTCATGCCAGAGAAACACACAATAAAAAGCCAATTTTTTCATAGACTGTAAAGTCCTGTGACCTAGGTAAGCACAGCCGCCCCTAGTGGGATGTCCATAGCGTCCTGGAGGAAGCAAAGTCTGCTGGATGTTAGGCTTTCCAGAAAGAAGTAAGTGTGTGTACAGTCCAGAATAGGGTAGTAGAGGCAGTAATTCACTGTGCAGGGAACACAAAGTTTGAGAAATATCTATGCCTCATGGACACACGTACATGAAGTATCTTTGCATTTTAATTAACGAAAAGATCTTGAGGAAAATTTTGAGAATTTCAGTATAGGCACAGTTTGTGGCAGGTGTGGTGTGCTGGCATGCCACCACCATCCCTATCTTCTTCTGGTGGACATCCCCAGATTCCAAAGTCTGGAAGGATGGGAAGTTTATCTATTTAGAGTCCTTCAAAGGTGGAGATCAGGATACTAATTAGATCCCACCAGTTTGAACTTGCATGAGATTGTAAAGACAGAACTAAAGGATTCTATTCCCACTGCTTCAGCGGCTGCTGCCAACAGGCATGATCTTGGAGACATTGGGTACCCTTGCCTGAGCGTTCAAGTGTCTAGTCATTAGCTCAGTGGGTGTCAAGGGGCATTGGTAGCTGGGCTGGCAGAACTTCCCTAGTCCAGGAGAACAGCCCTGGCAGAGCCTTCTTGAACACAATTTTCCCCGTGCCCCACCCTCCTGAAGACTGTAGGGCATGGCCTCCCGGTACTGGGGTTCTCGAAGTCTTTCCTGGGGGCCTTGTGGAAATTCCACTCCTCTAGCATTATAGGAGCATGTTCCTGCACTAAATCCCTGTCTACCTTCACTAGCTAGAGTCGTTTATTTCTTGCAACTGGCCAGATACTTAGTTGAGCATGGTTTCATGAAAATAAGAAATAAATGAATCTGTCGCCATTCTATAGGAAATTTTGATTTATACGTTTTGATTGTTCCTAAACATACCACATCCTAAGCCAGATATATAAAGCAAACTATGGGCTCCTTGAGGGAAAGACTGATATCTTATTACCTTTTGGTGTCCCTCTTTTTTTTTTTTTTTTTTTTTTTTTTTTTTTTTTTTTT
>NW_006777199.1:153324-154788 GCF_000442215.2 Lipotes vexillifer
TGCGGTACGCGGGCCTCTCACTGTTGTGGCCTCTCCCGTTGCGGAGCACAGGCTCCGGACGCGCAGGCTCAGCGGCCATGGCTCACGGAAGCGGCCATGGCTCACAGGCCCAGCCGCTTCGCGGCATGTGGGATTTTCCCAGGCCGGGGCATGAACCCGCGTCCCCTGCATCAGCAGGCGGACTCATTTTAAATGGCATCTAACTTCTATAGCTGCTTAGGAAATGACTGCTGATTGGGTAATCTAATCAAATAATTTCGTCAATTTGTCCAACATTTTTTTAATTTTATTTTTTAAAAAGTATACTGATTGGTGTAAGTTAATTATAACCGTGACTATTTAGGACTTTTCATATTCAAGTTAATAGATTTTTACCTTTAAAATTTCTTGGTATTCTGTGTAACAAATTGACTAGTTAATTCTCTTATTTTAAGTTGTGATATATACACTAAACAACAACAATTTCTGCCATATTAAAGGAAGCCAGGGCTTCCCTGGTGGAGCAGTGGTTAAGAATCCACCTGTCAATGCAGGGGACAGGGGTTCGATCCCTAGTCCGGGAATATCCCACATGCCACAGAGCAACAAAGCCCGTGTGCCACAACTACTGAGCCTGTGCTCTAGAGCTCGTGAGCCGCAACTACTGAAGCCCACACCGCCTAGAGCCCATGCTCCGCAACAAGTCACCGCAATGAGAAGCCTGTGCACCGCAACAAAAAGGAGCTCCCGCTCACCGCAACTAGAGAAAGCCCACCTGCAGCAATGAAGGCTCAATGCAGCCAAAAATAAACAAATAAATAAAATTTTTTTAAAAAGGCAGTCATTCCAGTCAAACTATGAAGAAGACTGCAGAAAGTTCAATAGAAGGTTGAAAATGTTGAGACACTTGCATGTTAACTTATACATAGCTAAATTTGAATTCCAAGAGCATTAGAGAATGATTACAAGGTAATTGCATCAGAATATTGGCCGAAACAGATGGCATTTTGTCTTTTCTAGTCCTCTTCACTAACAATATGAAGTAAAACTGTTTAAGAGGTACCAAATTTGTTATTTTATAAAGAGGAGACTTTAAATCACCACTAGTCTGAGTAATGAATAAACTATTCAGGACAGTCAGCCAAGATTATTTCTATTCATTCTTGATTGTGACTATATTATAAATAGAACATAATATAAAAACAGAAAACTAAGCATACAAGACTGCACAGATCATGTTGGAATTACTATGGTATCATGGATTAATGACAGGCAAACAATTTTCTGCCCAAAACAAACCTCTATACATGACTCAAGATATAAATATCAAACTAAGATCTAAATTATATCTGTAGATTCACTATCTGGGCTTCAATCTCTTTTCTTTACTAAATTACTCATAACAAAAGTCATATAAATAAAACAGGACACTCTAGGCTTTCAGTGAGAAATGGGGCTAAAAACAGCTCTGCCGAGCTCTTTCCC
>NW_006777199.1:154825-164953 GCF_000442215.2 Lipotes vexillifer
TCCCTCTCCATAGCTCTCCCTTTATTCTCCACAGAAGTCTCAACTGACATCTTGGCTAGTTTCAACATAGTTTCCTATGGGCACATAACTAACAGCAGCAGCAAAGCCAGCTCCTCAGGCCAGGCTTCACATTTGCTGTGCTGAGCATGACATGCTTAACAAAGTCACAGCCAGTGGGCTGCTTTCATCTCATACCTAGGGAGGCTGGGCTCATTACATGTTTGATGGGGAAAAGATACATTGATGAAAATACATGGGCATTTCTGGGGGAGAAAGTGTCAAGGGCAGTGATAGGAAGGGGGTTTAAAAAATGGAAAACACTCTATCTCTCCATTCATTGATGTTTCTGACGGCTTGAGACAATGAGAGCAGACAGTGTCATGGAGAACTGGTATGCTCTGGGAGACTTCTTAAGGACTTGGGTAAAACTGGTTGAGTCTTGCGTATTGGTTGGTGAGAATTATTTGATAACGTTGCACTTTTGTGGTTCTAGCAATTCTATTATTTATCTCTTTCAACATCTCCACCTCATATATTTTATTGATACTCATACATTATAGAATGACCTGAATTAATAAAAAGAAGTTGGATCCATGGCATTTTTCAGTTGATATGAACTGGCAAAGTCTAGTGAGTCAGCTGAAGGTTTTGACTCATGGAGTGATGTTAGTAGCCCAGGATGTCTCTAAATGAAGAGAAAAGTAGATTAACTACCAAATATTAAGTGTGCATATAAAGACTGAGGCAGAAGAAGTGAGGCTGAGAGTGACCCAATACTTCAGCACAGAGCCGGAAGTTTGAGTTACCACGTTATAGGCAAGTCAATGTTCAAAGATGAGACAGCTTCCTTTAGTCAAATAAGATAAGACATAGAGGCATAGCAGGTAAGGAATGGACATTGTTGGTATGATAGTCCAGAGTCAATACAATTAGTTGAAATGTGAAAAATGTCATTTGATTTGTCCACATGATGTCAAAGTCTCTTTGCCAGTTTCTCATGGATCTCAGTAAATGCCTCATTAAACTATAGACTTTCCAGGCTGTTTCATATAAATAAAATTTTATGGGACTTAGTCTTGAACTTACTCTATCATCTATAAAAGAATAAGTATTTTTTTGGTTCATAAATATTCATGGAAACATAATTATTTTGTCTGCCCCTTAATCAATCATGTTTGGTCTAAGATGAAAATGCACATGAATAATCCAAAAATACCTCCTATAAGTCTTTCATATTTAGTGTTATGCTTCAACCATATTTTAATACACTTTTAAGGTTTCCCTGATACGGGGTCCATCTTATAGCAGGCCCACCTGTTTGTCAGATATTATTATTTTATTTTCCTGATTCAGATGAAATGCTGTTCACAAGATTCAGTTTCCAAAATAGCCTTTTGGCAAAAGGTTGGAACCATTTTTCTATCTTATCTTGTGTCCATTGCAGCATTGTTATTACACTGTATATGCAAGTTATATATGCATTTGTTAGGTGGAGTCCAGCAAAAAGAGGAAAAAAGAGAAAGCTTTAACTGGGCAATTTTCAGGTCCATACTTTCCTTGGAAAGCAATATAGGGATGGATACAGGCCTCTTCATGAGATTGCATTATGATCCAGTGACCCTGAAAATAGGGTCACAAGGAGGTCTCCCTGCTAACTGGAAAACTAATCAATATAATTCAATATAAGGACTGCTTCCCCCAAGTCACATAACTTCTCTCCTTTCCTGTTCCCCTCCACTACCAGCCCTGAGACGCCAAGTCTCCTCTGCCTCGTGGTTATCACCCCATGGCTCATAGACTCATAGTCCTGCATGTAGGCAAATGCTCACAAAAAAAACCGGTAAGGATCTTATATTATTGGTTAGGTGTATAGAGATCAAGAACTTTCAACTGAATGTCATTTTCATATTCGACTTGTTTGGTCTGAGATTTATTTGTTGGAAATGAGATTTAATCTACTTAAAACAATAACTTAATAAATAGGGAACGTAGCTTTCGTTTCAAGGTCAAATAAATGTATAGAATTGTATTTTTCCCTAATAGATCAACGTTATTGCTGATACCAAAACCCAGTTATTTAGGTTTGCAGCAGGTTATTAGAGAAACTTTTCTGTGGACCGGTCTGCGTTTGATTCAGATCAGGTACAGTTACTGAGAAGGAGAGCAAGACAAAGGGTAAAAGGTCACTGGTGACTAATTTTCTGAAAACTAGCAGCTTATGTAAGTAATAGAACATTTATTGCCCTTCGATGTTGTCCCGGCAATGAGCTAGAAAATCCATAAGAATTCCCAGCCCTAGCCTTTATTAAGGCATAGCCCTGGATTAGTTTAATGTGCAATTTAAAGTCACTGCCTGCCAATACTTTGCTTAGGTTTCTTAAGTAGGGCCATTTTCTACCCCACTCCCCCAATCAAGTTGTCAAAAAGATTAAAAAAAAAAAAAGGTGTGCTTTTTAAAATCACTTGAGAGAGAATCTTTTTCCAATCTAAGGTATGCATTTCTTTCTTCTTATATAGTATAGATTCTGATAAAATGACCAACCCCATGTGAAGCTCTAATTATTCACATAAATTCACAAACATGGAGGGTGAAGCCTGTTTCCTTTGTGCCCATCTGCTACCTGCCCAGGTCTACCAGGTCTTACTATTCCAGTGCTTATGAAACATTTATGAATCCATGGACTGTTTTATTTAAATATTTTAAGGTATAATTACAATACCAAAGTAATTTTTAAGACCCAAAATGTTTTTAAACTAGAGAAATTTAAAATATTTAGAAAAGAATGAGTCTTAACATTAACACTATCAGATAAGCGGATAAGAAAGAAAACTAACAGTATTTGATGCTAAGCAGTGTGTATATTTTATCTCTGAATCCACTAAGCAACTTCATAAAGTAGGCTGCATTATCATCTTTTTAAGGATGAGCAAACTGTAATTCTGGAAGTTTAGTAAACTAGCCAAAGTCTCAGAACTAAAAGAATTAGTCAATTTTGCTGTAACCCAAATATCCCTAATTCTTTTTACATGACTCTACACTGTCTTGCAGAAGTATGTTGTGGGTCAGAAAATCCTTCGGGCTTCTGATAATGTCTCTTATTAAACTAGATCTTTTCAAACCTCTGAAGCATGTTTAAAAATGCCAACCATTTTTTTTCAAGTATTTAAAATAATGCTGAGTCCAAGCTCATAGAAAGAGAGTTTTATAAATAGAGGGTTTATAAGGGAAGTTTATTTTCTTTGGTCATTAACCCAAGAAAACGAAGTTCAGGGCATGAATGCAGGTATCAAATGAAGAAGGAAAACAAACAAATAAACAAAATTACGCTGATGATTCTTTGCTACTTTTTCCTAATAGAAGTTACTTGTTAAAAATTTTTAAGTCAAGTATTGTCAAAATAATATTTCAGAGTTAGATTATTACTCTGGAATTTGTTTTGCCTTCATCATGAAAATAACAATGGCGTAGGAATCTGATTTTAATCATGTTGGTATCCTTGTTACCTCCTATAATTCTTGGCACATAGAATGTGTTTCATATCTGGGACTGTATGTAATGGCCAATGAAATACATACTCCCATCAAAATCTTCATACATTTGAAAGACGTAATACAGAATATTAACATAGAACTGTTCCCCCCTTAGCTTGGACTGAGGTGCCGATGAAATAGATATCAGATATCAAAGTAAGACAAATTTTCAGTACAGACTTTTCAAAAGAAATGTTTTAGAGCTGGGAGGGGTGGAAGGGGGACCCTATCTGAAACAATTTAAGCCTAATGATGGGCTCTTCCTTAGGAAGACTCAGAGAGCTAGATAAACATATTAAGCGAGACAGTATTTGTGACTTAAAGGCAATGCTGTCTGACATTTAAAAGCTGGACATTTTGAGCAGTGACAAAGGAAGATTGAACCCTCTTGACTCTCAATCCTGGTGGATAGGTTAACATTAGAATACTGTCCCTGCTAGGTTATTTTTTCGACTACTCTGTCAGAGACCACATTTACCAACGGCTCAAGCATTAAAAAAGTGTTTCTCTCATTTCAGTTTGGAGGAAAGCAGTTCATCTCTGCTCTTCAAGGATGTCCTGTCTATTAGCACTGCGTTTTTATGGTGCATTTCGGGACGGCTTGCTTCCGCTTTCTTATGCCGTCAGCATAAAACGTAATGGGAACTCAGGTAATGAGATTTTTGTTGCATCAGAGGATATCTAGTGGGGTGACTAACATTTTAGTTAGCTTTAAAGTTTGTGTAGCTGTTCCTCTGGCTGTGGAGGAACAGTGGGGGACCCAGGAGGTGGTAACAGCATGACAAGATGTCATGGAGACAGACAAGTAGATAAATGCGATGCTCACTTGAAGAAGACAAGTCTCTCTGGCTTGCCTACAAAAATTATCTGTTCGTAAACTATGCTCCAGCTAACTTAAAAAAAAAATCTATTCTACTGTTGATGGGTATTTGGAGAGTTTCCAGCTTTTGGCTAACACAGAGAGTACTGCTCTGAACATTTGAGTATATGTCTTTAGGTAAACGCATGTACACATTTCTGATGGGTATAAACCTAAGAGTAGCTCGGTCATGGGATGCAGATATGTTCCACTTTACTAGATATATTTATCGACCATTTTGGTGTGCTCTTTTGTAGAGTGTATGTTTAGAAAGAACTTTGCCCATTTTTTAATTGTCTTTTCGTTTTTGCTTTTCTTCCTATTGACTTATAGGAGTAGTCCATTGTTAGAGGATTTCTAAAAATTATCTCAGAGGGACTATAAAAACTATGGGACCTAGTTGAAATTCTGTGCAGGTCTGGGAAAGAAAGTGTCAACATAGTGAATTCAACAGGGAGTGTCAAGAAAGAATATTTTTTCATGATTGAATCTTATTAGGCCCAACTCATTTAATAAAATAGTTATCCTTGAACACATTTTATCTTTATACTAAACATTTATGTATATATACATGTTTTGTTTATTTACCGAACTGAGTTTGTGTTACAGACACCAATTTCCTTTTCACTTAATTTACATTATTCTATGGATTTCTCCAGGTAAACACGTATACATGCTTCACTATTGTAAATACTTGATGGCCTAGATTTACCATAATTCATGGAAGCATTCTTTTACTGATGGGAGGTTAGGCTGTTGCCAAGTTTTTGTCCTCACAATGTTGGTATAAGTATTCTTGTACCTATATCCCTATATGTAAATGTATATGTACGTGTGTGTGTATATATATATATATATATATATATATATATATATATATATATATATGAAGAATGTTTATAACAGCAGTGTATTTTGTTGTCATTGTTGTTGATAATTGATATAGATTAAATTCCCAAAGTCAGGTTGCTTTATCAAAATTTGTAACAGTGATGAGGCCCTTGGCTCAGATACAGTATTTAAGTACTCTAGTTTCGGGAGCTCACTTAGTCTTTTATATTTTATTAAAAGAATAGATCAAGTAGCTCTCATAATGATCAGTTCTGACGCACTTTCTGATTTTCCTCCAAATGCTCATTTTTTATACTTGTCTACGTTTGAAAAGCCCTTTGTGATTGTGCTAAATAGGAATCTTACCAGGGCTAAAGATGCATGATTTCCCTGTACATTAGGAATGCATTAAGTGTGGTCTGGCAGCAAGTTTACTCTTCTTAAATGATTTCTAGGTGAAACATATAATGACAACAGGTTGCATTTGCTTCTGACTTGACAGCTGGTTCAGACTGGTACTGGCTAGGGAATTCACCTTGGAATCAGCTCACATCTACTCACTAGGATTTTTAAAAAAAATTGCAGGCAAAATATTGCATTAAAAAAATCTGTGTTACTCATTCTTTAGACGTTTTAAATTCAATTTGTATAATATTTAACATAAATTACGTAATAGGCATTATCCCACAGATATTTTTATTTATGCCTTCCTTTCTCTGTATAAAATTTTGATGAGTGATGAAGGAAACATTGTAAAACAAGATATTTAGAATTTTTAAGTAGGTCTCTGTTGAACTCCAGACCAACATATGGGTGATCCGCCCCATTCCTCCTGTATCTGTCTATTCCTCCAATAACATCTTCCACCAAATCTTCATTTGCTTCTGGTGGTTGTGGCACATTAGTCTTCATTCAGCTTCTTGAACACACCAAACTCTTTGGGTTCAGGGCCTTTGCATATGCTATTTCCACCCGTGGAAACTCTCCTTCTTCCTATCTCCCTAAACTCCTTCCATCTGATTAATGCCTACTCATCTTTCATATCTTTCATATCTCGACTCAGACATTACTTCCAAGGAAGGCTTTCCTAAGCCCCCGAAACTAAGCCAACTTCCTGTCATACTCTTTCAATGCATGTTGACACTTTTCTTATTAATACTTATCTCAGGTTATAATAATATCTATTATTTGTGTGATTATTTGATTTATAGCTATTTCCCCCATTGGTTCATAAGCTCACGAGAGGTTTCCATTTTTTCTTATTAATATATCACAGTAACTTAGTACAGTGTCTCTCATATGGTAAGAATTCAATAAATATTTGCAGAAAAATAGAATATATTCAGATTTTCTATGGCTCTCCTAGATCCATTTTGAGGTAATGTGATCTTCTAAATGAAATATGCAAGGCAGGAATTAATATAGATTTTGGGTTGGGAAATGCTCTTTAAAAAAAATAAGGCAATCAATAGAGTATAAGTTTGTATCAAAATAAAAGAGGAAAACACTGATATCAGAAAGGTTACTCATATGAATGAAAAACCCTACTTACAACTTAGTTTCTCAGGAATGCTCCAGACGATGGCTAAAGGTAACATACAGGGGTCCACCAACATTTCACTGGACTTCCTGACCTTGACATCGACTAGAATATTTTAGTTGAAGGGCTGGGATACCATAGAAATCCTATAGCAGCTAGACAGAGAAGGTCTTTCTAAATGTTTTAGTGTCCATGTTTATATTTCAGACATGGGAAGAAGCTTGGTTTGCTGAAGGAAATAAATGCAGGTGGAATGCATTGAACAAGACAGATTGTGCTGTGAGAGGCAACAGAGGCTAGACCACCTGGAGGTGGCAGCCCATTGTAAGAATTCTGAATTTTACCCAAAAGTCCTAGGAAGCCACTAAAGACTTTAAAGTGAGAAGTGCATGATAAGACTTACATTTTTCAAAGATATCTGGTAGCTCTATGAGAATAAGCAACAATTCATTCAAGGAAGCATGTTGAGAAGTTGTTTTGGTTTTCAGGGTAAAAGATGATGGTAGACAGGGCTTGTATGGCCACAGTAAATATATAGAGATAGGTATATATATTTGAGAGGAAAATATCAAGGAGGAATCTTAGATTTATACCTTGAAGAAGTGAGTAGATTAACTGACACCGTTTGTGGCAATGAAAGTGACTCAAGAAGAAATAAGATTAGAGGAAAATCAAGAGTAGATTCTGGACAAGATACCTGTTAGACATCCAAGTGGATCTATGGCTGTGAGGCATAGATGAGCAATCTAGACTGGAGATACAAAGGTAAGTAACACCCAGAGGTGAACATCATTCAGAATGATGGAGCCACATAGGAGACTGGGAAGGGGTTGCCAATGTGTTTTGGAGGGAAGGTTAGAAAATAAGGCACCACTAGGAAGGAATGGTCATGTTTGTCAAAAGCTGGTAAGTAAAAAGTAAGATGGAAATAGAAAAAAATGAGTTATTTTATTTTGGAACTTGTCTTAGTCAGCCTGGGCTGCCATAACAAAATACCATAGACTGAGTGACTGAAACAACAGAAATTTATTTCTCAAAGTTCTAGAGTCTAGAAGTCCAAGATTTCAGTGCTGTTCCTTGTGAAAACTCTCTTCTTGGCTTTCAGATGGCTATATTCTCATTGCAGCCTCGCATGGCTGAGGGATCATCTTTCTCGTGTCTCTTCTACAAGGACACTGAAATTTCATTCATGAGGACTCTTCCCACATGAACTAATTACCTCTCCCAAACCCCACCTCTAAAACCATAGCATTGAGGATCAGAGTTTCAATATGTGGATTTTGGGAAGACACATTCAATCCATAGCAGATCTGGTAGCCTAGATATCATGGATCATTTTCAATTGAACGACAGTGCTTGGAAGAGGATTGTTTAATTATTCTCATTGAAATGAGCTGAAAGTTCCAGGCATACACTTTACAGTTGTGGTTTTAAATTTTTCAGTCTGTTATGCCATACTCAACTTGCAATATTTTTTTAGCATTTAATTTTAAAAATTGTTGTCAATGATTGAAAATCATATTTCACATAAAAATGTTCCTGAGGAAAAAAAAATAACAAGATCTGGCAACCGTGTGTCTATGTTCCTATACGGCAATAACGAGCTGGAGCTGAGTAGCTCACTGTTTACCCTGCTGGATGGGTGCCTCTGCTTCCAATTTACTACAGTCCCAACCCCTCCATGTCATTTTACACCACCACCTGCTTCGTGTCACCTTCTGATCTGCATTGCTGCAAGCAACTTAAGGGAGGAACTATGTGTCCCCTTTTTTTGTACTCCAAAATGCCTAACACCACAGGACGTTGTACAGAGTAAGTGCGCAATAAAGTTCTGTTAAATCAAGTCGACTCAGGTTTTATAAAATTGAGTAGCTTCAAGGAGACATTGATAACTCACAAAATGAATTTTTGAGGAAGCTTCGAGGAAAAACTAACTTTACAATTTAGTCCACATTTGAGTTGGCCATTTTTACTCTTACAGGTAACTCGCTACACAATTCAAATTGTGTATTTTATTTAGTTATTGTTTCAATCTGTGATCATATGTGATATGGTTAATACTTTGAAAATAATTTTTTTGCTTTTAAGTAATTTCTAATTTGTAAAATTTGTCCTTGGTGTATAACACGGTCAGTACAATTTCCAAAGGTTGTGTCAAAGTTTTGCTCCTTCTTATCCTGATAGATAATAGGAGCAAATTTAGTGACTTGAGAGAGTGAGATGGATTCTATGCTTGAGGACCAGAAAGACATGTGGTTCCAACATACATCGTGCAAGAAAGAGGTCTTTTGTGTAGCCCATCCTAGTAATGTAATTGATGGGCAGAGGACAAATTCTCAGCTTCAAGTTCCTACTACATATGTCCTGGATTTGCTTCTACATTGTGGAAAGAGTATGTATATTTATATCTCTTTCACAAATACTCTGAGAGCTAAAAATTAAAACACATGATACTAGCTTAGTGCCTATCACTACTTTATTTAATGCATATCCTGTCCTTCTTTTAAATTTTACCAGTTAGTCATTGACAACCTTTTATACATAAACCATTTTGGAATGTAATCAGTAACTCTCACATTAGTGTGAATCACATTGTTATTCTCTTGATACCTAACAGCAATATATCTCAATGCTCACTGGAGTAGGGAGCTAAGGCCCAACCCAGAGAACTGAGCCATCATAGAGCAGAAAAGATGAGATGCCAGAAGACTTCAAACTACAGAGGAGCAGAGAAAGAGATGGATGGGCAAAAAAGGCAAAAGTGACTATTTCAAATTTCTGTCTTGGTTTGTACACGCCCAGGCTAGAGGACCATCAACTAAAGTCTCTCCACCCTACTATTGTTCATGATTAATCTGTTTCTTTCACATGGAAAATCCAGATGTATTTGTTTCCTTTCTACATCTGATGTGTATTATAGCTTGTATAAATGAACTAACTTCCTAATTCTGTAGAGATGCCTACGTTCTAAGATGTGATCCAAGAAGTGTGCGTGTGTGTGCGTGCATGCATGCAATTTGACCTTAAATGTTCAAGTATAAGTGGGATTTTGACAACCTACTCATGTTCTACAGATAATTGTTTGAGTACAATTTTCTTCACATGTGCTATCGATTTTTCACTTCTGATATTGAGATAGGCTTAAGAAACATATAATACAAACCAACCCTACAAATAAAAAAATTCCCACATAATTTATTTTAAAATGGGCAAAGAGCATAAACTGACAATTTACAGGAGAAGAACCCTAAAGGATTAATAAATATATCAACCAACCTCATTAGTAAATACAAAATTCACATTAAGCAGCATTATGTCCAATAGATTTAAAAATCTGACAATACCCAATATTGTTAAAATGTAGGGA